>NC_138302.1:33317500-33917500 GCF_965601325.2 Salmo salar | reverse complement strand
AGAATAAGACCCTCGATTATTTATTGGAAAAGAGCATCAAGATCACCGTGCACTTTCACCACCCTGTAAAGTTCATCATGAATTCTATCATCTGTAGCCTAACCTACTAAACTGCATTGTTTCCCGGAGTTGTAGTGGGAGGACCACACACCATATCATCTCATGACTCCAGTATGATTATAATGTCTATTTGTGCTTTAAGGAGTTTCCACCACCATTTCGCGCATAATTCATTTTACCGACACACAAAGATTCCACCTTGTCGAATGAACGTTATCTTTCGGCATTTATAAAATTGTACTGTAACCATCGGTTTCCATCACAGCTGTCGTGATAAATGTTTTTATACAGTATTACTTTACTCTCATAAATGGATGGAAACGTGCTTAATGATAAGCATTTCTTTAGGATGTTATATTTTTAACCACAGATCATATAAATGTGCTGTTTTCAAATATGTAGACACTGGTATGGTGGTGGAGATGATGAGTCTGAGGTTAAAAAGTGGCAGAGTTGTCTTTTTTTAAGTGGAACGCTCCCAAATCGTTCCCCGCCATGTTTTAGCGCTTTAACGATTGCTTAAGCGTTTTTGTCAACTGAAGAGAAGACACTGACGAATCCTCAGATTTACTATGTCTCACAAGCATGTACACCGATTCGTCAGAAGATAAGATGCGGCAAAATAATTTAAGATTGGATGGATTTGTCCGCAGGGGAATATCTAACAAACATATTTTAGTATGGGCACTGCTAGGACGTTCTAACTAGGACAAATGAGTCATTGATGATACTGTAATATTTCTGACTCACTCATCTTCTGAAATGACTGACATTGTTCATAAACAATATAAACCACAACACTTGGCTGCCTCCCAAACCTGCATGTTAGCCTACTGTAACGTACACAATAAGCCTGTGTCACATCTTGGGGGACATGAAGAACAAGGCTTCTTTCACATCGGTCCTGAGTTACAGTAACTCTAGGAATTGACCTTTTACAGGAATGTCTACAGCAACCTACCCTGCTGCGTACGTTTGTCTCCCCCAGTCACAGCCTTACCCAAGACCTACTTTAACTTTTACGCTAATATTTACATTTGCATGATTTTATTCTGATTTGTACTGTTAAGCAAGGCTCTACGGGCAACAATTTCAAGTATGAGCACGTGTGTGAGTGAAATGCTGACGTAGCTATTTTCAAGGTATTTCCTCAGTTTTGTTTCATACGGTTTCATATTATCGCACAAAGAAATACGAATCTCATATCCCAGCATCAGTCCCGGGGGGGGGGGGGGGGGCTGTGCTGAAAGCCCACAGCACAGGCATAGGGAAGATCTCTCTTGCTTATGCCTCGTGTCCTCTATCATCATGTCCTTCCCAATACCCATTGGAGGAGAAGGTCAGGGGATCACCATTTATATAGGATCACCATTTGTCCCCCACAGGCAGCCAATGAGGAGACCAAGGAACGTCTGTACGAGACCCTACTAGCCGAGTGCAGAGACACCATCCATGCTGTGAGAGAGGAGCTGAAGACTGAAGCTGTAAGTATGACTGACTGACACTGAAAGAGTTACAGACATGACTGTTTGGGTTACAGAATGACACATTTGAAGTTAGACATGAGTTAGGGCTACGAACTGACCAGGGTTCACATTGATACTTGGGTTTACAGACCTGACGTAGTAAAGTTCATAGGATAAACAGTAACGTGAGTAGTAGGGTCCAGGACTGTACCAGACTCTGTCACTATCTGTTTATGGGTAAATGCTCCCTGACTATTCAACTCTGCAGAAGCAGCGAGAGAGATCTGATGAAGCCAGTGGCAAGGTGTCCAACCTGCAGTTCCTGCACAGGTAAGAGAGGTCATTCTGTCTGTCTGACATTTGTCAGAGGATGCAAGACGCATGGTGACCCCCATCTCCTCACCTCATCCTCAACCGTATTGGAGGAGAAGGTCCGAGGTCCCTCCCCTCAGACCGTCTTCTCCGATGCGTTTTGATTAGATGAGAAATGCAAGCAAATATGAATTAAGAGCCTATCTGTACATGGAACCAGTCTTTGACCTGTGTTTGTGTTCCCCCCCTCCATAGCTACCTGACCTACATCAAGCTGTGGACGGTGGTGAAGAGGAACGAGAGCATGGCCCACGTGCTGCAGGCCAAGCTGAAGGAGCCGCAGACGGACGAGAACAAAAGGGGCCCTCGCCCCCAGGACCTCATTCGCCTCTATGACATCATCCTCCAGGTACAAACACACCTGGGTCGTATTCAGTAGCCACAAAACGTAAGAAAACAGAGTTAAAACAGGGCGGTACTACCTGAGGTTGTCCAATAAAAACGTAATTTATTTTTCTGTTAACTTTTTGCTGTTGTGTACACTAATGAATACACCTCTGATAACACAACAACACCACGTCACATTACATTGTCATCTCTGGCACATTCCCAATGTCTGTGTCCTTGTCGTCTCATAATGTTACAGTAATTGATAGTGAAACTGAATGGTTTGATATTTTCCTGCTTCATAACCACAAAACATCCAAACCACTCTATTTACTCAGCATACCCAGGATCATGTCCAAAAACTATACTGAACAGAAATATAAACGCAACATGTAAAGTGTTGGTTTCATGAGCTGAAATAAAAGATCCCAAAAATGTTCCACAGGCACAAAAAGCTTATTTCTCTCAAGTTTTGAGAACAAGTTTATTTACATCCCCGTTAGTGAGCATTTGTCCTTTGCCAAGATAATCCGTTCACCCAACAGGTGTGCAGATCAAGAAGCTGATTAAACAGCATGATCATTACACAGGTGCACTTTGTTCTGGGGACAACAAAAGGCCACTCTAAAATGAGCAGTTTTGTCACACGACACAATGCCACAGATGTATCAGCGTACAATTGGCATACTGACTGCAGGAATGTCCACCAGAACTGTTGCCAGAGATTTGAATGTTCATTTCTCTACCATAAGCCGCCTCCAACGTCACTTTAGAAAATGTGTCAGTCTGACCAACCGGCCTCACAACCGCAGACCACGTGTAACCACGCCAGCCCAGGACTTCCACATCCGACTTCTTCACCTGCGGGATCGTCTGAGGGGGTGCCCGCCATTCAACCCTAATGTTAAGCCTGTAGAAATAGTATGTTTCTTTCTGATTCATTCTATTTCTACGGTTAATCCACTACCAGTGAGTCATCTTGTCCTTGATGTTGATGTTGCCTCGTGACTGTTTCTACAGAGTCTGGCTGAGTTGTCCACCCTGCAGGGCCTGGAGGAAGATCACACGTTCCAGAAGGAGGTGGCCCTCAAGATGCTGGTCTACAAGGCCTACAGGTCAGAGCTCACACGACGGAGGACACGCACGGCGTGCACACACACACACTCACTCCCACAGGTGTTTCTTCATAGCCTTGATGTATAAGCTAGTAAAGAAATGGTGCAAACTCATATATACACACACACACACACACACACACACACACAGTTTCTGGCATAATCCCTGCTGTGCAGGTGTTTCTGATCCGCCTCTGCCAGAACAGAAACATACACACAGTCACTAACATCCCCGCTCTCTCCCCCAGGTGTTTCTTCATAGCCCAGTCGTACGTGCTGGTGAAGAAGTGGAGCGAGGCTCTGGTCCTGTATGAGCGGGTCCTGAAGTACGCCAAGGAGGTCCAGTCCAAGGCTAAGAGCCTCAACAACAGCCTCAAGGTAACAGACACTGACCTATAACCGCTGACCCCCTGACTGGGGCCATTATGTAAACGTACATTTTTAACATGCTGGTAACTGCCAAAATAAAGGAAACGCCAACATAAAGTGTCTTAATAGGGCGTTGGGCCACCACGAGTCACAACAGCTCCAATGCACCTATGCATGGCATCGATTCTGCAAGTGTCTGGATCTCTATTGGAGGGTTTTGACACCATTCTTCCATGAGAAATTCCATAATTTGGTGTTTTGTTGATGGTGGTGTAACAACGCTGTCTCAGGCGCCGCTCCAGAATCTCCCTTAAGTGTTCAATTGGGTTGAGATCTGGTGACGGCCATGACGCATGGTTTACATGGTTTTCATGCTCATCGAACCATTCAATGGCCACTCGTGCCACCTGGATGGGGCCATTGTCATCCTATGGGGGCATAGTCATGATAGCCAAAATAATGGCCTTCCCAGTATTTTTATACATGACCCTAAGCATAATTAACTCGGTGCACCTGTGTGGAAGCACCTGCTTTCAATATACTTTGTATCCCTCATTTATTCAAGTGTTTCCATTATTTTGGCAGTTACCTGTATATGCAAATCAAGGGTTGAAGAAAAGCTCAAACCATGACAATATCCACAAAGTAGGTGTTCTATTATCTTTTGGGTATATCTTTTGGGGGGGTCTGTCATTGAAATGGATGCAGGTCGGAAAACATACGTGTTATTCTTGATACTCTACTGTGGGACTGTCTAAAAGTGTCTTTGCCTAATGTATCTGTCTCCCTTTCCTAAAGGATCTGCCTGATGTGCAGGAGCTGATCACAGAGGTCAATGCTGAGAAATACTCGCTTCAGGCGGCGGCCATCTTAGGTGGGTACCTGACTTGCAATGGCCATTTTTGTTTCTATAGGGTAATACCCTTACCTGGGTTAAGCAACTTTCTTTGTATTGACTTTTCTGCTTGACTTGTCATTGTTGTGACCTGACTGGTGTGTGTTTTGTAAGACCTGAGGTCTATGGTTTATTTTGCATGTGTTTTGAAGCTGAGGGTGTGTGTTTGTATTTTAGACACAGAGGATGCTCCTGAAGCACCCTCTCAGCAGAAGGTGAAAGACAACACGGTAAGAAGGAACAAAATTAGTTCTGTGTTAACCCTGACTCCTCTGTACCTCCCAAGTTCCAGCCTTGCCATTTTCTAGACTACTTTCAGACGATGGTGGAATAAATGAAAGGTGTACAGTCGTGGCCAAAGGTTTTGAGAATGACACAAATATTAATTTTCACAAAGTCTGCTGCCTCAGTTTGTATGATGGCAATTTGCATATACTCCAGAATGTTATGAAGAGTGATCAGATGAATTGCAATTAATTGCAAAGTCCCTCTTTGCCATGCAAATGAACTGAATCCCCCCCAAAAAACATTTCCACTGCAATTCTGCAGAAGGCTTCAGGGCGCCCAAGAAAGTCCAGCAAGCGCCAGGACCGTCTCCTAAAGTTGATTCAGTTGTGGGATCGGGGCACCACCAGTACAGAGCTTGCTCAGGAATGGCAGCAGGCAGGTGTGAGTGCATCTGCATGCACAGTGAGGCAAAGACTTTTGGAGGATGGCCTGGCGTCAAGAAGGGCAGCAAAGAAGCCACTTCTCTCCAGGAAAAACATCAGGGACAGACTGATATTCTGCAAAAGGTACAGGGATTGGACTGCTGAGGACTGGGGTAAAGTCATTTTCTCTGAATCCCCTTTCCGATTGTTTGGGGCATCTGGGGAAAAAAGCTTGTCCGGAGAAGACAAGGTGAGCGCTACCATCAGTCGTGTGTCATGCCAACAGTAAAGCATCCTGAGACCATTCATGTGTGGGGTTACTTCTCAGCCAAGGGAGTGGGCTCACTCACAATTTTGCCTAAGAACACAGCCATGAATAAAGAATGGTACCAACACATCCTCCGAGAGCAACTTCTCCCAACCATCCAGAAACCGTTTTGTGACGATCAATGCCTTTTCCAGCATGATGGAGCACCTTGCCATAAGGCAAAAGTGATAACTAAGTGGCTTGGGGAACAAAACATCGATATTTTGGGTCAGGAAACTCCCCAGACCTTAATCCCATTGAGAACTTGTGGTCAATCCTCAAGAGGCGGGTGGACAAACAAAAATCCACAAATTCTGACAAACTCCAAGCATTGATATGCAAGAATGGGCTGCCATCAGTCAGGATGTGGCCCAGAAGTTAATTGACCGCATGCCAGGGCAGATTGCAGAGGTCTTGAAAAAGAAGAGTCAACACTGCATATATTGACTCTTTGCATCAACTTCATGTAATTGTCAATAAAAGCCTTTGACACTTATGAAATGCTTGTAATTATACTTCAGTATTCCATAGTAACATTTGACCAAAATATCTAAAGACACTGAAGCAGCAAACTTTGTGAAAATTAATATTTGTGTCATTCTCAAAACTTTTGGACACGACTGTAGTATGTTAGTTGTGCAGTAGTGAGAGGAAGTAGTTTTGGGAATAGGAGTGTGCCTACCACAGATCATGCCTTACATGGGCCAGCCTGTGGGAAACAATACTCCCTGAACTGCCTCAGTCAATACAGGACAGAGCTGGAATGCTGCTTAGCAGACTGACACGGAAAAACGACAATGTTTGGGTGACGGGTGACTTATACCAGGAGGCCTCTGCCAGACATACTATATGTCATTGTGTAATCCCACACAGGGTCAGGTTTCACTCTTTAATCTGTCATAGTAATGTCATGCTGCTGCTATCATGAGCAGTGTATGTCGACATGGCAGGTATTAGTTGTTCACTACTGAACCTAGTGCTGGTTCATGAAAAATGACCTCTGCTTTGCATTGGAACCACAGCGTATGTTTTCTGCTAGCTGACAGACTAGCCAAACCTTATGACAGGTTCTAGTCATTTACTATTACCAGTCCTTGCTCTCCCTCTAATTTGTCCCCCCCCATCCAGCCTCTGTGTGAGCGTCTGGAAACCTTCCACCTGGACCCCACCCTGGTGGGGAAGCAGCCCAACCTGGTCCAGTTCCCCCCAGACTTCCAGCCCATCCCCTGTAAGCCCCTCTTCTTTGATCTGGCACTCAACCACGTGGCCTTCCCATCCCTCGACGACAAGGTGGAGCAGAAGGGCAAGGGCGGCCTGACCGGCTACATCAAGGGCATCTTCGGCTTCGGCAGCTAAATCGAGTCCCAGGCTTCGGTGAGGCCTTCAGGTTGGAAGCAGCCATGGGCCCCCATGATATTGACAAACCGGCTGAGTGGGTTTCTAGAAAACTTTCTCCGTCTCCACCTGAACTGTGGAAACAATGTCTGTGTCTGGAAATGGTACCCTGTTCCCTTATGTAGTAGACAACTTGGTCAAAAGTAGTGCACTGCATAGGGTATAGAGCGCCAACTCGAAAGCTACCAGTTTGAGACTTCATGTTCTAGAGGTTTCCAGGCCTTGTGTTTGTTCCCTTCAACATCCCCCAACACACTTTACAGAGGGAAACAAACCCAATTGACTTTTAATTTTCAACTCTTAAAAGCGCCTTCATGTACTCCGTCTCGATGTCAGTATACAGGAGGGAGGGAGAGGAAGTGTTGTACCAATCACGATCAAACAGGACAAACGGTATAAATGCAGGCACACACGGTAAATCCGCGACCAAGCCGTGATGTCTCATAACACGCTCATTTCTGATCGTGGTCATACTGTCGAAATCACCTCTGTATTGCCTCAACTTTCTTATGACTGTAATATCTAGATTGTGAGACAAGTTCTCAATATAGAGAATAATGTGTCCGTCTGTCTTGTCCTGCACGCCATTGTGCCACCAATACATCTCTGCATGGTTGACAGTTAACGTTAGACTAGACATCAGGGTTGAAATGGTCCTGTTAACTTCCTTATACAACAATGGGGTTCAGTGGCCAATGACTTTATATTCAGTACAGGAAAGGACTCTCTAAGGTGTTTATATTCTCTATTGATATGACTTTTTAAAACATTTTATGTAAGTTCTGTGTGTGACAAAAGACAGAATGAGCTTTGAGGTCAAAGGGCAGTGCTTAGGATTCATTTTGGCCTCACCTCCGAAAGTCTAGGAGGCAGCGTTCATGAACTTCTGTCCAAAACAACCCTAGTATGTCTAGAAATATTGTGTTTTGGTACACACTACTTCATTGTATCAGTTGGCTCCTATTCCAACAGGTTTTAAATGGGAGGGAGCGGCACCCTTTTTTGAGTGACTAACACCTCTTCAGCTTTTCCAGTACCAAAGCCGGTTCTGTAATCAAGAGCCTTTAGCTATTCAATGGACCTCCTATTTGCATATTTTTATTTTTTTGCAAACCGTGTTCTCAACTACAGGTTGTCAATTTACCTTCTGTCCTCTCTTCAATCTAACTCTTTGTTTTGTCTTTAATTCGGGGTTATATAAGTCTTGTACTTTTTATTTCGATGAATTTTTTTTTGTTTCCCAATGTCATGTATTAATAAACAGGATTTGGGTGATGATACGTGTTGGAATGGTTTCACGCATCATCACCCAAGATGCCTGAAAAATGAATTCTGTAAACATGATTTGAAAACAAGTGAAGTATTGAAAGAGAGAATTGTGAAATGGATGATGAAATGGATCGTTTTCAGGCTTCTAATTAAAAAAACGAGACATTTGCAGCAAACATGACCAGAGTTTGTCCTTTTTTCACTCATGCCTAACTCCTCTTGAACGTTTCAAGATGTTATAACTTGGCTTTTTGTCATTTTCACTTTTTAGTTTGACTGATACTGACTTTATACTGTAGCTTAGCTTCAATTGACAACCTCTATCACACAGACTTTATAAGTCTGCTGTTTTTATAATTAAGTAATACGGCACGAGGGGTGTTTTATGGCCAATATACCACGGCTTAAGGTTGTTAGGCGCATCGCGGAGTGCCTGGATACAATTGGATACAAGCCGTGGTATATTGGCCATAAACCACAAACCCCCCCCCCCCGAGGTGCCTTATTGCTATAAATTGGTTACCATCTTAATTAGAGCAGTAAATGTTTTGTCATACTCGTTGTATACGGTCTGATATACCCCGGCTGTCAGCCAATCAGCATTCATCGGCTCTTGTCAGGTGTGGGTGTGTGAGCAGCATGAGATGCCTGTGTTGGGTGTGTGTGTGTTTCTGTCCCAGGCAGGCATACAGGTGCTACATGTTAACAACTTTCAAAGCTAATCAGCCTCCTCCCACCACTTAACGTTTTTTTCCTTGATCCCTAATCGGTAACCAACAGCTGGGCTCTGTCATCACGAGCCTGTATGTGCCTTCCACCATGCACACTTCAGACACCATGAAATGCATTCTAACCTCGTGGTATGGGTCATTTTGTGTGTTTGATAACAGCCCATGATCAGGAGTCATCATCAGTATGATGAGTAGATGATGATGTACTATTTGTCTGGTGAATCACTTACCTTCTACTCTATACATATCTATATAGGGTTATGTACATCTATATAAAATGGCTAATCACAATCCTACTGTGCGTTAAATAAGTTAATGTGGCACACCCCTGTATTAGGCTACATGTATTACACCATTGCTGTATTACACCCCTGTATACACACAATCACACACACCTCTGTTTATTGTTTTCCCACGCACTCTTACTGCAAAAGTGTTACCATAGGAACCTTGAGGCTGGCAGTTCCTCCAAGTTTCACCCATCTCTTGTGTTCCTTGTACTCCACCCAAACACCTACACGGTATGACAACGTGACAACTGAGTTTTGTTGAGGGCATTACCAAAACACCTCAGGTAACACCTGAATTAGCATAAACAGTAACGGTTATTATCAATCAATGGGCAAATAATAGCCTGGTTAAACCGAACCGCACAATGTTCAGTCTAGTTCAACCAGGCTATAGGCAAATCATTCCTTAATGGTCCCAGTGGCTGTTTATGACATGAGTAAAGTCATTTTATTTGGTTGTACATAAGTCGATACTTTACAAAAATATAAACGCAACATGTAAAGTGTTGGTCCATGTTTAATGAGTTGAAATAAAATATCCCAGAAATGTTCCATACTGACGACAAGCTTATTTTTCTCAAATGATAGGCACTAATTTGTTAACATCCCTGTTAGTGTGCATTTCTCCTTTGTCAAGATAATTCATCCACCTGACAGGTGTGGAATATCAAGAAGCTGATTAAACAGCATGATCATTACACAGGTGCACCTTGTGCTATGGACAAAAGGCCACTCTAAAATGTGCAGTTTGGTCACACAACACAATGCCACAGATGTTTCAAGTTTTGAGGGAGCGTGTAATTGGCATGCTGATTGCAGGTATGTCCACTAGAGCTGTTGCCAGAGAATTGAATATTAATTGTTCTACCATAAGCCGCCTCCAACATTGTTTTTGAGAATTTGGCAGTAAGTACAACCGGCCTCACAACCGCAGACCACAGGTAACCACGCCAGCCCAGGACCTTCACATCCAGCTTCTTTACCTGCCGGATTGTCTGAGACCAGCCACCTGGACAGCTGATGAAACTGAGGAGTCTTTCTGTCTGTAATAAAGCCCTTTTGGGGGAAAAAATAATTCTGATTCGCTGGGCTTGGCTCCCCAGTGGGTGAGCTTATGCCCTCCCAGGCCCACCCATGGCTGCGCCTCTGCCTAGTCATGTGAAATCCATAGATTAGGGCCTAATTAATTGACTGATTTCCTTATATGAACTGTAACTCAAAAGCGTTGAAATTGTTGCATATATATACATATTTTTTCAGTATAACATTTTAAAACTATTTAGATAAAATCGAAGGAAAATAAAACATTCAATAAATCAAAAAAAAAGTTCAGTAAATAATAGGTAACTAAATCAAATAATCAAGGCAAACTAGGCAGATCAAACAAAAAATAGTTAACAAAAATCAAACGGCCATCAAAAGGAATGGGGTAAACAATCTATCAACAATAAAAAAAGAAATCTGAATGTCCTTTCGCGGTATGGCATGAGTAAAGGAAAAATTAAGGGGATGTGGCAGGCGTGCAAACCGATATTTAATTTCAGAATTGGTTAAAATTAGGATAAGGTTAGGGTCAGGATTAAGGGTTTGGTTAAGGTTGGGAATAAGTTAAGTCAGTTAGCTATGTATCCATTAACTTCTCCAGTGTCAACATTTATAAAGTTTGCATAGAAAATAGATGCGACAATTGCCTGCTAATGTTCGTTTCCATTGAACTGTCTAGTGTTGATAAAAAACAGCCATTTAGGCAAATTGTGCATTAATAAATTGGTGACAGCCTGTATGCCCTCCCACCTAGCATTTAGAATTACTTCAGGTGCCCCGCGTACCTTCAAAATGATTCCGCAATTATCATTTATTCAAAAAACACAATTTCCATCACTATTTGTCGCAATAAAGAAAAAAATCCGTCCCTGTCAAACATAAAAACGTCAATGGAAACCTAGTTTTGGATTTTGTCTAGTCGGGTGGTCAATGGGATGCTGGTCAGAAAAGTCCCTTTAGTCTCACCCCATGAGTAACTAAACCCATGAGAGTTTCTGGGTTTATTAGAAACACAGATCACACATTAGTTCTGATTGCGAAGCCCCCTAAAATGTGACCGAGCGTGTAACAAATGTATGCTCTCTACCTCCACTTTACTCTGTTGCAATTGAAGTCTCCAAACCACATTCCTCTCCATCTCCCATTGTTGATAAGCTTAGCAGAAACCCTAATCTTGAATGAATGTACAAGTCTTCCATTTGGCAAACAAGGACACTATCAATGTATGGACTATTTGTATGATTCAATATTTTGCGGTGGGCCTACTAGTTGAGATGTCCCTTGTCTTAGATCACTCCCAATAAGTCTTTCTAGGCCTCTTTCCTGTTCTTTGTTGATTGCTGGTCAACCTATTGAATAGAGCATTAATAGCTTTGATATCTGGTTTTATAAAGGTGCACAGCAGTCTCTCTAAAAAACTAAAGCAAGATCACATAGAGAAATCAGATCACATTTGTTACAAACCCCTTTTGCCCTGCAGTCTAGGGGGGATGGAAACGAGACCCGTAACATAACTCAGTGAAAAGGAAATAAGTATTCAAAAACACCCCTAAGATAGTCTACCTGCTTCAACAACAGCTAACTCACTAACCAATAAAATGCAGTGGGTGGTCCGCCCACTTCTAACTAGTGTTCTTAGACAAAGTATTCCTACGGGTAATGTATGCCCATGGGCGACTTGTCTTGGTACCCCCTTTTCCCACCATCAAACAAACAGTCAAACACCATAACAAAACTCACAGGATAACAGACAAAGTGACATGTAGTTGCAAAAACAAAAGAGAGCTCTCAATCCAAAGAGAGAGAGAGAGAGATAGCAAGAGATTGAAACAGAGAGCTATTGAGAAAACAACTGACTGGGTTTTTAAACAAAGGGGAAGGGGATGTGATTGGGTAAGGGAAAAGGAGCAGGTGTCTTCTGATTGGCGACTGATTGGCGGCACCTGTGAATAGGGCAGAAGTAAAGAAAATACAGACACAGGATACCTGTATCCGTAGCAACATTTGTGAAAGCTTAGCTTGGTTGAAGCCCACTGTAAGGAATATGTACTGGTAATGTGTATAACAGACCCAATTTTCTTATGGTGTAAAATATCATTTCTCTGTTGGATACATTCTAACATTCTGAACTTTGATTCAGAAAGATTTTTGTTGCTTTTTAAAATCAATGTAATACTTGGAAATGGATTATGTTACAACAGGGATCATCACACAGTAAACCATCTATCTGCCGAGGGCCGACATTTTTATTTATTTATTTATTTATTTTATTTTTTCTTGAGTGGATGGTCGGGCGGCCGGAACATAATTACAAATAATTTATAAACTGCAAATTGACCACAAGAAGCCCAAACAGAAATATTTCACTAAAACATCATTTCAAACTTTTCTTATGTTTGCAGATGATCACGTGTCTCTCTATTATGCGTGGGAATACTTGGGAACAGATTTCCAAAATTAAAATCACTCGGAGCTGGTGTTTTTAGTCTTTTCCCCCCCTTGGAGCTGGTGCCCCCCCCCCCCCCCCCCACACCACCACACACACACACACACACACACACACACACACACTATAGGAACAGAGTACACAGGCATCCACAAAGATAGGATTGTACTTCATCTTGCCATGTTTAAGGTTTACAGTACCTCCACTACTTATTAGTATCTAATTACCCACAAGCCCATGTGTTATTCTACACTGATCCTTATAGAAATTGAATGTTTCTCCAGACTAACTCCCTAGCAAAATAACGACAGTGACTTTAGAAAACCTCAATGAGTGACAGTCAACTAATGAACGGGGAGGGTTGAACTAGAGAGGTGAGTGAGGAGAAGGAGGAGTGTGTAGAACAGGTTGGCCCGGTCCTGTGGAACTAAATAGATTGTCTGGGTGTTGAGTCGACACACTTGTTAACAGGGAGGGGCACAGGTACGCTTTCAGTCAGCTTAATCACAGTGCTGACACCAACAGGGACACACACTAAAATACGCACAGGGAGTGTGTGTCTTATCTGTGACAGCGAGAGAGGAACAGAGAGTGTAAGGGGACCAGAGAGACTTGAGTTCTGTCCGTGGAGTGGAACTTCCACTCACCAAAAGATCCAGGATGTTCAAGAAGAAGGAGGGTACTACCGTGAAGGGGTCCAGCAAGATCACCACGTGAGTCTTTAAGGAACGATAGCAAACTCGGTCATGCAACCTCCTTAACCCTACCTCCTACCTCCTTTCCTCTCCTTTTTCCTAAACTTGGATTTGTTTCATATTTCCTGTGTTTGCTGTGTTGCCCTCTTTCTCATAGAATCCTCTGGAATCTCCTTTGTTTATTTCATTCCTAACTCCTAGATAATGGAGATTGGAAAATAGATGGTTTACTGTGTGTTTTGGCATGTTGTTGTAGTCAAGAGACGAACTTTGTTCTATGTAAAGATATGAAGAGAAATGTTGTTTGTCTCTTTGGTTGTCTTGATGTTATTGTAGGTTTTGCGGGGTTTTTATGTGGCCTTAGGTCAGATTTGCTCAGGAGAAGCAGTAGAGGGTCTCAGTCACCTGTGTGTGTGTGTTTTCAGGTCCCGTAAAACAGATTATAAAATTTGATGGCGTTTATCAAACGGTACGGCTCATTAGATTAACATTGATTTGGTGACTATTCACGTCATTATAACGTTCCCCGTGGAGGGATATACGATGGCATCAAGATTTCTCCATTACCACGAAAGAGTAGGACATACAGTACTTATATAAGGTAGATTGATACACATATTTGTTCCTATGTTCATCCATCAATCAAGTATGACTCCTGTGTCAATGCATCATCAACAGCGTAGCCTGTAGGCCTAAATTAGCGATAAATCAAATGTCGCCCTATAGAAAAATATGAATCACTTGAGCCTCCCTAAGGCTGAAAATCAAACCTGACCTCGGCATAGGCAGCTTAGCACCAGGATGGTTGGTGTTCATGTTGAGCCAATGGAGACTGATGTTAATGGAGATGTAACCTGTAAGTCTATGGGTGTAACACTGGTGAAAAGACTCCCATGAGAAAGATAGGAAGGAAAATGCTTGAAGCGTGAATACATGGAAGGTGTGTTAGTTGGTCATTGTGACGCTATAATAACAGGGTGATTGTCTTATAGTATCCATGCACGACACCTGGGCTGAGATGAAAGGTAGAGGCAATGACCATTCAGAGTGAGAGGAGTGCCACTGGTTTCACCCTGCCTCAGGGTCACTGGTGTGTCTGATGGCCCTGCTGATCAGGGCAGGGCAGATAAGGCCTCTGTCTGTGCTGTTCAGCTGGTTTCTCCACGGCCTGTGGGTGTTGGCTCACCCTCTCGCCACGGTGGTGCAAATGGGATATTTAAAGGGAACGTCTGTCCTTGTCTGATTGATAGACTGCTTGTCTTTCTGTTAAACACAATTGAAACATCTGTATCAGCACTGTGAAGGGTGCTACAGTACAACTGCATTTAATCACAGTGAAGATACTTTGGTATAGTAGGTCTATCTTAGTTATGGTGGAGGGCATTCGTGTAAAATCTAGGGCCTGCATTTAATGTGTTTAAGGCACTTAAATATTTCACCCGGTCCATCACCTGTAGAAGTTGTCATTGGAGGGATAGTTGTGTTTAAAGGGGAGGTTTGTGAGTCCTGTAGTGCTTGTATTTAAAGGGGAGGTTAGTGACTTATCACTTCAGTGCTGGTTTGGTCCATAGGGACAGGTTGACGTGAGAACACAGATCTACAGATTACTGAATCTGTCATCGTATGCTTCTGGTACAGGCATAATCTCATTACATCATAATACATGTTTTACTGTTGATAACAACACTTTCATTTCAAAATGGCTCCTTAGGTTAAAAGGAACATGGGCAAACATGTTGGGGTCGTCAAATGTAGTCAGTTCAGCAAATTCAACTACACAGTTAAAGTAGTGGACTATTTTCTACACATGCGCTGTATATCACCTGAATTGGTGAAATGAATTGATCCCAACTCAGATGAAGTTGGTAAGACGCCCTTTACGTACAGTATTTTCCAGTTTATCAGGCAATCTGAATAGCCTGGATTCAAAGCTGTGGAGAAGTATTCAAGACACTTCCAACCCTCTCTGGAGATCAATGCTCTACCTTGAACACTGCCCTGGGAGAGTACCCACTAGTTGGGCAGATAGAGAGAAATACAGGTAGTCACAGTCACACAGAGGGAGTGACAGAGTGACAAACAAATAGTTGAGAGAGACAAACAAACAGCGTTTTGGGAATTCTCAGGTGGGACAGTGGAAGTGATTCACCCTCCTGTTGATCCCAGGTCGTCACCGCTAGAGACCATTGGTGTACGTCCCAAATGGCACACTATTCCCTCCGTAGTGCACTACATTTGACCAGAGACATGGTCAAAAGTACTGCACTATGAAGGGAATAGGGTGCCTTTTTGGGACTCACATTGGTTTCAGCTCAAGAGTGTTGTCTTATGTAGGGCCAGGAGTTTTTCCTGAACATCAAGAACTCAGTGCCCTAGTTATAGGTTCTAACTATGGCCCAGAGTTCTTCCTGGTCAAGTCACAAAGAACTCCTGGTCCTGGTCATACATTTGGACTTTTGTTAGTCTTGGACAAAGTGTTGATTTTGGACTAAGGGAAGTTAGTTCACGTAGAGGACATCTTCACACACATCTACTCTGTCTGTGTCACTATCTATTTGTTAGCCTGTGGTTTTATATCTAATGATTTTGCGTGTTAGGTTTTGTAACTGGATAGCTTACATAAGGATAATGGCCTCAGCGTCCATCTTAAATGTTTAGGACCTTGACCTTCATTGGTCACTTAAGTCAAGGACAACAACTGAGGTGCTCGTAAATGGTCCAAAACTAAAAAATGATTGATAGGATTCAGACAGAGATTCCATTTCCACATTCCTCTCTCTGCCTCTTTGCATTTTGTATCTTCTTTGCTATTTTTCTAAATCTGATCTGTAACCTCTGCCCTCTAAACAGTTCCACAACCAATGACTTGGCCTTGGTGATTGCACGCATGCAAAAGAATTCCGACCAGGTGGAGAAAGATGTCCTCCGGGCCGAAGAGCTACTTGCTGTGGTGAGAACACATACTGACGGTCTCTCTCTCTTTCTCTCTACATAATAGTGTGTCCATGGACTTCAATTCTGGCCACTGTTCGTTCTCTTGACTCATCTACTGTCTTCATCCCTATTGCCATGTAGGATGCAGAGAATGAGAAGAAAAACCGGCCCCTCCAGCACCAGAAAGTGGTGGCAAGCAACCTGTCTGAGGCTGAGGGCCTGCTGAATGACCTCTTCCTGGATGTGGACAAGGCCAAGAAGTACAAACACCCCCAAGGCAGCGAGATAGAGAGCGAGTGAGTGACCTCTTCTAGGCCCATCCCACTGGGCACAGACGTCAGTTCAATGTTTATTCCACATTGGTTCAACACAATTTCATTGAAATGATGTGGAAACAACGTTGATTCAACTAGTGTGTGCCTAGTGGGATATCTCTTATGAACACTGATATCATTTGGGCTCTTTAGCTGCTTCAAAAAGATTAGTCTTTGCAGAACTCCATCTTTCCCTGTAAGACATTTGATCATTGGGGGATACAGTGAAGTCCAGCCTGATTTATTTACTAAAATGTGTTGCTCTTGCCAGTTCTCTTTGTTATCCTGCTCATGCTAAACATACTAAATGCATTTTCCCCTCCCTCCCTCAACCTTTTGGTCATTCCAGTGTCCGTCACCTTCATGACCGCTGGCTGAAAGACTGTGCCTTCTATCGGGACATCTATGAGCCTGTCAACGATGTGGAGCTGAAGCCCAGAATCGACTGGGCTTCAGTGCTCAATCAGAAACAGGTACAATCAAGTGTCCTCTTCTTCTTTGGCAACTAACTTAAGACCAAGCCTCCCTATTGTAAACATCCTTATAAAATCATGGTACTCATCCCCTTGACAAACTGTTCTGTTGACCAATCCAAGCTGACATTTACTTCAGTTGTACTATATACTGACTGACTTAGCTAACACAACAGTACGCAACACAACAACTAACACAACAGTACAAAACGTTCAGTTCATCGTTATCCTACAGTTCATGTTCATTTAAGATGCCCCATAAGAATGCATACTACCATAAAGCCTCTTTAGTTTTCTTCTGAGTCTAACTGTGTCCATGACTGACCATACTGTTCTGTGTCTGTCTCTCAGAGGGAGGTGAACACAGAAGAGTATGGGCCCACCATGGCTGACCTGAAGAAGCAGATCGCTGCCCACAACATACTGCACAAGGAGATCGAGGCCTACAGCTCTCAGCTCAGCCCCAGCTCCACCAGCACCAAGGTAACCTCTTCAACGCTCTCATCTCCGTGACGATGAATTTAACATCTTGTAGCTAGTGAACATGACGACAATTCATTTGTGTTTCAGGAGGAGTATGCTGCCATCAAGAAACAATACAACAACCTTTTGGTAAGTCATAGTTATCATATGGGTACTATGAGATCCAGAGGAGGCTGGTGGGAGGAGGTATAGGAGGACGGGCTCATTGTAATGGCTGGAATGGAATAAATGGAACAGAGTCCAACATGTGGTTTCCAAATGTTTGATGTGTTTGATACCGTTCCATTTATTCCGTTCCAGCCGTTACAACCTCCTATAGCTCCCCCCACCAGCCTCCTCTGATGGGATCGGTGGGATTTCACTTTCAACCTAAAAGTAATTGTAACATATGTTCTCTTTTTGGTGTGACTCTTTACAGTTGTTATAGAATATTGTTCTATTCCCACAGGACAATTCAAAATGGCGGCACCACTACCTAAGCAGTCTGTATGACTACATGCAGGGCTGTAACAAGGAGCTGACTTATCTAGGAGACGAACAGACAAAAATCCTGAAACAGGACTGGAGCGACCACATGTTGGACCCTCCGGACGTCCGCAGACAGTACGAGGTGAGAGTCCATCTTAGGGGTCAAATAGAGTGTCACTCAATGTCAATAAGACTTAATATAACAATAAAGTATGAAAATGTTGCTTGAGGAGGTGCTTCGTAGGTTTCTGGCATGTATGTACATTTAATTTTCCATTACTGAATGAGACATGTTCAGGGGCATCATATTTCATTTTATCTCAATCAGAACTTCAAGAACAACAGCTTGCTGTCCCATGAAAGTGATGTGAACAAACTCCAGGATGATGGAGATCGACTCATTGAGCTGAAGCACCCGGCCAGCACCACAATACAGGTACATGCCAAAAACCAATTCAAACTTTAAGTACACCTCCCGACTATTACCATTTTACATTGTCTTCAATCAAGAATCAATCACTCTTCTAGAGATTAGACTTCTACATTTAGGTCCACCAAGTTTACAAATGTTCCTGAAAGATATCGAGATTTTCCTTTTACGTGATGCCGTCATCTTTATACTTGTTTCAGGCTCAGAGAGATTCTTTGCGGAATGAGTGGCAGAAGTTCCTCAACCTGTGCATCTGCCAAGAGACCCATCTGGATTACATAGAGGATTTCAAGAAGGTAAATGTCACTCAGAATACATTAACAAGGCTTCATAGTATCTACATCCGCTTAGAATAATATTCTGATTTCCGTCTTTATTGTCAGAATGGAAAGGGTATCTTCTGTTTGTTTTTGAACCAGAAATGTCCCTATGCACATTACCATAGACATTCAAACTGCAGCATGATCAGTAACCTGGATAGGTCAAAGATACTGTATGTGAAAAAGATACCATGTTCTGATGTGTTGTCTGTCTGTGTCCCTGTTCAGTACCAACTAGATGTGGAGACACTATCGGAGTCTCTGAGTGAACTCAACTCTAGCCTGAAGAAAGTGGAAGGCACAACTGGGAAGAGTGGCTCAGCGATGACTCTGCAACTGGAGGTAAGATAAGACATGGTTTATTAGTCCATACTAGATGGAAATTTGTCTTCTGCTTTTTTCCCAGCCTCTCCGATACACACACACACACACACACACAAATACACTAACAAATACAAATATAGGTAATGCCAGGATGTGAACACTGATATCTATTGTACATCTGGATGCAGTTTCAATCTCACTGAATCTTCGGTGTTAACTTGCGCAGTAAACTTTCAACACAACCATGAATCATAAAGATGCTACATTGCATTTCATATTGAACCAAAAAAAATCAAACTCATGCTTTTACCTCTGCACATTTATTATCAATGTATAATGCATGTACAAAAAACAATTTTCAACACCATTCTTTTTCTACAATGTCAATTTTTGGGCTTTAACTCCCTGCACCACAATAGAGAAATAAATGGTAGTGTGCGTGTTAACACTTCACTTCTAAAGACATGACATTTTTTTCACATATTATCAAACGTTATCATGACATTACTACTACATTATGTAAATAATGTGAAGAAAAAGGGTTAATGTCGAAATGCAATGCAGGTGGTCCTAATTCCGCAATTTGGCTTTACCACTCTCTCTCCTTCTCTCTCTCTCTTTCTTTCTCCATCTCTCTCTCTCTCTCAGGCGGAGGAGAGCACGGTGCAACGTAACGAGCAGCTCTTGGCTGACCTGAGGAAGAGGAGCACCACCATCGCCCCCCTCAAGCTGCGCCGCTGCCCGCCCACCAGGTCCACCACCGTGGATTCCCTCTGTGACTGGAAGACTGAGAAGGTATGACCAGCTGCTCTGACCTCTCACCTTTTAACTTTGACCCTGTCCTGGAGCCTCCACCACAGGTTACGGTATGAAGTCAAAGTGGGTTCCAAACCTCTGTAGAATCTTTGATAAAGCTACTAAGCAATGATGTGACTACTAGAATAGAATAGAATGCTCTACCACTGCACTGAGAGGTGTGTCAAGGCATGCAACGTAATGTAGGCTCATGTAAACATCACAAAACCAAACATTACTGTAACTATGGAACTCACTAAAGTACATTAAAGTTCCTAGATACCTCAGTATTGGGCATTGTGTTTGTAAGATGAAAAGGAATATTTCCATGTGATCCATTCTGAGGAAAGTTCTCTTTGTGTTCTTTTAGGCTGAACTCACTCGAGGGGACAAGTTCACCCTCAAGTCGAATTCAGACGTTGAGAACTGGAACGTATTGACCAGCAGTGGGGCAACCAAAACCTTTCCGGGGGTCTGCTTCCTGATCCCACCCCCTGACCCAGAGGCCATTGCCTCCGTAGACCTGTAAGCAACAGGAGAATATGTCATTTATGTCAATTATATGACATGCATATGGACAATAACACATCAATTTTGTGAATTAAAATGTCTGCTCTAATGATTTTTGTGTGTGTGTGTGTTTGTGTGCGCCAGACATGGTGATGTGCTTGACGACATCAAGAAGAGGAGGGCTGTTTATTTAGGCACAATGAAAGACAAGATCCGTTGTGTCGAAGAGAAACCCGTATACACAGGTGAGGAAAAAGTTGCTCTATTAATCCCAGTACCCCAAAACAAAGCCTTCCAAATAACTCTGGTACTGCTACTGTTACTGCTATGATCATTAACTGTAAATAAGGAGAAATGGCTTCTCAAACTTTTGATTCAACATGGTCCCTAAACCACATTGTGATATCACATTCAATTCATCACATCATGTAAACCCCGAGCCAAAGTCTATTTATGGGACATGTGTACATATACAATGTGTGAAATTAACTAAGGCAACAGATAAAATGGCACCCTATTCCCTACATAGTGCACTACTTTTAATTAGGCCAGATTATCATTGCCCTGTGTCCCCCACATAGCCCCACCGTCCAACCCCAAAGCTAAAGCCGTGGCTGGTCAGCTGGATAAGCTGGATGAGGACCTGGTCAAAGCCAAGCAGAGCATGTTGAGCCGTCTGAGGGCCCCGCTGGACCGCAGTGACCCCACCACCGACCTGGCCAAGAGGCTGAAGGAGCAAGAGGTGAGAGAGAGAGAGGGTCTTGTTTTTAACTTTATTGAGACAGATACAAGTAGAAATGAGCAAGGAGACAGAGAAGGAGGGAGAAAGAGAGTAAAGGTGGAGCCGGGATTCGTACCCACGCTGGGGGGTGATATTTGTTGCAGGACGCATTACCCACTAGACCAGCCTCAGGCACAGTCTAAGGGGACAACCGAAATGGCACCCTATTCCACTACTTTTGATAGATAGAAAGCATGTCTACCAGCCATTGTAACTGTACAATATATCTTCATGCTGGTAAACTAGCTAAATCGGAATAATTATAGATTGATTGACATTGATGGATTCGTGCCTCCTAAAGATGATGATGACAATGATGATGAGTCTAATGGCGATGATGAGGATGATGATAGTTATGCTATTGTTGGTGAGGATGGTACTGATCCTAATGATATAGTGGTTGTATCTCTTGTAGAAAGCAGCAGAAGCTCTGGCAGCTATGGAGCAGCCGAAGTTGGAGAAGGACGTCTCCAAAGGCCTTGCAGCCAAACTTCAAGCTGCCAAGGACAAGCAAGATGGCATCGCAGCCCTGGCCGACCTATTTAACAAGAAGTACGACCGTTTTACAAACGTACATTATCACCGATCACCTGTCTTAGCGATATGATATTATCAGAAAATAGAATCTAACAGCAGATCTTGCTGTTAATTATTTTATTTTTTTTGCCATTTCTTCTATAGGGCTAATGCATCTCTGAACCTGGAGAAGCAGATCAAGAAAGTGGATGGCATCGTCTCTGGCTTTGAGGAAAAGCTGAATAAGGATGGCCCTATCCCAGATGTCCCCAATGCTATTCAGGCCCGCACCCAGGAGATCCAGGTGGGTAGGACATTACCAGTGCACCCTATTCCCTATATGGTGAAATACTTTTGACCAGGACCATTGCCTACACTGCCTTGGATTAGTGTGCCATTTTGGACACACGTCAACTTTCTTAAGAGAACCAAATAGATTCTACAGTATCCTTGAACAAATTGGACCAGAGAATACCCTAGTAGTTGCCTTGAAGTAATAAAGGACTATATCATTTGACTGCACATATCAGTCATCCCTTCTAATTTAGCTAAAAATCACCCCACCAGGACACATATTTATCATATCTGTTCTCTACAGAGTCTGCGTAAGGATGTGGTGGGCTCTCAGGATGAACTGAAGAAGCTGGGCCAGGACCTGGAGACCAGTGAGCAGCTGTGTAGTTCCCTGCAGCAGGGCTACCAGGAGTACTGCCCAGACATCCATCGCCAGGGGACCCAGGTCAAACAACTACAGAACCGCTACTCTAACGTCAACAACCAGCTGAAGGAGAGGTGAGCACAGGGCCACTTTGTCTGTTAGCTAATGTTGACTACACACACCATGTCTGCAAATATATGGTATCAAAATAGTTCATTTGTTTGCTCGAACGTCAGATGAAAATAATTATTTTCAGTTTGTCACCACAAAAGTGTTTTTCATTGTGTTTTTTCTGTCTCAGAGAGGGCCTCTTGCAAGAGGCTGCAGGCAAGAACCAGGAATTCCAGAACACAAGCAAATCTCTGAACTTCTTCCTGAAAAATCTGCCTGACAACAAGATCAGCCCCAGCGATGACCTATCACAGGTCAACTCCAAGCAGACCTCCCAGAAGGTCAGTTTGTTTGTGTTGTGTGTCAAGACGCTCTGAAATTGTTGGTGATATTCTTAAAATATCATTGTAAGACACATATTATGCAATCAAGTTTAATTTTGTAATTTTTATTGCAGAGGGTGGTGGATGACATCAAGAGGAAGGGAGACGACCTGGACAGAGTGCTTGACCTTTCCCAAGATTTGCAGAATATCCTCAATGTAAGACTCCGATTAAGTTACATTATCCTACCGCATCATGATAAACCTTTTATTTGTGTAACAGATATTTGGATATTGAATAATAAAATCTTTATTTCAACTGCTTGTGCAGGAATATGAGGTCAACACTGACAAATACAGCAGCACCCTCGATAATGTGGGAGCCAAAGATTCCAAAAAACATCACACCTCCACCCTTGCTGATAGTGTGCAGAACCAGGTAATACATAAAGAATGGAAGTCAATAGACACAAATTACATTCATGTTTATCCACTTCTATGCCGACCAATGTAGGGCGCATCATGTTTTCCTGCATGTTTTCTTGAGCACTGTGAGCTGAAGGATGACTGTGCTTCTTTGTGTATTACAGGAAAAGGCTGTGGTGAACCACTATGCTAAAACGTCAGCTGAGAATGACCAGCTGCTCAATCAGATGGGCTTTGCTAAGAACCTCATCGCTCAGGTGAGTTGGAAAATCTAGCTACACATAACTTCTTTCCCACTGCCAATTTTGATCAATTGAATGTGTTTAGGATACAGAATTATGAAAATGTTGAAGTATTTTCCCTGAAATTGCTTTTAAAACTATGCTTTTTTTGTTTTACTTTTTGCAGAAACATGACAAACAATCCATAGAACCAACCATAAAATCAACCATGAACATAAAGAGCCTGCAGCAAGAGTTGAGTGCGGAGAGCGATAGACGCAGCCGTGCTGAGACTGACGTGGAAACGTTCAAGACCAGGATGCTGTCTCTGAAGAGCCGTAAAGGGATGCATCGAGTTGAGGAGAAGGAGGTGCTCGAGTACTACCGCGACCCTAAACTGGAAACTGACCTAAAAGATCTGGAGGACCAAATCCACAAAGAGGCCTTGAAGCGCAGCCGTACCCAGGGTGAGATCGAGGGTGTGAAAATCAAAATCGCTACTTTTGGGGACGACCTCAAGTGCATCAAGCCCAAACTGGTGACTAGAGAGGTGACTGAGTTTGAGAGAGATCCTCAGTTGGATGTAGAAGCCTCCAAGTTAAAAGATGAGATCGGCAAGATAAAGAATGAGGTTCGAGTAAAAGAGGGAGAAGTCATTCAACAGAAGACAGAGGTCACCATCCTGAATGCTACAAGACCCAACATCAGGGAGAAGGTTATGAAAAAGGAGGTGATTCGATTGGAGAAGGATCCAGAGATGCTCAAGGCTGTTAAAACTTTTGAGAAGGAAATCACAGATGAAGGCAACAAGAGCAAGACTCTGAATGACGAGATATTCCAAACGAGGAGCCAGATCAATGCATTGGAGAGGATCATTCCCACCATTCAGCCCAAGGTGGTCACCAGGGAGGTGAAGAAAGTCGAACAGGACCCTGAGCTCATCAATGAATCCAAGAGGCTTCGATCAGGCCTAGAGGGAGAGAAAATTGAGACAGACACTCTGCTCAAAGAGGTCTCTCAGCTCAGAATTCGGTATAGCGAGGTGGGGCAGTGGAAGCCCAAGGTCGAACTCAAGGAAATTGTCAATGAGATCTACCGCATAGATCCACAAACAGAGTCGGAGATAATGCGTCTGAAGAAAGATGTTCAAGACTTCAACAAGCAGCGTTCTGACTTACAGGACCAGATCACTCTAATCATGGTCGATCTGGAAGCCCTACGTTCCAAGAAGCCAAAGGTGGAGCTGAAGGAAGTCATCCAAGATGTGGTGAAAGAGGAGAGGAGCCCTGAGAACGAAAGAGAGATACAGAGGCTCAATGATCAGGTGAACCATCTGCACCGTACTTACAATAACGTAGAGGACCAGATTAACCTCCTGAGAAAAGAGAGAGATGAGTGGAAAGCCGAAAAATCCATGGTGGAGACAAAGCTGATGACCAAAGATATCTTCAAGTATGAGGATGATCCGCTCTTGGAGAAGGAGGCAGATCGGCTGAGAAAGGAGTTACGCGAAGAGCAACAGCGCCGCCGTACCACTGAGGAGATGGTGTTTGACCTGCAAAACAAGTACATCCTGCTGGAGAGACAAAAGCCAGAGGAAACAGTGGTGGTGCAGGAGGTGGTGCGTCTACAGAAGGACCCCAAGCAGATAGTTGAGCATGATAAGCTTGGCAGGAGCCTTGATGAGGAGGTTAAGTCCCGCCGGCAGCTAGAGCTTGAGATGCAAAAACTTAAAACCTTAGTGGAGGAGAAGGAGAACATCCTAAAGCAGAGTGACGAACATCAGAAGAAGATTCAAGTGGAGTCTGAACTGAAACAGATCAAACTGCGCATCAAAGAGCTGGAGAATGCCCCACCGCCCATCGAGGAGAGTATCATTGTCGAGGAGGTCCTGAAAGTTGAGAGAGACCCTAGACTGGAGAGGATGACCAACGGTCTTCGCTCAGACATGGACAAGGAAACCAATGACGTCCTGAATATTCAGAGAAACATCAGGAACACCAATGTCAAGCTTGAGCTCCTTCAGCGAGAAAAGGCCGTAGAGAAGACGGTGTACAAAGAGGTGATCCGGGTGGCGAAAGACCAGGCTGTAGAAGCAGAGAGATACCGCCTGAAGGGCCTGGTGTCTCAGGAGAAACATGCCAGGCAGGACCTGGAGGAAAAAATCAAACAGCTCTCTGACAAACTCAACCGACTGAATGGCACTCAGTCGGGCTCTTCTCGGGAGGAGACAAGTCTCATTCTGGCCAGGGACGCCTCGCAGAGGGAGAAAGACAACCTCACCCGGGAGCTGAAGAAGTTGGAGTCTGAGAGGCAAGACATCAGCTTATCATTCCAGCAGCAGACCAAGCTGATGAGCGAGAGAAGCCAGATCAACAGGCAAAAGAGCGTCAAGATGGAGTCTGACGTGCAGCGTCTGGAGAGGGAGATACTGGACGAGAAAGACACGATCCACCAGAGAGACAACATCATCAGGGAACTCCAGAGGGAAAAGGAGAAGGAAGACCATAAAGAGACCCAGACAAAGGAGACCAACGTCTCCACTAAAATCACCATCTTGGACCCTGATACTGGCAAAGAACTATCGCCATATGAAGCTTACCTGCAGGGACTGATCGAGCGTACCCAGTACATGCATCTGCAAGAGCTGGAGTGCGATTGGGAGGAAATAACTTCCATGGGACCTAATGGGGAGACCTCTGTGCTGCAGGATCGCAAGAGCGGCAAGCAGTACTCTATCAAAAATGCCTTGAGAGATGGAAAACTGACCCAGTATGATCTGCAAAAATACAAGGATGGGAAAATGCCCATTTCAGAGTTTGCACTCCTTGTCGCAGGTGAAAAAGAAAAACAGCCCAAGTTCAACTCAATCACATCAAAGCCAGCATCCTCGCTAAAGTCGTCCCCAAGCAGCGTCCCTGTTCCTGCCCCTAAGGAAAGATATCCTATCGCTGGTGTAATTGACACAAACACCGACACATGCTTCTCCATACGCAGTGCAGTGGCCCGCAAGCTGATCGAAAGCGGCACGGCACAAAAGCTGTTGGAAGCACAGGCTGCTACAGGGGGCATCGTTGACATCAGCAACAAGGAGAGATACTCAATCCACAAAGCAGCCGAGAGGGACCTCATCGAGTCGAGCCAACTGCAGAGTCTACTCAATGCCCAGAAAGCCTACACTGGCGTGGAGGACCCCACGACCAGAGAACGCCTGTCGGTGGGAGAGGCCGTCCTGAAAGGTTGGATGCCCAAAGAAACTGCCCTGCGTTACATGGAGGTGCAACACCTGACGGGAGGGCTGGTAAATCCCAACAACACGGATCGTGTGGGCATACAGGAGGCCATGGGAGCCAAGATGATTGACAGCACCATGATGAGAGAGCTTCAGGATGAGTACAACTACGCCAAGGAAATCATCGACCCCACAACAAAGGATAAAATCAACTACAAGCAAGCGATGGCCCGCTGCAAGACAGATCCTCAGTCTGGTCTACTTATGCTCCCTGCTTCCTCCAAAGTGTCTGGCAGCAGCTACACCCCTACATACAATTCTCATCGGTTTTCTCCTAGATAATAGACCTGTTAACAGTGTGCTTGGAGGGTATTCTTGTCTCTAGGGTGATTTTATATGAAGTCAAATTATATTGTATAAACTTAAATATCAATACTACCCAGAATGTATAATTTTAATTTTGTCAGAAAATATTGCATAGCTCACTGTAAGGTCATGATTGTTGCTGCTGAGTTGCTTTTGTTTACCAACATTCTTTGGAGATGGCAGAATCTACTTTAAAAAAAGGAAAGACACAAAGGAGTTTTATGTTTTTTTATTTATCCTTGATATTATTGTTTTACTAGAGCTGATGGGACACGGTGCAATGTTATTGACTAAGTTTTGCTTGTCTATTTCTTATTATTTTCCTGACACTGATCCTTTTAAACGCAACCTTGATACTGTATCAAGAAAATAATTACTCATTAAAGATTATATTGTCAACATGTTTGCTTCTTCAATTCCAACAAAAGAAAATAATTAACTACCAAAAAATAAAGCAACACGATAACACACACCTCATCCATAAATACATCTAATATCAAATCAAGAATTTGTTTCTCACAAATATACACTGCTCAAAAAAATAAAGGGAACACTTAAACAACACAATGTAACTCCAAGTCAATCACACTTCTGTGAAATCAAACTGTCCACTTAGGAAGCAACACTGATTGACAATAAATTTCACATGCTGTTGTGCAAATGGAATAGACAACAGGTGGAAATTATAGGCAATTAGCAAGACACCCCCAATAAAGGAGTGGTTCTGCAGGTGGTGACCACAGACCACTTCTCAGTTCCTATGCTTCCTGCCTGATGTTTTGGTCACTTTTGAATGCTGGCGGTGCTTTCACTCTAGTGGTAGCATGAGACGGAGTCTACAACCCACACAAGTGGCTCAGGTAGTGCAGCTCATCCAGGATGGCACATCAATGCGAGCTTTGGCAAGAAGGTTTGCTGTGTCTGTCAGTGTAGTGTCCAAAGCATGGATGCGCTACCAGGAGACAGGCCAGTACATCAGGAGACGTGGAGGAGGCAGTAGGAGGGCAACAACCCAGCAGCAGGACCGCTACCTCCGCCTTTGTGCAAGGAGGAGCACTGCCAGAGCCCTGCAAAATGACCTCCAGCAGGCCACAAATGTGCATGTGTCTGCTCAAACGGTCAGAAACAGACTCCATGAGGGTGGTATGAGGGCCCGACGTCCACACTGTGCAGGACGTTTGGCATTTGCCAGAGAACCCCAAGATTGGCAAATTCGCCACTGGCGCACTGTGCTCTTCACAGAGCACGTGACAGACGTGACAGAGTCTGGAGACGCCGTGGAGAACGTTCTGCTGCCTGCAACATCCTCCAGCATGACCGGTTTGGCGGTGGGTCAGTCATGGTGTGGGGTGGCATTTCTTTGGGGGGCCGCACAGCCCTCCATGTGCTCGCCAGAGGTAGCCTGACTACCATTAGGTACCGAGATGAGATCCTCAGACCCCTTGTGAGACCATATGCTGGTGCGGTTGGCCCTGGGTTCCTCCTAATGCAAGACAATGCTAGACCTCATGTGGCTGGAGTGTGTCAGCAGTTCCTGCAAGAGGAAGGCATTGATGCTATGGACTGGCCCGCCCGTTCCCCAGACCTGAATCCAATTGAGCACATCTGGGACATCATGTCTCGCTCCATCCACCAACGCCACGTTGCACCACAGACTGTCCAGGAGTTGGCGGATGCTTTAGTCCAGGTCTGGGAGGAGATCCCTCAGGAGACCATCCGCCACCTCATCAGGAGCATGCCCAGGCGTTGTAGGGAGGTCATACAGGCACGTGGAGGCCACACACACTACTGAGCCTAATTTTGACTTGTTTTAAGGACATTACATCAAAGTTGGATCAGCCTGTAGTGTGGTTTTCCACTTTAATTTTGAGTGTGACTCCAAATCCAGACCTCCATGGGTTGATAAATTGGATTTCCATTGATTATTTTTGTGTGATTTTGTTGTCATCACATTCAACTATGTAAAAAAAGTATTTAATAAGATTATTTCATTCATTCAGATCTAGGATGTGTTATTTTAGTGTTCCCTTTATTTTTTTGAGCAGTGTACATTTCCAAGCTACATATCAGTTTTCATTCACAAATAGCTACATCAAACATTCTCTTATCTTAGATTAGCTACAATAAGAATGTAAGTATGCATTTTCTTGACCTACTTCATACACCTGACCCAACATTCAGTGAACTTGCCTAACTCTGTCAGGAGGAAGAGGGTGTCTTCCAGAACTGATATCTTATGACAAATAATGGCAGGACTTTACAGTGCACCAGAACAAGAAGCTTTTGTGTATCAATCAGGATTTCCTCAGAAGTATTTTTATATCCCAATTCCACCCTTTGCCATTCTAAATTAGTGAGAGGCACAGTCTCATAATTCTTGACATCCCCATGTAATCGGCTATATGGGAAAATGTCCCAACCATAAAAAAAATCTGACCTTTTGACACGATCCATCTGAGGTATAAATGAGGTCATTTAAACACTACAACATGTCATTAAATTCCACCTGGTTCATAACTTTCCACCAGTAGCACTGTATCAGTGCAGCGTTGTGACAGATTAATTCTTATCGGGGTCCAGGTCAGAGAGGAGCAAGTGGCTGAGCAGCAGTAGCAGCATCTCCCTTGCTCTCCCCCCTCTCTCTGAAGTAGCTTCTCTGTTAATTGACACCTCTCTGTAGCAGGGCTAGGTTCACCCCATCCACACAGTTCAGCACGTGGGCATGGACCATCACACCATCACCTCCTGTGAAGAGATAGGTATGTGGGTTTTGGGAGTTGCAAAGCATATAAACCAAATAAAAACCTCATCTTACCCTCTGCTTTTTCAATCTCGCCCAGAACGATGTACTGTGCTCCAATGATGGGGTCAAAGGGTTCCACAAATGTAGTCTGAACAACAACTTGGTGCTGTCTTGCTGCATGCTGGATAGATAGTGTAGCCTTCGATTCTCTGGTTGGTAACTCATCAATCTAGAAAATGAACTGGTCTGTTAGCCATGCAATCCAAAAGGGATAAAAAAAAAACGATTATTGACTATTATTAGGTATATTGTGTTAAAGACAGTACCAGGGGAGGCTGCTGACGGAAGAACGGCTCATAATAATGGCCGGAACGGAGCAAATGGAATGGCATCGAACACCTGCAAACCATGTTTCATGCATTTGATAACGTTTCACTGATTCGCTTCAGTCATAACCACGAGCCCGTTCTCCACAATTAAGGTGCCACCAACCTCCTGCGATAGACACTCCTCACCTTCCAAATGTTCTCACTGAATCTCCCTCCTTGACTGCACCAGAGTTGACTTCCCAAAGGAAATGAAAGACTGCAGGTGCTGGAAGCATCTTCTCAATAAGTTATCAAAGGGTAAAATAGGCCAAATACCATAAAGATGCTAGTTGTGTGTTTTGTCAGTCCAAGGCGGTAATGTTTCACAACGTCACATAACATGATTTTGTTTACCCGCCCCCTCTTCTAGCTATTCAGGAAGTTGTCAATAATTGGTCAGGCTCCAGTTAATGCAGTGCTGAACTTGGTTCCTGTGGTCCCAAGGTTACACAACTCACATTTTTATTGCCACAAGCAACGTCGTCTTTTGCAAGGGAAAATATTATTTATTTCGCCATGAATCCTGACATAACTAGAGAGCGTGAGAACGCTACATTTAACGTGGAGAAACTCACACATATTCTGGATGGAGGCATCGAGAAGACCAAAAGAAGAAGAGAAATTGGTAAGGCTGGAATGTTTTGTGTCTCGTGTGTTTAGCCTGTCTTTGCTCGCGAGGTAAAGCGTCATGAAACAAGTGTAAACAAAACATTGAACTAGCAGCTAGCTAGCTAACAAAACAAGTTGATAACTGGCTAGCAATCCTACATTGGCGAAGGTTGGTTATACATAGCTTAGGCAACCGATAGTGGTCGCTAGATCTGCACGGCCGCTATCGGCTCCCTAGGCCAGGTTAGCCAGTTAGTTATCTATCTGTTGTTGTAACAGTAGTTATAACCAGTCAGTTGTTTATAGTTGTGAACCAATGACAAGATGAAGGCCAATTTTTTTCATTCATTGTAACTTGTGCATGCTGTTTACGAAATGCATGCTGTTTGTGTAAACAAGGCTCTGATTCGTGTATTGCCAGATGACATAGCCAGCTAGCAGTAACCTTGCTAGCTAGAAAGTTAGGGTCACTTGAGCCCTTCGTATAGTCGTTGTTTGACCGACTGGCTGTTTGTATAGTGATGGTTGACCCCATGAAGGACTCATTATGGATCATAATCAAAACAAATAAGACATGATATGGGGTGTATTATGTTGCAGATAGAAATGTAGCTAATGATATTAGACACGTATTTATCCAATGGTAAAACTACACAATTTGCGCATAATGTTCAACCTAGTCTCGCATGGCCACCCTTCCAAAATCCCGTCTTATGTGAGAAGCCCTGGTTCAGAGGCTATGTTTACCCTGATGTCTTAACCCCCCAATCTTCTATATCCTCCACAGAGTCACTGGTGATCAGTGACCCAGACTTCCAAAGTGAGGACCTCAACTTCCTGTCCAGGAGCGAGCGATATGATGCCGCGGTGAAGAAGAGTGCCCAGATGATCCTGAAGCTCAGAGAGTATGGCATCTCAGACCCTGAGGAAATCTACTGCTACAAGAGGTAAGGCTGGGACACAGACCCAGGCCAGCTACCTGCTATGGGCGGCAAGTAGCATAGCGGTTAAGAGCGTTGGGCCAGTAACCGAAAGGTCGCTGGTTTGAATCCCAAAATATGGTGATATGCCCTTGAGCAAGGCACTTAACCCTAATTGCTCATGTAAGTCGCTCTGGATAAGAGTGTCTGTTAAATGACGTCAGTGTAAATGCTATGGACCTGCATATCACAACTAGAAATGTGAAAATAGATATAGGGTTTTGTCCATAGTTGTCTTCCTGTCAGCTAACCTGTTAGGTGTAATGACCGATGCAGGTGAGAGTAATGAAAGGTGAGGAAATTAAGATCATTTGGGCTAGTTTTGTTGTTTACAAGCAGGATTTGATTTCAATGGAGTTTATGAATTCTGTAAGGGTTTGGGATGATCAAAGCAAATATCATACTTCAAGTATCCTCCAGTCGTCACTCCTTAACACATTTCATGGATGTTTTTTCTTCTTCTTAACATTTCACAGAAAGTTCTAATGGTAAACACGGCATGACAAACATCGATGAGGTTTCTGTCATGCTTGTTTTGAGGTTTGAAGTGCAGATGGCTGTATTGATGCTGCTTTGGACACACTGAAGCAAAACACAGCATTTGCTGAAATTACACAAACAGTCTCTAAGCCTTTCACCTATATGCTAAAGTCTTCTCCAGACCCCATGCTATTAGCCTCAAGAGTAATTGCATTGTCATCTTGAGGAGTTTGTTGGTATCTTCCTGATCAAAGTCTGTAATAGATGTATGGTGAAGCAATAGGAATGTTACGGTACTGTAGTTTTATGCACTGTTACATAATTGCCTATGGGGCAAGACCCTGGCACTCTGCCATGTGGCTATAAAGGTTTGTGTGTGTGTGTGTGTGTGTGTGTGTGTTAGGGATGTGCACGCTTATTCAAATAGCCGGACGTTAGTATTAGAATACATGTGAGTACACCTATTTTCAAGTTTTGTCACATGCACAAGTACAGTGAAAATCTTAACGTCAGAGCTCTACCCAACAGGGCAATAATAGACAAAAAATAAATGCAACATGTAAAGTATTGGTCCCATGTTTCATGAGGTGAAATAAAAGTGAAATATATAAACGCAACATGCAACAATTTCAAACATTTTACTAGGTTATAGTTCATATAAAGAAATCAGTCAATTGAAATAAAATAATTAGCCCCTAATCTATGAATTTCACATGACTGGGAATACAGATACCTTTAAAAAAGGTAGGGGCGTGGATCAAAAAACCAGTCAGTATCTGGTGTGACCACCATTTGTCTCATGCAGCGTGACACATCTCCTTCGCATTGAGTTTATCAGGCTGTTGATTGGCCTGTGGAATGTTGTCCTACTCCTCTTCAATGGCTGTACGAAGTTGCTGGATATTGTCAGGAACTAGAACATATGGTCGCACACACAGATCCAGAGCATCCCAAACATGCTCAATGGGTGACATGTCTGGTGAGTATGAATAGTGTACAGATCTTTGTGACATGGGGCCTTGGATTATCATGCTGAAACAACATGAGGTGATGACGGCGGCTGATTGGCACGACAATGGGCCTCAGGATTTCGTCACGGTATCTCTGTGCATTAAAATTTCCGTTGATAAAATGCAATTGTGTTCGTTGTCCATAGCTTATGTCTGACCATACCATAACCCCACCATGGGGCACTTTGTTCACAACGTTGACATCGGCAAACCCCTCGTCCACACGACGCTATACACGTGGTCTGCGGTTGTGAGGCTGGTTGAACATACTGCCAAATTCTCTAAAACGACGTTGGAGGCGTCTTGTGGTAGAGAAATGCTATATACAGGGTCATTTCCAGGGTCAGCAGCTATATACAGGGTCATTTCCAGGGTCAGCAGCTATATACAGGGTCATTTCCAGGGTCAGCAGCTATATACAGGGTCATTTCCAGGGTCAGCAGCTATATACAGGGTCATTTCCAGGGTCAGCAGCTATATACAGGGTCAGTTCCAGGGTCAGCAGCTATATACAGGGTCATTTCCAGGGTCAGCAGCTATATACAGGGTAATTTCTAGGGTCAGCAGCTATATACAGGGTCAGTTCCAGGGTCAGCAGCTATATACAGGGTCAGTTCCAGGGTCATTCAATTCTCTGGCAACAGCTCTGGTGGACATTCCTGCAGTCAGCTTGCCAATTGCACACTCCTTCAAACCATCTGTGGCATTGTGTGACAATACTGCAAATTTTAGAATGGATTTTTATTGTCCCCAATTAATCCATGCATCTGTGTAATGATAATGCTGTTTAATCAGCTTCTTGATATGCCACACCTGTCAGGTGGATGGATTATCTTGGCGAAGGAGAAATGCTCACTAACAGGGATGCAAACAAATTTATGCAGAATTTGAGAAGTAAGCTTGTATGGAACATTTTTGGGATATTTGATTTCAGCTCATGACACATGGGACCAACACTTTATATTTTAGTTCAGTATAGATTCATGGTAATGGCAATACATAATCAATGGACAGCAGTGTAATGGAGTAATCTGATCAATAATCATTTTTGCAGCAGCGTAAGTTGTCTGAGTGGTTAGAGATTGTGGATGGTCATAGTCAGTGTGGATAGTCTGTAGGAGAGGGAGAGCAGTAGTTGTTCGCCATTTAACAGTTATGGCTAGGGGATAGAAGTTGTTTAGGAGTTTGTTTGTCTGAGCCTTGATGCACTGGTCCAGCCTATTGGACGGGAGCATGGAGAACAGTCCATGCCTCGGGTGGCTGGAGTCTCTGACAATTCTTTGGGCCTTTCTCAGACACCGCCTGGCATGTACATCGTGGATGGCTGGGAGCTCGCCCCCAGGTTTGCACTGGGCCATCCGCACCACCCTCTGCAGGGCCTTCCGGTCACGAGCGGTGCAGTTGCCATACCAGACGATACAACCAGTCAGAATGCTCTCAATAGTGCAGCTGTAAAAGTTGCTGAAGATCTGAGGGGCCAAGAAGCGTTGCTGTGCCTTCCTCACGACTGTTCTGGTGTTAGGGGACCATGTTAACTCCTCAGTGAATAGGATACAGAGAAACTTGACGCTCTTGACAAGCTCCACTACGGCCCATCAATGTGGATGGGGGTGTGCACCTGTGCCGGTTTTCTGAAGTCCAAGATCAGCTCATTGGTCTTGCTGACGTTGAGGGAGAGGTTGTTGCCCTGGCACCACACTACCAGGTCTCTGAACTCCTCGACCACAGTCGTGTCGTCAGTAAACTTGATGATGGAGTTTGAGTCGTGCGTGGCCACACAGGGGTAAGCACACACGTCTGGGAGGGCCCTGTGTTGAGGGTCAGCGTGGCGGAGGTGTTGCCTACTCTTACCACTTGGGGTCAACCCGTCTGGAAGTTTTAACACTGAAAAGTTTTTTTTCTCTAAATGAAATTAGAATGTGACATTGTTACATACAAGGATATACCATAACATTTCAAATTATTAATTTAATAAAACAAACTTCTCAATGTAGTTTTAATGACGTGTGACCTCCGGTAGCCTTCATGTATGTGTAAATTGCTTTATGTTGGCCAATCAAAGCGTCAAAGAGACTCGATCTGTAGCAAGTGAAGAGAGAGAGAACTCACTAATGCAATGTAAGATGTAGTACAATGACGGCATTAAAAGTTAGCAAAATGAGAAGTAGTAGACTTTTATTGTATAATAAAGACTATCACCAGAATAATGGTCTGACTAGGCAATATTTTTATTAGCCATCTTCCTCCGTCTGCTCCCTCCATTCTGATCACACACAAGGCCCCTCCGCAACTGCATCAGTAGAGCGCCTGACTCTCTCCCTCACGTAGCAGTGCTCAGCTTAAAATAAAATATAAAAAAAATACATGTATATCGAATATCTGGATATCAAAAAAATTCATCATACTATTCGAATAGTGAAATTATTTCAAAACCCAATCCCTAGTATGTGAGAGTCATGGAGTACTGCTGCAGGCCAGCACCATCTCTCTAGGCAGAGCAAAGGTCACATCAAGATGAAAACTAGGTCACAGGCTACGCTATGTCCTACCCTTTCACTTGTTTAAACGGCATATTTGCCTGATCCCAAGTCAAGTATAAAAGTCAGATGTTAGTTACATATTAAAGGCCCCAGCCAGGAGCCTATATTTTCTCTTTGTAAGTCTCTTTTAAAACATCTATTTCTCAATATGACAATGACGAGGCAAATCAGAGCATAATTTATAGTGAAACTAAAGGGATTGGGTTTGTCCAATGTCAATATTTTTTCTAACGTGTTAGAAAGTTAGCCCCCAAAAATGGAGTACTATGTCACATATGTGCACCTCATCATTGCTCTCTGTCACTCTACTGTGTGTAGGCACGCGTCTTGCTAGCTGTCACTCAAATGGTGAGGAGCTGAAGCTCATTGTCTAGGACTCTAATTGCTAGGGGGCTGGCCCATGTGGGGTAAAATGGCACTGCACAGCTTCATGTAGACAGTTGCTTTCAAACTAGGGATTTCGTGGCTAATTGAGGTAAGACCATAATTCTACTCATAGATTATGCATGTATGAACTACACATTGACACATCTAGCCCAAAAGGGGAGTTTAAAAAAAATACTCAGTGGTGGTCTAAGACCCAGAGCATGTCTTTAAAGGGATTCTGCAAGATTCTGTCAATTCAGCAGTTTTCTACTTACCCAGAGTCAGAAACTCGTGGGTACTATTTTTATGTCTCTGCGTGCAGTATGAAGGACATTAGAGGTAGTTTTGCGAGCGAACGCTAACTACCGTTAGCGCAAAACTAGAAGTCTATAGGTACAGTAGCTTATGCTAGCATACATATAGACTTCCATGATTAATTACCAGAATCTTGCAGAATCCCTTTAAACAAAATAAAAAGTATTGCTTTTACAGTGAGGTCATGTTGACACTAGTGTCAACCCTAAACCTGGGTCCTTTTAAGTAGGCGCGAAACACTTTGAAATGGAAAACTAAAATGCACATTCTTATTGGACAAGTTTAGGTAGAACCTCCCCCTTTTTTTTTTTTTTTTAACGAGTAAAATGACCACAAACCTGCTGAGTGGTCCAGTCTGTCCATCTGTCAACCTGTGTCTGTCCCCCTCCCTCAGCGTGTTTCGGGGCAACCATCACGAGGCTCTGGGGCTCCACTTCACCATGTTCCTTCCCACCCTGTACACCCAGTGTAACAAGGAGCAGTTCGAGAAGTGGGTCCCCCTGGCCGAGTCCTTCAAGGCCCTGGGCACCTACGCCCAGACAGAGTTGGGGCACGGTCAGTCCCATACAGAGAATTTATAATAATGATAACGTAATAGCACAATTTATACAACAAAGTGCTTGTGCAATTGTTTTATATTTAGCTAGCTAGTTATGTTTGAATTATGGAAAGGATCACAGGGATGCTTAGGGATGGACTGTTGTCGATCTTTGACGTAGGATTTTCTTTTAATATTGTTTTCAAATCATGGGGTGGACATTTTGATTGAAAGTGATTATTTGTAGGTGTTTGACAGATCACTGTAGTTGTTTGTGTAGACAAAATGTGCCTAAACAGTAGGCATAACTCAATAGTTATTAGCTAAACTTGAATAGCCAAAACTAATATGCCGGATTCAAAATGTCATGATTGCCAGTCTGTTTTTAGAGTCCTCATAACCTGCCCAATACCTTGGAAAAGGTGACAAAAGAAACAATTGGAAGGACAAAAAAAATCCCTAACATTGCGCTTAAACAATATAAAAAAATCCTTTCCCGAAGAACCCAAATGTCTCCCGTCTCGTTTTTAGTTTCATTCCATTCCTCAAACCCCTTTTATTTCCTCTCCTCCTGCTAGTAGTGGCCTATTAGCCTAATGAGATGTTTCCAAGCTTATGTCATTTAACTCTGATTGCTATTAAGTCTTGATTTTTTTCCCCCTACTCCCCATTTTCTCTGAATCTAGTCTACTCATTACAAATGATTAACCCTAACACTGTAGAATTTGGACCTTTTTTAAGCAAATGACCTAACATTCTGAATTGTGCATTTGAGTGGATGGATGTAGGCCTAATTGTTTGGCTGTTTGTGAATGAATGGCTTGGATGAATGAATATAGGCCTTTGTTCTTGTCTGTCGAAGTCTGAACTCATAGGGAAGGCACACGGTGTCCTGCCAATGAACATGCAGTGTGGGTTGAGTTTGAGTTCCCTGAATAATCTGAAAGCAGAGAAATCTGTGCGATGTAAAATAGTTTTGGCCATGCCAGATTGCCAATGTTTCACTTCTATGACTCTGCGAAGTGGACATTATTCACGATCACGTAACCATGGCATTTCCATGACAATACTACTCCAGGGAATGTCCAGGACTGGCTGTTCAGAATATTCTGAAGGCCTTCTTTTTTAGAGTTCTGTTCTGGTTCACTTCTCAGCAACTCACTAGCTAGGTTTCCATGAACTTTTCAAGTGATTTTTTTTTTGTACCAACATTTAAAAAGTTTGCATAGAAAATGGATACAATTGCCTGCTGTTGTGCGTTTCCATTTTAATTATTTAATTGTCAATAAAAACTGCTGGATTTAATGACCTCGCACGTTCACATTGTTTTTCGCAAAATCCTAAAAATGTAGTGGTCAAAGTGTTTCCATTACCCAATTAGGAAAATTGTACATTAATAAATTGGCAACACCCTGTATGCCCTCTCACCTGTCTGTTTCATGTCGCAGGTAGCCCGCGAAAGCCAGCATGGAAAGAATGCAATAATGTACTCATATTTTCCATATTATAATAATTTGCATGTGCCAACGTATCGCCACTGTCTACCATGGTGAAACTTGCACTCCTGTAGATGGGAAATAATTGGATGGTGAAACTTGCCAGCCAACTAGAAAAGCAAGGTGTAAATAATTCAGGCTCTCTTGAAAGTCAGGATAATCCTTTTCCTGCAAAGAAACATTATTTGTATAGTTGCGTGACAACGTCACATGCCCGTGTACCTTCAAATTTGTGGCAATCAGCATTTATTCGAAAAACACTGGTTCCATCATCATCTGTCGCAATGAAGAAAGTTCGACAAAAGAAATGTCCACCTGTCGAACTTATAAAAATGTTGCCGATCGGTAGAAAATGTCTCCTATATCTATTAATAATAATTAGGTAGGTGCTTACATTTGTCCTATTTCGCACATGTGAAAGTGTGTAAGTATGTGTGAATTGGAAATGAGTTTGTTTATTTTTGATTTCCCACTCCCTCTGACACCCTCAGAGAGTGGGGTCACGTCCAGGGATCAGCCATTATTCACAGCGACCCTGGAGCAAAAGTGCCTTGCTCAAGGGCAGATTTGTTTCACCTAGTCTGCTTGGGGATTTGAACCAAGGACCTTTCGGTTATTGACCCAACAGTCTTAACCACTAGGCGACCTGCCGTTTCCGTAACGCATATCGCTCAGATTTTTTTGCCGTCATTGCATTTGTCTAATAATCTTGGGTCAATGGAAAACTGCCTATTGTCTTAACCTTAAATGCCCTAACAACTGCTTCACCCTTCCTTATAAACTAAAGCAGGGGTAGGCAACTGTGATCCTGGAGTTTTGCAGGCACTTTATATTTTGGATTTAACCAACCTGGAAGACCAGGTGTGTGAATTTAGGAAATCACTGAATTAGCGCAATTGGTCAGGTGTGGTGCACACTTGGAACAAAATTCTGCAGTACCTGTGGCCCTCCAGGAACTGGGTTGCCTACCCCTGGACTAAAGAGTCTGCTTTAAAACTGCTAGTTGCACTGCACTAGTTGGTACCATTAGCATAGAGTATAATGTTGATTTATTGGTTGTCACACATTTGACATTTTACTGCCTAAGGGTTGTGTTCATTAGGCCATGCAATGACTTTTTTTCCAATGTAAAACTAAATTGGCCATTTCTTAATGGACCAAGTCCAGTTAGTCCCTTCTTGTGTCAGTTTTCTTCCGTTGGGTGCCTAATGAACACAGCCCAGAGTTTGCCAGTTAATTTGGAATTTAAAATGTTTTTTTCAGTGAAATGAACATTGGAAATTAACATTTCAGGCAAATAAATGAAAGGTTGCAACAATCATGCATGAGAAAGTTATTTTGAATGAATGAACTTAATCAACCTTTTCTTGATTCAAGCCAGGTCTAAATGCAGATGATTCTATTCAGTTCTCCGCAGTCAGTTTGCATGACTAGCTCACAGTTGTTTTACATTTTTTATGAGTTCTTGCACTCCCCCATCCCTTCATCCATCCCTCCATCTATTCATCCATCCTCTCTGCCCCCAAAATGTTATTTACTAACACTTCCAATCTCCCATCTTTTCCAACCATCTCTCCATTGTCATGTCCCATTATATGGTCTATTATTCTATGACTAAAAGGATTTTGTTTTTCCCTTGGCTATACCTTATTTTGCATGCCCCCACAATGTCCTATCCTTCCTTTACCATCCTCTCCCTTCAAACTACCCTCCTATCCCCTACTCCTTACCCTCCTTGCCCCTTGGCGCTGCCCCAGCTGTGTGCACCGTGGGCGGTCGGAGCCGCTGGACCTCCACCTGGCAATGTTCCTGCCCACCTTGCTGAACCAGGCCAGTCCTGAGCAGATGGAGACATTCTTCATACCCGCCTGGAACCTGGAGATCATCGGCACCTACGCACAGACAGAGATGGGCCACGGTAAAATGCTGAACAAACTATACCTGGTCACCAACCTCCCGTCACCCACATGCTCTGTGGCGTGGACAAGAGATGCATGCCCACCCTCTTAAACATTTGAGTCGAGCCACCAGAGAACTCTCCCATACTCGTTAGGGAATTTTGTGTAAAAACGTCTCCACCGACAAAACGTTTGTGTTGTTAAAGGTCCAATGCAGTCGTTTTTATCTCAATATCAAATTGTTTCTGGGTAACAATTAATTACCTTAGTGTGATTGTTTTCAATTAAAATGGTCAAAAAGAAACAAAAATGGCCTCTTAGCAAAGAGCAATTTATCAAACAAGAATTTTGCTAGCACCTTCTGGGAGTGGTCTGAGTATGGAGGGGGATTCTCAAAACTAGCTGTTATTGGCAGAGATGTTTGGTACTAATTTACTGCCTGATGATGTCACCAGGCATTCCAAAACTCCATTCCACCAAAAGAAGCCGACATTTTAGGCTGTCTTTTCAAACAACTCTTGCACTAAAAGGGCATTATCATTTTCACAATTTCACAGTATTATTCCAACCTTATAGTGTGGAATTATAAATAAAACACAGGAATCATATTTTTGACTGCACTGGGCCTTTTTTTAAATGCTATTTAAAAAAATTAAAGGACATTTCACTCTGGCCTTGACTCTGTCTAAAACCATTAATACTGGCTGGCTTGGAGAATGCATGTTGTGGGCCGTACAACTTCGCGTGGCTTCCCTTTGCAATGTGCTCTGCCCCTGGTTCTCACACAGTCTTGTTGCCAGCCACGGTGAACGTGCATGCCCACTTGTAAAGCATCCTCAGTGACTTCCTTTCCAAAACAGGTACCCTCCACCACCTCTGTCCCTTTTGTCCCCCTTACTGTGTTTGGAAGTATATTGAGTTTAAAGACAACCTATGTCCTTCATAACATGTAACTTCACTGTATAAACGTAATAGGGCTGTCAAACAATTAAAATAATGAATTGCGTTAGTGGCGTTTAGTTATAGGCATACTATGTTTTGATTGTTAAGGAAAGAAACACAAAATATTCTGTATCAAAATGTTTCACCATAACACAAAACTCACTGGAACATACAGCTGGCTATTAACGGTCTCAATGTTTAAGTAGGCCTACTCCCTCTTATCAGTGTTCTTCAAGTGTAACAGTTGCCCACGTACAGACTCAAGTACTGTTAACGCTTCATTCATTCCAATTTCTAATTGGAGGGTTGACTATAGGGGGAAAAAAAGAACTGGCTCTATGGATACAAAGAGCATTTAAACCTGTCTGACAATGTTATGAGTTCCACAGAAAACTAACAACAGCTCAGCCAGGTCTGAGTTGATGTAAAATATAATACAGCTATTAGATCTAGCCTAGGCTACTGATCCATGTTCTTCATGAACTAGTCACAAGCAGCTGCTACTAGAACTGGGATCATTTTCTTAAATATTTTGACCTGAGAACTAAAACAGAAGCAAAATTAACAGCATAAAAAAAATGACGGGTTAACTTTGACAGTCCTAAACCGTACACCTATGCAAATTGTAAGAAATAGATTTGGTTTTGATCTGTCAAAAACCTACAAAGGTTTTTCCACTATAGAATAACTTTTTTTCCCCATAAGGGAACTGGTGGTTAAAAAAAAGTTTGAAGTTGCATTATTAGTTGAGATTGATGGCTAGTCTTGTGTAAATTTTCACTGCATAATATTTGAAAACATCAATGTACTCCTGCCATAACTTAGTGATAACTCGTTTTACGTGTTGTTTGTTTGGGGGCCTTGGTGTCTTTCTCGTTGCCTAGGCACCCACCTCAGGGGGCTTGAAACCACGGCAACATATGACCCGGCCACCCAGGAGTTTGTCCTGAACAGCCCGACCATCACCTCCATCAAGTGGTGGCCTGGGGGACGTGAGTACACGGATACACTTTAGCTTCAGGGCATATACACATACACTTTTTCCACATTTTGTTACGTTACAGCCTTATTATAAAATTGATTAAATAGGTTTTTTCCCCTTCAATCTACACAATTCAAAAGTGACTCGCACATCTGAGCAATCTTTTAGCAGGTGCATGGCAACAGTTGAACAAGATGAAGGAAAAAGGAAACCGCACACTGCTCTTGATGGTATCGCTGGTATTTAATAAGCTTACGTATCGGCCTCATGGCCTTAGTCAGAGCTTTCAATCTACACACAATACCCATAATGACAAAGCAAAAACAGGTTTAGAAATTTTAGCTAATTTATTAAAAAATAAAACTATTACATTTACATAAGTATTCAGACCCTTTACTCAGTACTTTGCTGAAGCATCTTTGGCAGCGATTACAGCATCGAGTATCAGGTGGCTAGTTGCTGCACAACTATTTTCAGGTCTCTCCAGAGATGTTTGATCCGGTTCAAGTCCGGGCTCTGCCTGGGCCACTCAAGGACATTCAGAGACTTGTTCCGAAGACACTCCTACTTTGTCTTGTCTGTGTGCTTAGGGTGAACCTTCGCCCCAGTCTGAGGTTCAGAGCGCTCTGGAGCAGGTTTTCATCAATGATCTCTCTGTTTTCATCAATGATCTCTCTCTGCTACGTTCATCTTTCCCTTGATCCTGACTAGTCTCCCAGTCCCCGCCGCTGAAAAACATCCCCACAGCATGATGCTGCCACCACCATGCTTCACTGTTGGGATGGTGCCAGGTTTCCTCCAGACGTAACACTTGGCATTCAGGCCAAAGAGTTCAATCTTGGTTTCATCAGACCAGAGAATCTTGTTTCTCATGGTCTGCGAGTCTTTAGGTACCTTTTGGCGAACTCCAAGTGGGCTATCATGTGCCTTTTACTGAGGAGTGGCTTCCGTCTGGCCACTGTACCATAAAGGCCTGATTTGATGGAGTTCTGCAGAGATGGTTGTCCCTCTGGAAGGTTCTCCCATCTCCACAGAGGAACTCTAGAGCTCTGTTAGTGACCATCAGGTTCTTTGTCACCTCCCTGTCCAAGGCCCTTCTCCCCCGATTGCACAGTTTGGCTGGGCGGCCAGCTCTTGGAAGAGTCTTGGTGGTTCCAAACTTCATCCATTTAAGAATGATGGAGGCCACTGTGTTCTTAGGGACCTTCAATGCTGCAGAAATATTTTGGTACACTTCCCCAGATCTGTGCCTCAACACAATCCTGTCTCGGAGCTCTATGGCAATTCCTTTGACCTCATGGCTTGGTTTTGCTCTGACATGCACTGTCATCTGTGGGACCGTATATAGACAGGTGTGCCTTTCCAAATCATGTCCAATCAATTTAATTGACCACAGGTGGATATGAATCAAGTTGTAGAAACATCTCAAGGATGATCAATGGAAACTGGATGCACATGAGCTCAATATCGAGCCTCATAGGAAAGGGTCTGAATACTTGTGTAAATAAGGTATTTCTGTTTTTGCTTTGTCATTATGGAGTATTGTGTGTAGATTTGGTGAGGAGTATAATTTTTTTAATCCATTTTAGAATGACTGTAATGTAACAACATATGGAAAAGGTCAAGGGGTCTGAGTATAATCAAACCAATCCCCAGTAAATGATGTGAACTTAGCTTCTGAAGAAAACACATTCCACAACATTGCTGAACAAGATCAGACCATTTACTGCTGATTCTCATTGTAGTGTGGACCAGAGACTTAAATGACTGCCAAATTATTTCAATCAAGTTATTTGAATAGTGAGAACTGACATAACTAATGTTATGAATCCATTGGAGTGTAATGGACTCTCTCGCTTTCCCTGTCCGTCTCTCTCTCTTCTCGCTCTCTCTCCAGTGGGTAAGACATCTAACCACGCCATAGTTCTGGCCCAGCTCCACACCCAGGGGAAGTGTCACGGCCTGCACGCCTTCATTGTACCTCTCCGCAGTATGAACACACACATACCACTGCCAGGTACTGTACATACTGCTGTGTGTGTGTGTGTGTGTGTGTGTGTGTCAAAAAGAGAGTGTTTGTGAGTGTAGGTCTGTGTCTCTGTATGTAGCTTTGGTGGTAGCCTACTGTCTAGTGAACTCTCTCTCTTTCTCGCTCAGGTGTGGTGGTAGCCTACTGTCTAGTGAACTCATTCTCTTTCTCTCTCAGGTGTGGTGGTAGGGGACATAGGACCCAAGTTTGGCTTTGATGAGGTTGACAATGGTTACCTGAAATTGGAGAACGTACGAATTCCTCGCGACCACATGCTGATGAAATATGCAAAGGTGAGCGACTGGGAAGTTAAGCACATTTCAAGGAGACACTGTTCTTTGTTTCTGTTGCTTGATTCTAATGCTGTCACAAAGCTTTGATTTGAAGGTATATTGTATGCATATTCCTCACAGAGAGTGTCTACTTACTACCTGATTGTCCTAGAACTGTATGCACAGACCAGTGGCGGTTGGTGTTGTCTAAGATGAGGGAGGGCGTTTTAAAAAAAGAAAGATTTATGAGCCTTATTTCTATTACAGCATATTGGATGACTGTCATTTATATTCTATTCAACCAGCTCAATGTAATATCGATATATTTAGGCTACTACACGATACTCGACTTTTTCCTATACCCATCATGAGGTTGCTACAACCTAGCCTATGAATGAAAGATTACAACATAAGTGCACACAGGTAGAGATACATTTTTGTAATCAAGGTGACAGTGACATTCAATATTTCCTTGCACACTCTGCCTGCAACTAGATGATCTAAGATGTAATCATTAGTCCAACAGTGGCAAACAAGAGTTTATATTGGACAAATTCAGGTATTTTATTCCCGTTTTGTTTGCTTCATTTTAAGATTTTTTTTTCAACAGAATCAGCAGAATGAATACACCACTGATCACACGTAAACAGAGTTCACTTTTATAGCAGTCACATACAAAAAGCATGATCACTTTGTTTATTGTATTCCTTCTCGCATATTAGTCTACATAGCTACTAGAACTAACGTGTTAGTAAACCCGCTACAATCATGCAGTACAGTGTACAGTCAGAAAGCAGTTTAGCAGTTACACCATTGGGCTCCGGTGGCAATAAATTAATAAAACCAAAAGCTTACCTGGACTTTGAAGAGTTCCAGTGTTGGATAGCCAGCTAGCTAACATAGAATATGTTTCTGTTTGAGGCGGGTGTTTGAGTTGGCTAACTAGCTAACTGCATTCGCTAGCTAAGTGAAAAAAATACAACGACATATAGCTAGCTCTCTATCTCTCCCTCACTCTCTTAAAAAAACAAATTTGTTCAAAGCTGTTCAACTATTCTTTCTCTTTCTTTGAGTCAACTACTCACCACATTTTATGCACTGCTTCCTAGCTGTCAGTTATGCTTTCAGTACCAGATTCATTCTTTGATCCTGTGATTGGGTGGACAACGTCAGTTCATGCTGCAAGAGCTCTGAAGTTGACATAATTACTGTGTAAGTCTATGGAAGGGGGTGAGAACCATGAGCCTCCTAGGCTTTGTATTGAAGTCAATGTTCCCAGAGTAGGACAGAAACTATCTGTCCTCTAGTTACACCATGGTGCTACCCTACATAGTGCTGTTGCGGCTACTGACCTACATTGCAAAAAAGTGTGTTTTAATCAATTAGTTGGTGACGTGAAGATATTTATTGTAGTTTCATTAAAAAAAATTACATTCTGAAATTCACTAAGGAGGATGCTCCGCCCCTTCCTCCTCTGAGGAGCCGCCACAGACAGTATGTATTCTCCCCACCAGGTGGAGGCAGACGGTACGTACGTGAAGCCTCCCAGTGCCAAGCTGACCTACGGCACCATGGTGTTCATCAGGTCCATGATCGTAGGGGAAGCGGGCCGCGCCCTCGCCAAGTCCTGCACCATCGCCATTCGCTACAGTTCCGTACGGCACCAGTCTGAGATACGCCCAGGGTCAGTTGTAGCTCTGGACACACCAGGGTCATGTTCAGTAGGTCACACTAGCAAAATATTTTGAGATAGAAATCTAAATTGTTATTGTACAGATACTACTTTCCTGTGTTATGTTTCCGTGCGTTTTCATCCGTTTGTTGCCTAATGAACATGACCCTGGATACACACATTTACTGAAACATACATAAATAGTCAAAGGAATACAAAAATACTCACACATATACTTACACACATCCATACACAAGTAACACACTCATAGACACGAACAAGAATAGAAAGCAAAGTACTAGAACCCTTACCATTTAACAAAATCTATACTCTTATAATTGTGTGAGAGCTGATGTAGATAGATGTTACATAGATTTTGGGTAGATATTAGGAAGCCTTACTCATATATAATATATTTGTATCTCAATGTTCTTCAAAGACTTACATATAAAAGATAGCGAACCATTAACATTTGTGTCTAAGTCTATATTCTTATTTTGTGGTTCCTCCAGAGAGCCGGAGCCCCAGATCATGGACTACCAGACCCAACAGTACAAGCTGTTCCCCCTGCTGGCTACAGCATATGCCTACAAATTTGTGGGTCAGTACATGAACCAGGTCTACCACCGCATCACTGGAGACATCAGCCAGGGAGACTTCAGTGAACTACCAGAGGTACTTGTAGTAAATACTAGCCAGAAATCCAGAACCTGTTTTGCTAACATCCAAGCCTTGTACTCCGTGTCATGCTATTCAAGGAGTGGAATGATGGCTGAACAGACTGGTACCCAGATTAAGTAAATACCTCCTCTTGATATAGTACATGATGAAAGAAGGCTGGCTATGGCCCTGAGTTTTTTTCCTAACCACGTGACCTGACCAGGAAAAATGGGATAACACTGCACTTACTGAAAATAGTCTTGAAATGTTTCATCTGTTTTAAGCAGCAGGAGTCTAATGGAGGTGTTTTGACAACAGGCTTTGTTGGTGTTAATTCTTTAGTCTAAGACGTTGGGGGGGGGGGGTGCTAAGCTAACATATGGAATTGTTTTAAGATGGTCATACTATGGACCATTTAGCTATTTGATTTTTAATTTTAAACAATTATTTGATAAAATATTTTATTTGGCCTTTACTACTAAAACCCATAGAAACATATAGAATAACACATTCATATTGTCAAAAAGGACAGTCAAAAAATGTATCATAGAAACGAGTTGTCTTTTTTTTACATATTTAACCCCTTTTTTGGGTCGGCAGAAAAGGTCCTTCAAACTTCAATTAGTTTTTTTAAAACCGGTACCGGTTACCTTCACACGGGTTTGTAGCCCAAACGGTTCGGACGCTACCAAACAGAAGTTCACATATCGACGGTACCGTCTTCAGACGAGTCTTCTGACACTTGTGGGGGTTTTAGAGCAAAACTGAGAACGTGTTCGTGAGAGTCTCGCCTTTCCATAGAGTGGTTCGGACACTACAGAGGTTTTCGTGAGAAGACCGATTTTTCGGGATGTCTCATGGTCTAACAAACGCCGTTTTAGCTCTGCCACCTTTCACTGCAGAAGCAGAAGTGCGACACTGGCGTATGCGGCTGATTGAGACACATCCAATGCAAGAAACCGATATCTCTAGCTTAAACTGACTGATTTTTATGGGGATTTTTTGTTGTTATGTAACTTAGATTGGCGCACCGGTGCGTCAATCAACTCTCTAGGGGGGGTTAAACTAAAGATCCTCATTCATATTAACAAATGACGTCATTTTTAATTTGCTCCTTTTCTGTGCCAATATAACTGTACCCTGTGCCCATCCTCTACCATCCTGTGTCAATATAACTGTATAACCCTGTGCCATCGTCTGACCTGTGCCCAGCTCCATGCCCTGTCCGCGGGCCTGAAGGCCTTCACCACATGGACGGCCAGCGAGGGCATCGAGGTGTGTCGCATGGCGTGTGGCGGGCACGGCTACTCCCGCTGCAGCGCCCTCCCAGACATCTATGTTAACTTCGTGCCCACGTGCACCTACGAGGGAGAGAACACCGTCATGATGCTGCAGACCGCTAGGTGCGCACATGTCATTTTGTGGTATGAATAGGCTAAGACCTGTGAGGCAGTGGGGGTTCCAAAAGCACCATAGATATCAGCACAATGCCCTTTGTGGCGAAAGTAAGAACTGCCATTGGAATTCATTGAAAAGACATGGTCAGAGGAGAATTAGTACTTTCATAAACGAAAAGTTACTTTGTCACAATAGAGGCATACAAATATTTTACAGTGTGGAAATTCTAACAAATGAGTGAAGGAAATTGATGAAAAGGCTGAAATTATTTGTTTTATACAATCAATCAGAAGAGAAAGCCCCATTTAAAACCACTTAGAATGTATTTGTTGCCACCCTTTTTATTATACCAAAACATAAAATACCCTCAATTACCGTCAAAAATTAGAAACATATAGTGATACTATATTTTGGCCACATCGCCCATCTCTACTTTGTGTGTGTTCTTGTCTGTGTGTGACCTTCGTGCCCATCCACTGTCTTGCTCACGTGTTTGCATCCCTCACTCCCCAGGTTCTTGATAAAGAGCTACCGGCAGGCGTCGGCAGGCCACCAGCTGAGTGGCATCGTGTCCTACCTGAACGAGTCAGAGCGTAGGCTGCAGCCCCAGTCTGTGTCCTCCCGACCCACTGTAGTCAACGTCAATGACCTGGCCAGCCTTGTGGAGGCTTACAAACTGCGAGCTGCCAAGTAAGTGGGCCTACAAACTAACCAAAATGTAATGGTAATAAATCACATTTAGATATTTGATATTCGTTAAGTCCCAAAGGGCTGTTCATTGTATGGCAGATACTTTTTTTAATCAGAGCAATGTGTTATTTGGTGCCAGGCAATGCAATGGGTTGAGCTAAAATGGTCCACCAGTCCAGCAAACCAGCACACAACAAAATGTACTTGTACTCTATGGACAGCCATGCATCAGTTTTTGTTTAAAGGCTTCCTATGTCAATGCCTCTCTGTGTGTCTTTAGGCTGGTTGAGTTGGCAGCTAAGAGTATTCAGCAGGAGCTACAGAAGAGAGTCAGTCAGGAGGATGCCTGGAACAACAGCGCTATAGACCTGGTCAGAGCCTCTGATGTAAGTTACCTTACCAACCTGGGATATGGAATGTGTTGTTTTTGGGGAGGGAGCCCCACCCCATCCCTCTTATCTCTTCCCCTCTGCTTCCTTCTTTCAATTTCCTTTTCCTGTCTCATTCCTCCTCCTCTCTCTCTGGTCCTTATTTAACTCTCATCCATCTCTTCTCCTCCTCCCGTTCCATCTCCAGGCCCACTGTCACTATGTGGTGGTGAAGCTGTTTGCAGCTAAGCTGGGGGAGATAGGAGACACGGGTGTTCACTCTGTCCTCAGTACCCTGGCCCTGCTCTATGCCCTCCAGGGCATCCAACAGCACAGCGGAGACTTCCTCCAGGTAACCACCACCATGGCAACTGGCAATCACAGACTATCTCCCAGTGGAAAATACAGGGACTACATACATACTCTAGTACTTAAAAAAAAAGATGTGAATTTCAATGTGACCTAAAGTGGGTCCCGTACTAAAGTCTATATTCATTTTTATAACGTAATATATGATGTTTTAAGCAAGACATGGTATTACACTCGTACTTGTATCACTTATTAAAGGAAGATTATCTTATTTGTGACCTGACCAGGAAAAATGGGATAACACTGCACTTACTGAAAATAGTCTTGAAATGTTTCATCTGTTTTAAGCAGCAGGAGTCTAATGGAGGTGTTTTGACATTTAGGACAAATGTTGTTGTTTTTTAACAGCTTTTGCATTCGCCTTTTACATACATGGTACTTTTATATAAAGCAGTCACATAACAGTAATACATTACCAAACATAAACTCTTTAACCCCACCCCTCAGCCACTCTCAGCCCATCCCACCTATCACCATTGTTAGGTTCTAATTTTTCAGAGTAAATAACTCACGGACACTAGAGAAGCTTAACGAAGTTTAATTCTTCCCAAAGGGCTGACACCGCTGTATTCAGACAAAAAAAAAACATTTCTCACCATCGCAAGTATATCTACTCCACTTTAGACACCCCTCCTTCTCTCCAATCCTTACATCTTATGGTTTGACAGGAAGAGGGTAACAGGATAATATAACCATTAGTTCTCCCTTCAGGGAATCTGACCTCCTGACCTAATCCACAGATGTCCTCTCGTCTCACCTTTCGCACTCCCGTGACTCTCTCCCGTACACCCAGCACATTCCACAGCCACTCTTGTCTTTCTACAGATCTCACTCCTTTATATACTATGCGTCTGATCTATCATGTCTTTAATAGCTCAGTGTTCAAAGTTTACCCAGAATTCAACACCATAGACCATCCTCGTTTGGTTTCTATGTGCCATATATGTTTAAATTGTGCTGTGTGATGTTTTACATCATTTTTTAACCTTTCTAATCGTTTAGTATCCACAGATTGTGAGTTAAAGATGAAAACCTTTCCTATGAGTGTTATATTATTTATTGACTGACTATGGCTTTCCAAATCGCCCAACACTGCTGTTAAGGTTCATTTTAAGTTCATGTCTTGATTTTTTTTTTTATCATTCCTGAACCTGTGACCAGAAACAAGCTACATAGGAGCAATGCCATAATAAATGATCTATTGATTCTGTCTCTTCGCAGAAAAATCTACAGAGCTGAGATTGTTTTTATGCCCCATATATATAGCATTCTGTTGGTGGCAAGAATTTTATATAATTTAAATTGAAAAACTGTTGAATCAAGTATTGTTTTTTGTTTTTTTTATACCAGTTCATAAACCATGTGCCATGGAATCGGTACATCGAAAATCTCTTCCCATTTATTTTGCAACCTTTATGGCACAGCTGTCAACTTTTTTGTCCTCAAATGAAACTGGTATTTATGAAACTGTCTATTTATGCTAATTCCTTTCAGCCAATTTAAATCTTTAATATATGGCAGGCAAACAAGTTCCCTATCTTCTCCCTTTTCCACTTGCCTCTCTTCCATTTTTGTGGTAATGCTGCAATCAGTTTTCTTATTCTAACTTTCCGATTTGTTTGATTTGATCCTACATATAAAGACTCGTTTGTCATGACATTTGAACATTTTAGCCTATTATTGCTTATTTATTGAGAACACATTCTCTTTAACAACAACGACCTGACAATTCCTTCCTCACTCCAGACTGGTCTCCTGAGTGTGCCCCAGCTCTCCCAGGTGTCCCAGCGTCTGAAGGAGCTTCTGGCCCAGCTGAGGCCCAACGCCGTGGCCCTTGTGGACGCCTTCGACTACTGCGACGAAATGCTCAATTCCGTCCTGGGACGCTACGACGGCAACGTCTATGAGCACATGTTCGAGTGGGCCCGCTGCTCACCTCTCAACAAGACAGAGGTCAGAGTTCATTGAGAGGGCCATCAAAAAGAGAAACTGAGATGAAGAAAATGAATTTACTGTTAATTTTATGCATTTTCTTTTTTACCTTAGTTCATTATTAAGAACAAGAATATGCCATTTGAGAACCATTTACAAGGATTTGTTTCAGATTATGATCAAGAGACAAATTATCTCTGTTCATTGTGTAGTTTGCCTACATAAAGATGGCAATCTAATGAATGATTTGCTGTAGTAGTAAGTCTCCTGCAGAGTAACCTTGTCCCAAGGCTATTGCTACTGACAGAGAGGGGGAGCTGGTGGGTGGAAGAGACTACCTGCAGAGTACTCAAATTGACCCTCCTTCCTTCTCCTCTAGGTCCACGAGTCCTACCACAAGTACCTGAAACCTCTGCAGGCCAAGCTGTAAAATGACCCCTGAGCCTTCTCACCTGACCCCTCCACTACAGGGACAGGAAGCACACTAACAACACTAATCCAAAAGTGGGACCACAACATGGCCGCCGCCGCCCGTCCACCAATCGGAAGGGGCTCATTCCACCCGCCCCTTCTGTGTTTAACCAACCACAGGTGGTGGAACATTTTTAAAGGGGAACCATTGGAGACCAGCCTCCTTACTCCACCTCTACTGATGTGCTGCTAATGAATCAATCATTCCACTGGACGTATTAAACTAGTACTTTAGTTTATGAGTTTGATATACCCTGTGCCTAGTTAATGGATTTAATCGAAAGGTCTAAGAAAACATAAGATGGCGAGGAAGCAAAACTGTAGTTGGCATGCAAGGTGGCCTAAAGATGAAGGGGTTTTAATGACTGATCCTTGTGATCTAATCAAGCTCTTTGGATCATGTACATTGCAAATCTCTCGATTTGTTGAATCCCATTTTTAATCGGGATCATTTCTAATCATGCATGTCACAGTATTAGCTAATGTACTGTGGATGGTTTGTCTTTAGTGGTGGGTGACTGGTCAGTTGTGGTTTGCAATGAACCAAGGTGTGCGTGTTTCTTGTCTCGGTGTGAGAGAGTTTGTGGTTGTGGGGTAATGAATATGATTAGTGAATAACGAGTTGATGAGTAAGCTATACCAGTGTGTGATTCTGATACTAGTGATTTGAGAAAACGGGCCTTTCAATTCTTGCACTTAATACAAACCACTAGTGTATATATGCCTGAGGATCTTTTCTACCATGTGGGGCTTAATTACCAAGAAATGACATGAAAATCAAACTAGCTTGAAGAACAAGGTCGTATTCATTAGGGCACACTGTGGTAAAACGTCTTGCAAATGGCTAGAAAAAAAGAGGTTCTTATAGGACAAGTCCAGATAGTCCCCCCATCTGTTTCAGTCAGTTTTCTTTCATTTGGTGCCTGTTGAATACAACCCTGATGTTGCATTTGGAACAAGTACATTCTTCAGTACAATGAAATAAGTATTTTTATACTCGATTACTGCTGTTGACTTTTACAGTATGTTGCAGATTGATACATGATTGATACAGTTTCAAATGGACCGAAGCAGTAATTACTGTTTGTGGGGAAATGATGTGCCATTGGAATATGTTCTACTTTAATGAAGCTGACATGGTAGTATTATCACACATGGTCCATGTGTATATTTTAGAATATGCTTTATCAATTTATTTTGTGGATTTTCGTTGCAATAGAAGGATGTATGATTATTATTTCATTGTAGCTACTGAATTTTTGTTTTAACACATTTTTGTGATCGTATAGGAAATCCATTCAGACTGATTGTTTTAAAAGTGAATAATTTGTCATGCTTAATGATCTTAGTAAAAAAAAAAAAAAAACTGGAAATATTAAAAACTATCAAATGATGTTCATGGTTTCGTTCAACATCGTTTCATAGACTGCCAGAAGCAACCACTAGATGGTGTTATGAAATCAGACTTTTTTTCCTAAATCAGAGTCATGTTTTTTCATAACATTTTTACATTTTATTTCAGTGGAATAGATTTAGGAGAACCAATTCTACAAATGGATGGAGGATAAAGGATTGAGTGTAATCATTCATAAGATTATGAAGAGACTATATTAAAGATTATAAGGAGCACATTAGATTATAACACTGCAATGCATCTGATTCAGAAAATTTTACCTTTTAGGAAATGAACATGTACTTTTACAATAAATCAATGCATTCTATTTAAAACCTTTGGACAGTGTTTCTCTTGAGTAGATTATTCTTCTGGAATTGTGTTAACTCTTGCGTGGGTGGAAATGTCAAATGAAGTGCTCTCACACTTTTCCTTTCCATATATTACTATAGCAACACAGATTACTTTCATGTTAGTTTGCTTTAGTTTTTTGGGGGAGATATTGCTTTTGCTGGGAAAGTCTCATGTCCCCCTCATTGCGTCGTCATTCAGGGACATTGTGGTAGGCGTGTCAAGCTTCGGGACTCAAAGAGCAATATTATCAAGTTATAAATATTCCCTTTCACAAACAACAATCATGCAAACATAACCAAAATATACAAAACTATTACAAGTCCATCAACTGCGGACATAACTGAACTTTATTAATATTATTACAAACCCATTCTTAACTTCTATGTGTATCTGTCATTTATCAGATTGGTTCGAGCCTGTCTAGTATTAACTCCGCCCACCTTCGTCGAAATCAGGATATTTGGAGAGAAGGAAAGTAACACGTTGGTGCTACATTCTATAAAATGTAGGAACATAACTCCTATTTTATTCTGAGCAACACTGATGAAAGTAACGTATATATTTTTCCATAAAGGTGAGTATCCTATTTTCTCTTGCAATATTTAATCGTTTTTTCAAAATGTGTTTATGATCGAATGTGAGCACAATGTGTGGTTTATCCAGTCCTCTTATCGGAGTTTCAGACAGCGAGAACAATAGAAGTGTAGGCGTGAGGAAGTCACATTCAAATGAATTATAAAGTAATTTAACTATTTCAACATTGGAAATCTCAAAAGGACCGCAAACGACATCATGGCCCGCGCGCGGTTAAAATGTGACAACTTGCGTATTCATATTCCATTGTTGCGCTGCCCGGGAAAAATAATTCACTGAAGTAAAATGTGTCAATTCCATTTTCACACAACCTTCGTTCAACTTCGTTAAAACGCCCGCTAACTGGCCTCACGTTAGAATTCCCGTTGGTCTCCCATTTTCCCAGAAAATGTGGGAGTGTTCGGTTTGTTGACAGGACAGGACAGGATACATTATCGTTTTTTTTTGTTTATTCGGAAAGGAAAGAATTTTGTTGACCTGTTTAAAAAAAAAAAATAATAATAATAATGGATACATGAAATGTCACAAAGCTTTAGTTCATGTACATGTAGCCTAGTAGTGTATGCTAGTTGTTCAAACCCACTCTGTGCTGGACTTGGCAACAAGTTGCTCAATTATTCAGGCTCTCACTGTAAGTACGCAGGTCAACATTGTGAAATAGTTGCTACATAATTTACTTGTTGCCGAAGTTATGATATGAATACGCAAACATGCCGTTTGATAGATGTTTGCCACAGTCATTGACTGAACTGTTAGATTAATGTACACGAGTTAACATTTCTTTATAGGGTTAAATAGTGAGAAAGTAATGTGTGATATGAGTATTATATCTTTATGTAAAGGCTAAAATATAATTTTGATCCAGTCTGAAATGATTGGTATACTATTAGTTTATAACAACCATTGTTGAAGGGCTGAGAAACTGGTAGAAATCTGCAGATAAGTACTTCAAGATAGGTCTACAATATACAATCCATTCCCCAGTAAGGCAGGCTTTCTTTGAAATGTTTGTATCATTAGTGCTCTTTTATTCATTCAGGTTTCAAACAATGCAACCTTACAGATCTCTTCCTTTGAATTATGCTACTGCAGTGCATTTCACTGGGAACAAAGAATAGAATGTGGGTAAGCAACCACACCCACAACAGCTGCATCAGTAGTCTTGAACTGTAAGTTCTGTGACGCCACAGTGCACCTGCTGTCAAGATAACAAGGCTAGTAGAGCGAAGTGGAACCTATGCAAATGCCAAGGTTGCAGGTTGACACAGTAGGAAAACAGAAAAAGTAAAATGGTCATGTTTGACTGGACTGGGAATCAAAAACAAGGTTGGTCTTCCAGATGAGCAAACATTTACAATAGCTAGGTTTTCATCCAATTGGTGACAGATTTTAATGCAAATATTCTAAAATCTGCATAAAAATATGCTTGTTTTCCCACCAGAGATGTTTCCATCAAACGGACTTATTCCCATGTGCTGAAATAAAAAGACCATCGCATATTTGACTCTACTGATGGTTTTGTCACAAACTGTTGCGTTCTGTTGCAAATGTGCCCACTCTGGTCTTGGCATGTGTGCTCTAGCCAACAGCTTGCACATACAGTGCAGGTAGGCTACCTACATGATGAGATTATTATGGATAAGAGCAAGATCATTTTTATCTGTTAAACGGCAGCCAAGCATCGATCATCTTGTCATCAAAATAAGACCGTTGATATTTATTTAAAAGGAGCATCGAGCTCATCACCGTGCACTTTCACCACCCTGTGAAGTTCAGTAATTTACAGTATTTAATCGGTAGCCTAATAAACTGCGTGCTTTCCCGAGTCGTAGTGGGAGGACCACACAACATATTATTGTGTAATTCCAAGTTTACTTCGATATGATGGTTATTTAAATACAGAGCATTCGGAAAGTATGCAGACCCCTTGACTTTTTCCACATTTTGTTATGTTAGTCTTATTCTGAAATTGATTAAATAAAACATTGATGAGGACAATCTACACACAATACCCCATAATGACAAAGCAAAAACAGGTTTTTAGAAACTTTTGCAAATGTATTAAAAAAACATAAATACCTTATTTACATAAGTATTCAGACCCTTTGCTATGAGACTCAAAATTGAGATCAGGTGCATCCTGTTTCATTGATCATCCTTGATGTTTCTACAACTTGATTGGAGTTCACCTGTGGTAAATTCAATTGATTGGACATGATTTGGAAAGGCACACACCTGTCTATATAAGGTCACACAGTTGACAGTGCATGTCAGAGCAAAAACCAAGCCATGAGGTTGAATGAATTGTCTGTAGAGCTCCGAGACAAGATTGTGTTGAGGCACAGATCTGGGGAAGGGTACCAAATTTTTTTTGCAGCATCGAAGGTCCCCAAGAACACAGTGGCCTCCATCATTCTTAAATGGAAGAACTTTGGAACCACCAAGACTCTTCCAAGAGCTGGCTGGCCGGCCAAACTGAGCGGGGGAGAAGGGCCTTGGACAGGGAGGTGACCAGGAACCCAATGGTGAATCTGACAGAGCTCCAGGGTTCATCTGTGAAGATGGGAGAACCTCCCAGAAGGACTACCATCTCTGCAGCACTCCACTAATCAGGCCAATCACTCCTCAGTAAAAGGCACATGTCAGCCCACTTTGAGTTTGCCAAAAGGCACCTAAAGCCTCTCAGACCATGAGAAACAAGATTCTCTGGTCTGATGAAACCAAGATTGAACTCTTTGGCCTGAATGCCAAGCGTTTCGTCTGGAAGAAACCTGGCACCATCCCTACGGTGAAGCATGGTGGTGGCAGTATCATGCTGTGGGGATGTTTTTCAGCGGCGGGGACTGGGAGACTAGTCAGGATTGAGGCAAAGAACAGAGTAAAGAACAGAGAGATCTTTGATGAAAACCTGCTCCAGAGAGCTTAGGACCTCGGACTGGGGTAAAGGTTCACCTTCCAACAGGACAACGACCCTAAGCACACAGCCAAGACAGCGCAGGAGTGGCTTTGGGACAAGTCCTCGCGTGACCCAGCCAGAGCCCGAACTTGAACCTGATCAAACATCTCTGGAGAGACCAGTAGCAGTGCAGTGACGCTCCCATCCAAACTGACAGAGCTGAGAGGATCTGCAGAGAAGAATGGGAGAAACTCCCCAAACACAGGTGTGCCAAGCTGTTAGGGTCATACCCAAGAAGACTCAAGGCTATACGCTGCCAAAGTTGCTTCCACAAAATACTGAGTAAAGGGTCTGAATACTTATGTAATTGTGATTTTTCAGTTTCTTCTTTTTAATAAATTCTAAAAACCTCTCTTTGCTTTATCATTATGGGGTATTGTGTGTAGCTTAATTAGGGAAAAACACTATTTAATCCATTTTAGAATGTTGGAACAAAATGTGGAAAAGGTAAAAGTGTCTAAATACTACTCATTGAAGGATTTTTCTTTATTTTGACTATTTTCTACATTGTAGAATAATAGTGAAGACATCAAAACTATGAAATAACACATATGGAATCATGTGGTAACCAAAAAAGTGTTAAACAAATCAAAATATATTTTATATTCTTCAAAGTAGCCACCCTTTGCCTTGATGACAGCTTTGCACACTCTTGGCATTCTCAAATGCTTGTATTTCTATCTCTGACAGTGCAGTAATATCTAACAAGTAATATCAACAAATTTTACAACATATACACAAATCAAAGAATGTAATTAAGAATATATAAATATATGGACGAGCGGTATAGAGTGGCCAGTGATTTCAAGTCTATGTATATAGGCAGCAGCCTCTCTCAACCAGCTTCATGAGGAATGCTTTTCCAACAGTCTTGAAGGAGTTCCCACATATGCTGAGCACTTGTTGGCTGCCTTTCCTTCACTCATCCCAAACCATCTCAATTTGGTCGAGGTCGGGTGATTGTGGAGGCCAAGTCTTCTGATGCACTACTCCATCACTCTCCTTGGTCAAATAGCCCTTACGCAGCCTGGAGATGTGTTTTGGGTCATTGTCCTGTTGATAAGCATATGATAGTCCCACTAAGAGCAAACCAGATGGGATGGCGTATCGCTGCAGAATGCTCTGGTAGCCATGCTGGTTAAGTGTGCCTTGAATTCTAAATAAATCACTGGCAGTGTCACCAGCAAAGCACCATCACACCTCCTCCTCCATGCTTCACGGTGGGAACCACACATGCTGAGATCATCCGTTCACCTACTCTGCGTCTCACAAAGACATGGCGGTTGGAACTAAAAATCTCACATTTGGACTCATCAAACCAAAGGACAGATTTTCACCGGTCTAATGTCCATTGCTTGTGTTTCTTGGCCCAAGCAAGTCTCTTTCTTATTATTGGTGTCCTTTAGTAGTGGTTTCTTTGCAGCAATTCATCCATGAAGGCCTGATTCACACAGTCTCCTCTGAACAGTTGATGTTGAGATGTGTCTGTCACTTGAGCTCTGCGAAGCATTTATTTGAGCTGCAATTTCTGAGGCCGGTAACTATCTAATGAATTTATCCTCTGTAGCAGAGGTAACTCTGTGTCTTCCTTTCCTGTGGCAGTCCACATGAGAGCCAGTTTCATCATAGCGCTTGATGGTTTTTGCGACTGCACTTGAAGAAACTTTGAATGTTCTTGAAATATTCCGGATTGACTGACCTTCATGTCTTAAAGTAATGATGGCCTGTCATTTCTCTCTGCTTATTTGAGCTGTTCTTGCCATTGTTTGGACTTGGTCTTTTACCAAATAGGACTATCTTCTGTATACCACCCCTACCTTGTAATTTATATAATATTTGATCATGAAGGTGTTTCCACAGCCATTGCTAGCATAATACATTTTACAGACACAAAAAGATCCTAGACCATGTCGAACGAACAAATTGTTTGTCGACATTTATAAAATTGTCCTGCCATTTCCTGTTTCCGTCACCCCGGTTATGACTTTTTTTCCCATGTGTCAGGTAATTCATCCGCATGAAATGGTTGGATGGAAACTGGATAATGACCATTCAGGCCTACAGTCGTCCACTCTGTCTTTCCTCCCCCTGGATTCTATTGAGTCATGCTTGCAATCCCCCTGCCCCTTCTTGATTTCAGCTCCAGTTCTCAGCTATTGTGCCACAACATGCCTGCCAGAAAGCAGAGCCTTGAGTCTCTCCTAGTGACACGCCTCTTTCCAGTTGTATCTGTGGGCTCATTGGGATTTTTTTTCCTGCTACGTCATGGTAATGCCAATTTATGTAAATTCAGCTTCCATACTGTCTGACACATCAACCTTTGCTTCGACACGACACAGGAAAAGGACCTAAACCTCAACCTGAAAGGACGCAAGGCTGCTCTGTTAGTGTCACTTCGACATATTAACTTTGATTCTCATAAACATCAGAGCATCGGAAATTCAAAGCTTCATCCATTTTCTAATCGATGCGTGCTGATCCAGGAAGGGATCTGACTTACATGTCTGCGAATATTGGTGGAATGTGTGTCACAGATTCAGAGTATCCCGCTGTGTCTTCTTCAGATCGCTCTCATCCTCTGAGTGAGCCATAGATTCATTCCACAGGCTGGAGGCTGGCTGTCTAGCTGGCTGACTTCCTTCTTGTGCTGTACTGCTCTCTAATGCGGTTACACCCACGACAAGCCAAAAAGCATGACATGCCGTGTAACTGGAAAATATCAGCACCGTCCATGTTGGATCTAGTTTGAAAGGTAGCCCTGTTGAGTTTGGTGTCTGTATTCAAGACATTCACGGCCCTTGAAGGCAGCTAGGGGTCTCGGTAGGGGTGTTGGAGTTGTGATACTTGTGGTAAGCTTTCTGCCATGCATGTTTGGACCTGCATGCATGCTCTGGGAAGTGCAGATTCGGGTTGTTATGGAATACACATTTCCCCTCCAGCTACATTAGAACACAAACCAAGAATACTGTGACGAATCGCTCACAAGAATTCTCTAGTTTCTCTGAGAAGCTTTCAATTGCTCATATTGACAAAGAGTGTCTCATAGCTTTGAGTTCAGATGACCAAAAGTTGATACCGATTAATTGGGTGATTTAAAAAAAAAAAAAAAAAAAGTGTGTGTGTGTGTAATAATGACAATTACCACAATACTGAATGAACAATGAACATTTTTATTTTAACTTAATATAATACATCAATAAAATCAATTTAGTCTCAAATAAATAATGAAACATGTTCAATTTGGTTTACATAATACAAAAACACAGTGTTGGAGAAGAAAGTAAAAGTGAAATATGTGCCATGTAAAAAAGCTAACGTTTAAATTCCTTGCTCAGAACATATGAAAGCTGGTGGTTCCTTTTAATATGACACTTCAATACTCCCAGTTAAGAAGTTTTAGGTTGTAGTTATTATAGGAATTATGACGCGTCGACTATTTCTCTCTCTATACCGTTTGTATTTCATATACCTTTGACTATTGGATGTTCTTATAGGCATTTTAGTATTGCCAGCCTAATCTCAGGAGTTGATAGGTTTGAAGTCATAAACAGCGCTGTGCCTCAAGCATTGCTAAGAGCTGCTGGCAAACTCAGTAAAGTGCTGTTTGAATGAATGCTTACGAGCGTGCTGCTGCCTACCACCGCTCAGTCAGACTGCTCTGTCAAATATCAAATCATAGAAATAATTTTAATAAACACACAGAAATACGAGCCGTTGGTCATTAATATGGTCAAATCCGGAAACTATAATTTCGAAAACAAAACGTTTATTCTTTCAGTGAAATATGGAACCGTTACGTATTTTATCTGACGGATGGCATCCCTAAGTCTAAATATTGCTGTTACATTGCACAACTTTCAATGTTATGTCATAATTATGTAAAATTCTGGCAACTTAGTTATGGTCTTTCTTAGGAAGAAATGGTCTTCACACAATTCGCAACGAGTCAGGCGGCCCAAACTGCTTAATATACCCTGACTCTGCTTGCAATGAACCCAAGAGAAGTGACACAATTTCTCTAGTTAATATTGCCTGCTAACATGCATTTCTTTTAACTGAATATGCAGGTTTAAAAAAATATACTTCTGTGTATTGATTTTAAGAAAGGCATTGATATTTATGATTTGCTACATTTGTGCAACGATTGTGCTTTTTTGCAAATGTTCTTTTGTTAAATCATCACCCGTTTGGCGAAGTTGAAGTAGGCTGTGATTCGATGATACATTAACAGGCTTTGATTATATGCAACGCAGAACAAGCTAATTAAACTAGTAATATCATCAACCATGTGTAGTTAACTAGTGAAGATTGATTGTTTTTTATAAGATAAGTTTAATGCTAGCTAGCAACTTACCTTGGCTCCTTGCAGCCACAAGGTCCTTTTGATGCTGCACTCGCGTAACAGGTGGTCAGCCTACCACGCAGTATCCTCGATGATTGCAATGTAGTCGGCCATAATCGGCGTCCAAAAAGGCCGATTACCGATTTGTAATGAAATCGTCCCTAAATTAATCGGCTATGCCGATTAATCAGTCGACCTCTAGTCATTATCACACACATTGTGTTTAGGTAGACAAGAGTAAGGGGTGATTTCAGTTGTTACACTGATGTATCGACGCATTCTGCAGTTACAATTCGATTGATTCACCCCCTGGTATGAAGAGATGACTGTTTTTGCTCGTTCATCCATGCACATGCACGTTACATCTTGAATGCTATTGACATATTGCACAATTCACACAAGTCCTTTTGAAATCTATTGAAGTCTGACATTTGTCAAGATCTCGAGTCTCTCGCAAGTCTCTCAAAGTTCTTGGTGGGTATTTATCTACTAAACTCAGCAAAAAAAAAAAAGAAACGTCCCTTTTTCAGGACCCTGTCTATCAAAGATAATTCGTAAACATACAAATAACTTCCCAGATCTTCATTGTAAAGGGTTTAAACACTGTTTCCCATGCTTGTTCAATGAAACATAAACAATTAATAAACATGCACCTGTGGAACGGTCGTTAAGACACTAACAGCTTACAGACGGTAGGCAATTAAGGTCACAGTTCTGAAAACTTAGGACACTAAAGAGGCCTTTCTACTGACTTTGAAAAACACCAAAAAGAAAGATGCCCAGGGTCCCTGCTCATCTGCGCGAACATGCCTTAGGCATGCTGCAAGGAGGCATGAGGACTGCAGATGTGGCCAGGGCAATAAATTGCAATGTCCATACTGTGAGACGTCTTAAGACAGAGCTACAGGGAGACACGACGGACAGCTGATCATCCTCGCAGTGGCAGACCACGTGTAACAGGCTGGACTGAGGGCTTGTAGGCCTGTTGTAAGGCAGGTCCTCACCAGACATCACCGGCAACAACGTCGCCTATGGGCACAAACCCACCGTCGCTGGACCAGACAGGACTGGCAAAAAGTGCTCTTCTCTGACGAGTCGCGGTTTTGTCTCACCAGGGGTGATGGTCGGATTCGTGTTTATCGTCGAAGGAATGAGCATTACACCGAGGCCTGTACTCTGGAGCGGGATCGATTTGGAGGTGGAGGGTCCGTCGTGGTCTGGGGCTGTGTGTCACAGCATCATCGGACTGAGCTTGTTGTCATTGCAGGCAATCTCAACATTGTGCGTTACAGGGAAGACACCCTCCTCCCTCATGTGGTACCCTTCCTGCAGGCTCATCTTGACATGACCCGACAGCATGACAATGCCACCAGCCATACTGCTCGTTCTGTGTGTGATTTCCTGCAAGACAGGAATGTCAGTGTTCTGCCATGGCCAGTAAAGAGCCCGGATCTCAATCCCATTGAGCACGTCTGGGACCTGTTGAATCGGAGGGCGAGGGCTAGGGCCATTCCCCCCCAAAAATGTCCAGGATCTTACTTTTGATTTTGACCCCCCCCCCCCCCTTTGTTCAGGGACACATTATTCAATTTCTGTTAGTCACATGTCTATGGAACTTGTTCAGTTTGTCTCAGTTGTTGAATCTTATGTTCATACAAATATTTACACATGGTAAGTTTGCTGAAAATAAACGCGGTTTACAGTGAGAGGACGTTTATTGTTTATGTTCTGACTTGTGGTTGAAATGCTCTTTCAGGTTGCGTTAATCAGGGTGGTCGAGATGTTGCTGGTCACAGGATGTGGGGATGAGGCAGTCGTCTGAAGGACGGCTACTCTTTCACCCTGCTGCGGGTGGTTGGAGATAACAGACACGGATCGTCAGGCAACGCCCATTTCTGGAGGCGAGTCGAGCAGTCAGTGTGAATACTGTTCCACAGCTCCAAATGTGTGACAATTATGTCAATTGAGAAAATATGTGGTGATACAGTATTTAACTGGTTTCATTTATGTCATTTGTTTGAAACAGCTGTGCACTTTGAAATGTATACATTGTGTGTGTCAGGAGTTCGTGTTCACATTGAAGCAGTGATGTAGAATATTGGATGCGTTGTACAGCTGAGAATGCTTAGCATCTGTACTGTACAGCTCTGCACAAGATACCATTGAAGCTACAGTATATTCTTCAGTGGATGTTGTCATGTATTTCACAGCAACAAGTGAAACTTCTGCATAGGTATCTAGTCTTAGAGAGTCTTAGCGTAGAACACAAAGGAAGGTTAATTGGCAGTTAACGCACTAAAGCATGTAGCCATGTACAGTGCCAGTCAAAGGTTTGGACACACTTACTCATTCAAGGGTTTTTCTTTATTTTTTACAAATTTCTACATGGTAGAATAATAGTGAAGACCTCAAAACGATGAAATAACACATATTGAATAATGTAGTAACCAAAAAAGTGTTAAATCAAAATATATTTTATATTTGAGATTCTTCGAAGTGGCCACCCTTTGCCTTGATGACAGCTTTGCACACTCTTGGCATTCTCTCAACCAGCTTAATGAGGAATATTTTTCCAACAGTTTTGAAGGAGTTGCTGAGCACTTGTTGGCTGCTTTTCCTTCACTCTGCAGTCCAACTCATCCCAAACCACCTCAATTGGGTTGATGTGGGGTGATTGTGGAGGCCAGGTCATCTGATGCAGCACCATCACTCTCCTCCTTGGTCAAATAGCCCTTACACAGCCTGGAGGTGTGTTTTGGGTCATTGTTCTGTTGAAAAACAAATGATAGTCCCACTAAGTGTAAACCAGATGAGATGGTGTATCGCTGCAGAATGCTGTGGTAGCCATGCTGGTTAAGTGTGCCTTGAATTCTAAATAAATCACTGACAGTGTCACCAGCAAAGCACCATCACACCTCCACACCTCCTTCTCCATGTTTCACGGTGGGAACCACACATGCTGAGATCATCCGTTCACCTACACTGCGTCTCACAAAGACACGGCGGTTGGAGCCAAAAATCTCACATTTGGACTCATCAGAGCAAAGGACAGATTTCCACCGGTCTAATGTCCATTGCTTGTGTTTCTTGGCCCAAGCAAATCTCTTCTTCTTATTGGTGTCCTTTAGTAGTGGTTTCTTTGCAGCAATTCGACCATGAAGGCCTGATTCCAGCAGTCTCCTCTGAACAGTTGATGTTGAGATGTCTGTTACTTGAGCTCTGTGAAGCATTTATTTGGGTTGGAATCTGAGGCTGGTAACTCTGGGTAACTCTTGGTCTTCCTTTCCTGTGGCTGTCCTCATGAGACCTGTTTCATCATAGTGCTTGATGGTTTTTGCAACTGCACTTGAAGAAACTTCCAAAGTTCTTGAAATGTTCAGCAGTGACTGACCTTCATGGCTTAAAGTAATGATGGACTGTTGTTTCTCTTTGCTTATTTGACCTGTTCTTGCCATAATTTGGACTTGTTATTTTACCAAATAGAGGTGGTATACAGAAGATATCCCTATCTTGTCACAACACAACTGATTGGCTGAAACTGATTAAGAAGGACAGAAATTCCACAAATGAACTTTTAACAGGGCACACCTGTTAATTGAAATGCATTCCAGGTGACTACCTCATGAAGCTGGTTGAGAGAATGCAAAGAGTTTGCAAAGTTGTTTTCAAGGCAAAGAGTGGCTACTTGGAAGAATCTAAAATATATTTTGACAGTTTTTTTTGGATACTACATGATTCCATGTGTGTTATTTCATAGTTTTGATGTCTTCGCTATTTTTCAACAATGTAGAAAATAGTACAAATAAAGAAAAACCCTGGAATGAGTAGGTGTGTCAACTTTTGACTGGTACTGTAGCTAAACTCACCCAGGCTGTACTGTACTGTACTTGGGCTGACATGTTCAACATTGAAGCCTATGACAGAAAGTGAAACATGACACCGACTGCCTTTGTCTATATTTGGGAACTGGGCTCTAGGCCATTACCACTTCTAACTGTAACTAGCTATCACCAGGGGCAACCAAACCTAGACATTTCTGAACCAGCACATTCCTGTCTGCCTGTGTCCAGGGCTATGGTGTGAGCTGGCAGTTGTGCTTGGTGTCACGCTAACATGCAACAGCAGCACTCTGTGGGCTATAGGGGCATGGTGACAGTAACGCACTTTCACAGAGGACACACACTCGCACACACTTGTACAGGAACACACAGTGGCACCAAACACCAAGTATGGAAATGAAGCATTGACGCTAATGACTTAAGGCCAGGGTCATGTTCAGTAGGCGCCAAACAAAAGAAACCAGACTGAAACAGGGAGGGACTACCTGGTGCTTGTCATTTTAGTTTTCAGTTGCTAAATGTATTCCGGTATGTGTCCCAATGAAAAGGACCCTGCTCGCAGTCATGACATCTTCAAGAGCCCCACTCTCAACACTGGCCCCAATGTAAAGAAGTGGACAGATAGTTTAGATTTCTTGAATGGCTTGAAGTACACAGAGAGAGCGGGTGGAGAGAGAGAGAGACGGAGTGTGGGAGCTAGTGATATATAAGTCATGTGACGGGAGCACTATGGTTGTCACCCTGGGTATGTCACTACACGTTTGTGACTCACTACTGGGATGTGTGACTGGGTTGGGACTTGGAATTAGTGTGTACAAAACATTAAGAACACCTGCTCTTTCCATGACCGACTGACGAGGTGAAAGCGATGATCCTTTATTGATGTCACTTGTTAAATACACTTTAGTCAGTGTAGATGAAGGGGAGGAAACAGGTCCAAAAATGATTTTAAAGCTTTGAGACATGGATTGTGTATGTGTCATTCAGAGGGTGAATGGGAAATACAAAGATTTCTAGCGGGGTATGGTAGTAGGTGCCAGGCGCACCGGTTTGTGCCAAGAACAGCAACGCTGCTGAGTTTTTCACGATCAACAGTTTCCGTGTGTATCAAGAATGGTCCACCACCCAACTGTGGGAAGTATTGGAGTTAACATGGGTCGGCATCCTTGTGGTGTCCATGCCCCGATGAATTGAGGCTGTTCTGAGGACTAAAGGGGTGGGGGTGCAACTCAATATTATGAAGGTATTCTTAATGTTTTGTACACTCGATGTATATCATCATGAGCTGTGTTGTCACAGTTTCTCTTCCAAGACTACTGTGACGCTGTGTTTGAGTTCCCACGCACTTAGGATATTTGAGTGGCAGAGAGAGAGTGAGAGACTGGGAACTAACAATCTACAGTACTGTGCTCCGTGTGCTGGGAGTTAGTGTGGAAGAAATGGGCTGTGTTGTCACGTCTGCTGTTCCCAGACTACCGTGTGAGTTAGACTCCGGGCTCTGGACTAAGTTAATAATTATCAGAAATGTTCATTATTGATCATGGAAACATACCCTTATTCCACCAGCTAGTAGCTACTATGTTTTTCACTCTCTCTCTAACGATTGGGGACATGTTCAGTCAACATCTGAATGTACAACAACACAAAAGTTCCCCCCTGTGAGGAAATCATAATCCTGGGGCTGTTGTTTCCCAGGGGGACTGAAGATGATGATGCACAATGTTCCAGTATTGCCTGAAAATCACCTCTATGTTGCTCGGTAATCTGAAATGTATTTTGGCTGTGGAGGGGAAAACTATGATGCCACAATTTTATAGAAAACCCAACCCACATCGCAGGTCATTGACCTATTGTTATCCTATCTAGGATCTGTTGGCAAGACAACCAGGCTATTGTTATATTATTGGCTTAGAATAGGTATTGACTGTTCATGCTACCAGTCACACAGGTATCTGCCTAATAGATGGAGCTAAACCCTCATTGTCATCAACAGCGTAATCTCAGTGAGCAATTTCGAAGCCCTTTGAGTTTTGGCTATTCTGGTTCCGTTCATCTGTCATCTCCACACTACATGATCTGTTATGGATGGTATTGATATTGATTGACTTATAATTGTTGAGATATGGATGAAGATATAGGATTAACATCACAAAGATGTACATTGAAGATAGGCAATCAAGTATGCAGATTACAGCCCAGCAGATTATAATTTCCGTTGGCCCATGCATGTAGAATGAGACTCCCAATGAGACAATGTCAACAATGAGGCTGATCTCTCTTTCTCCACTCTATCAAAACAACAACACACTGACTCACTCCTTAATAAGTCTGACCCGGTCCCATAGGAACATATAAGAGTTCTCCCATCCCCCCCAACCACTCTCCATACTATTCTGCTCCCACAGCCACAGACTTGATTGCCATTGACTTGACTGGTGTCAGATTTCCCTGCTGCCGCCGTTCCTGACGCTGACACCAAAGCCCTTTTTTCTATTGATATATAGCAACTCCAAGACTTCAAGACCTTGACTAGATCTATAATGGACACGTATGGCCAGGGAGAAGACCGCTATAGGAATATTGCCATCTTGCCTGCACTTGCCTATGGAAATATACAATGACACAATTCAAAAAGCCTGAAGAGTGAGGATTAATTGAGCTCTGAGTGGGTCCAGAGGCTGATGATGATTTCTAATGGAGACTTGAAGCTGGGGACAGGAAGGCATGATTATGGTTGTGGCCTTGAGCAGATAAGGAAGGTAGGCCTATGTACTGATATTGAATGTCTTTTTAGTTAAGTTTTAGTTTATTTGATCATTTAAAGGTCCACCTACAAAATGATGCATTTGATTTAAGAATCATCGAGGGTAAACACAAAAGTTGACTTATTTCCATTGTGGTCCTTAAGTAACATCTCATTTAAAGATGAGGGACTCAGGGTGTCTTTCAGAGATAATTGTTGTATGGTGTTACTGTATGTAAACGTAGGGGAGTATATATAGATAGAATTTTAATGCTAGCGATATCTCTCTTTCTCTCGCTCTTTCTCAACAAAAAAAAGTGTCCCAGCGGGAGCTTTCTATGAATGACATGTTTCAGCCTACACCCCCATTAGCACTGCCAAGTAACAAGCTATTGTCTCAGTCACCTCAGTCTCAACTGAACCTGACACCGTGCATTCATTCAAGCTCCTACCACCATGCTTCTCTCAATGACTGGCTGGCGTCCTACAGACGAGGTCACAGCCCCTACAGAAAACCTATTGTTAACTCATTCAGTGTAGCATCCCACAAGAACCCTTTAAGTAATTGCATGTCAAATAAGAATGATGGTACTAGTAAACCGACAAGTGTTTTGTGTGACGTTACTAAATGGCATAGAAGGATTGCGAACACACAGGTTTGCTAATGTAACTGATTTATGGGGTCTCGTCCAGGATCCCATCAAACTAACATGGGAAAAAACACCTGCTGTTTTTCTAATGCATATCTGCTTGGGCAGGCAGTCAATGTTTTCCTTCAATAGATATTGTTATGTATGTGACGGAAAAGGCAGGTTTCTCTCTCAGGACCTACTGGGCCCCAGTGATATGGATATTGTTTACATTGTGCGGGTCAGTGACTGTTACCCAAGAGTGGGGCGAGGCCAGGCTCCTATTCCCGCACATTGCTGGGTCTTGTTCATTAGGGCACGGAAAAGGAAAACGCTTAAACGCTTTGCAACAGAGAACAAGAATGAGCGTTTCTTATTGGCCAAAACCTGGTAGTCCCTCCCTGTTTCAGTACGTTTCCTTTTGTTTGGTGTCTAATGAACGCTACCTGGGGAATGAGACTCGGGTTGTGCCTCTGTTGTGACGGAGTTATCTATTAGGATTTCTTTCCAGCTTGACCCACTGACCCAGTCTACATATAGCGTGTGTATTTAAGACACAGTAGCATGCCATATGCACACTTTCAGTATATATTGTTTAGCCTACATCTGTAGAGTTCTGAGGAAAATTAGATGGAGATGTCCAGGCATTGGGTTTTATGGTGTTGGGACCGCTGGAGTCAGAGTGAGCTGCATTCCAGTGTGCTATGGTGGGATACTTTTGTGTTTTTTATGGTTTAGCTGATAGGCTTTTACATGGAAAACAAAGCTTCAACAAAAAGGGTGGTATTCAAATCCAGTGGTTTCCCTTCCCTATACACATGTGAAAGGTTATTTCAGCAGGGGAATGTGTCCTTCCTTGTTGCAGATAGGAGTTCCTCTAGGAATTTGTCATTTGGCTAATATGTTTGTGTTAAAGTAGCTACTTCAGTTAGTTGCTGAATGGTTCAAAGTGCCTGTCAGTGTTGTTTGTCTTTTCAGTAGGACATGTCTGAGTAGATCAGTCTTGTCTTTGTAAATGGAACCAAATTTGAGCATGTTCAGAATGAAAGTGGAAGTTGTAGGCTACTGAGAAATAGAGGTGATATGAGTGAGGAAGAAAGGGTCACAGCTGGTTTCACATCTCTTTTAGGTGGAAGAAAGAAAGCAGAAATGCAAGTTTGAAGATTCCATCTCAAACATGCCATTAATCAATTTGACTTTCGTTTGCCCTCAGAACTCAGAAAGGATGGCGTCACAGGAAGGGGGGGAGCCGCCTCCTAACGGCAGCCAATCAGACAGCCGGTTGAAGAGCAAGAAGCCGCCCAGTCTGGTCATAGCCATCCCTGCCCCAGAGGAAGAGGAGAGGGTTGAAGAGGGAGCTGAAACGGTCAAGCAGGTACCCCTTTGACCTGATCTTTCCATTTTGACCCCTCTTTATGGAAACATGGTCTGTACTTGGAAATGGCAGTTGATGCCCTGATGAAGGCCATTTCAATAGGAAAGGGAAGAATTGGCAAGCAAACTTTTACAGTTGGTAGTATAGTCGGAGTTTCAGCCCCCAACTGAAAACCTTTTTACTATAGAGGAGAATGCTATCTTCCTTGCCTTCGTATACAGTATGTCATTTCATTGGGGGAAGTCTGGCATTTGGGACAGCTGCTGGTGTCTAAGGGCACTGGGCCAGCCATATCCCAACCAGTCCCCCTTCCCAGTCCACTCATCCTAGTGTTGCACGGTCATTCACGACTAGCTACTCTATAGCAAAGCCGAGATATGCCCTGTTAACATTCCTGTCTTTACATTTTGGGCTTTATAAATAGGGCCAGGATTTTTTCTGAACTGGACAAAATTGCCCCCAAAATCCAAACAGCAATTTGAAAGCTAATCTGGTCTAATGTAGTCACATTAGTTAGTTTTTGGGTACATGTATCCATTTTCCTGGTTAACTCGCATCTCTTCACTGTCTCCGTCTGGCTGGATTGGTGCACCCCGGGAGACTCCTTCAGATTAAGTGATTATTTTGCCCAAAACAATCTGCTCCATCACGCATGAAGAACTCCCTGCACCATTACTTGTCAAAAGTCATCAGTGTTAGACGTCTGCCTGCAGAGAGGGTGTGTAGGAAAGGGATGAGGGAGGGTGTGTGTGGGGGACGGTCGGTGGGTGAGTGTGAGGGAGAGTGCATGTGTGACAACACAAGTGTGTGTGTCATTTATTTGTGTGTGTGTGTGTGTGTGTGTGTGAGCACTGTCACTACACAGTGGGTTACCCTAACAAAGAGCCTCTGGTGGCAGGCTGGCTAGCTAAGCACACCCCCTGCTGGCTGACACAGGCAGCTCACATGGCTCTCACAATACTCCGTTATTAACTCCGCAGTGACTCCACAAGTCGTTAGCCAAGTCGCCGCTAAAGACATGAATGGGCTTTGAAAGAACATGCAATACAAAATGAAATAACATTACAATGGAAAAAATATTAGGCTTGAGGATGTTCTGGTGTTTCCCTAGTATCACTGGTATGTTTGTAAAAAATTATTTATGCATTTTGCTGCAGTCTCAGACATCTGTTCTGGAATAAGGTGATTGATCTGAGCTAAACCAGATAGTTGTAATTACTACAGTCAATGGAACGCTGTTGACTGAATCATAACAAAACAATCATGCACTTAACATGCATTTCTGTCCAAATGTTCCGTTGACAACAACGCATAATTTACACGATCTTCCAATTATTCACACACCACAAGGGAAGATTTAGCCCAGTATCATACCAGTGATAGCGTGAATTCCATTTATATTCAGCCAATCCATTTCAAGTGCCCTTTACTTCCATGGCCTGTGGTATACTGACTCTGAGCTAGGATAATACTCAGTCAGCCCAGCTGTATACTGACTCTCTGAGCTAGGATAATACTCAGTAAGCCCAGCTGTATACTGACTCTCTGAGCTAGGATAATACTCAGTAAGCCTAGCTGTATACTGACTCTCTGAGCTAGGATAATACTCAGTAAGCCTAGCTGTATACTGACCCTCTGAGCTAGGATAATACTCAGTAAGCCTAGCGGTATACTGACCCTCTGAGCTAGGATAATACTCAGTAAGCCTAGCGGTATACTGACCCTCTGAGCTAGGATAATACTCAGTAAGCCTAGCGGTATACTGACCCTCTGAGCTAGGATAATACTCAGTAAGCCTAGCGGTATACTGACTCTCTGAGCTAGGATAATACTCAGTAAGCCTAGCGGTATACTGACCCTCTGAGCTAGGATAATACTCAGTAAGCCCAGCTGTATACTGACTCTCTGAGCTAGGATAATACTCAGTAAGCCTAGCGGTATACTGACTCTCTGAGCTAGGATAATACTCAGTAAGCCTAGCGGTATACTGACTCTCTGAGCTAGGATAATACTCAGTAAGCCTAGCTGTATACTGACTCTCTGAGCTAGGATAATACTCAGTAAGCCTAGCTGGTATACTGACTCTCTGAGCTAGGATAATACTCAGTAAGCCTAGCGGTATACTGACCCTCTGAGCTAGGATAATACTCAGTAAGCCTAGCGGTATACTGACCCTCTGAGCTAGGATAATACTCAGTAAGCCTAGCGGTATACTGACCCTCTGAGCTAGGATAATACTCAGTAAGCCTAGCGGTATACTGACTCTCTGAGCTAGGATAATACTCAGTAAGCCTAGCGGTATACTGACCCTCTGAGCTAGGATAATACTCAGTAAGCCTAGCGGTATACTGACTCTCTGAGCTAGGATAATACTCAGTAAGCCTAGCTGTATACTGACCCTCTGAGCTAGGATAATACTCAGTAAGCCTAGCTGTATACTGACCCTCTGAGCTAGGATAATACTCAGTAAGCCTAGTGGTATACTGACCCTCTGCTCTTTCCCCTGTCCCTCTGTCCAGCCCCTGCGTTCGTCCCTGAAGAAGAGTGAGAGCCAGCAGCAGGCCAGTCCTCTGTCTGACAGTGGTGCTGATGGTGGTGGTGGAGGAGGTCACTCTGTTGGGGACAGGAGGGCAGCCTTCCACAGACAGACCTCCCTGTCTCAGAGCATACGCAAGTAAGTGGGGGTGGAGAGAGGGAGAAGTGGGAAGAGAGAGGGAAGAAATAAAGGGAGAAAGAAACTAATGGAGGGCAGAAGTAAAAGCTGAAAGGGGTTATAGGAGGATTTCAGGGGCAGTGAGGGTGAGAAAGGAGGAAGATGAGTGCAAAAAGAAAGGGAAGGTAGTGTATGAGAAGATGTGATGGGGTTGGGCGGGGTGGAAAGAGGCTGTAGATTAACAGATGGCAGAAGAGAGAGAGAAACGGAAGGGAGAGAGAGGGAGAGAAAAGACAGTGGCAGAATCTCAATTGCATACTCCTCGCATCCTCTCTCCTCCTCAAACCCCATTGGAGGTCAGAGGAGAGGGACATATAGTGAGGGATTTCCTTTTATGACTGTTTGGAATGTTGGACATTCTCTCCTCCCCCCCTTCTCTCTTTTACACCTCACTGTCGCTCTCCCTCTTTCTTCTGTATTCCTCCCACCAACTTTCCTTTCCCTCCCTCACTCCCTCCCTCCCTCCTTTCTCTCCTCTTTCCCCCTTCTAATACCCTGTCTCTCCCTCGCCCTCCTCTAGGAGTACAGCTCAAGTTACAGCCCAAGCAGCAGGTTGGTTCGGGGTGGGTGAGGACTGTGAGACCAAGCAGCAGCTATGGCAGAGGAAGAGCCTGCGCCACTGCAGTCAGCGCTACGGCAAGCTCAAGGCCCAGTACAGAGAGCCAGAGCTCCCCATCAGCATGGACCAGGGCCTGGACTCACCCGCCGCAAACAAGATGCCCAAGGTAGTCTCCTAGCCCCTAGGTCTGACAGAACTGGGTAGGTATAGTGCATTCGGGAAGTAATCAGACCCCTTGACTTTTTCCACATTTTGTTACGTTACAGCCTTATTAAAAAATTGATTTTTAGACATTTTTGCAAATGTATTAAACATTAAAAAAATGGAAATATCACATTTACATAAGTATTCAGACCCTTTACTCAGTACTTTGTTGAAGCACCTTTGGCAGCGATTATAGCCTGGAGTCGTCTTGGGTATGACGCTACAAGCTTGACACACCTGTATTTGGGGAGTTTCATTCATTTCATTCTTCTCTGCAGATCCTCTCAAGCTCTGTCAGGTTGGATGGGGAGTGTCGCTGCACAGCTATTTCCAGAGATGTCCGATCGCGTTCAAATCCGGGCTCTGGCCCGGCCACTCAAGGACATTCAGAGACTTGTCCCGAAGCCACTCCTGCGTTGTCTAGGGTGTGTGCTTAGGGTCGTTGTCCTGTTGGAAGGTGAACCTTCGCCCCAGTCTGAGGTCCTGAACGCTCTGGAGCAGGTTTTCATCAAGGATCTCTCTGTACTTTGTGCCGTTCATCTTTCCTTCGATACTGACTAATCTCCCAGCCCCTGCCGCTGAAAAACATCCCCACAGCATGATGCTGCCACCACCAAACTTCACCGTAGGGATGGTGCCAGGTTTCGTCCAGAGTTGACGCTTGGCATTCAGGCCAATGAGTTCAATCTTGGTTTCATCAGACCATAGAATCTTGTTTCTCATGGTCTGATCGTCTTTAGGTACCTTTAGGCAAACTCCAAGTGAGCTATCATGTGCCTTTTACTGAGGAGTGGCTTCTGTCTAGCCACTCTATCATAAAGGCCTGATTGGTGGAGAGCTGCACAGATAGTTGTTCTTCTGGAAGGTTCTCCCATCTCCACAGAGGAACTCTAGAGCTCTGTCAGAGTGACCATCAGGTTCTTGGTCACCTCCCTGTCCAAGGCCCTTCTCCCCTGATTGCACAGTTTGGCCGGGCGGACCAGCTCTAGGAAGAGTCTTGGTGGTTCCAAACTTCTTCCATTTAAGAATGATGGAGGCCACTGTGTTCCTCGGGACCTTCAATATTGCAGAAATGTTGTGGTACCCTTCCCCAGATCTGTGCCTCGAGTCTCGGAGCTCTACGGACATTTCCAACCTCATGGCTTGGTTTTTGCTCTGACATGCATTGTCAACTGTGGGACCTTATATAGACAGGTGTGTGCCTCTCCAAATCATGTCCGATCTATTAAATTAACCACGGGTGGATATGAATCAGGTTGTAGAAGCATCTCAAGGATGATCAATGGAAACCGGATGCACCTGAGCTCAATATCGAAATCTCATAGCAAATGGTCTGAATACTTATGTGAATAAGTTATTTCTGTTTTTATTTTTAATACATTTGCAAACATTTCTAAAAGCCTGTTTTGACTTTGTCATTATGCTGTATTGTGTGCAGATTGATTGAGGGGAAACTTTTATTTAATCCATTTTAGAAGAAGGCTGTAACAAATACGTCAACGGGTCTGAATACTTTCTGAATGCACCGTAGTAGCAATAAAGTAAGTGGCAAGGAAAGATACTACTATCCACATATTTTCTGATCTACATGAAGTGCCCAGGGAGTGAGGGATAGGGATTGTTTGTAGACGGGGACACTGTATTTGTTGCACAATCAAATCAACTTTACCTAACAAGACGCTATCATCAACAACCGTCATCACTCGTCTCGGTGTCAGACATCAGATTAGACTCCGACTTTTGGACCTCTACTCAGAATGGAGAGATCACAGAGAGTAGGTGGAGGAAGGGTGGCGGTAGTGCCACTCAAGGGGAAGTGAAGTGCACCCTCTGCCTGCCATAAATAATGCAGAGCGGGGCACCGTGGTGACAGGAGGTTGGCTACGTCTGAGCCCCAGCTAGACGTATTGTTTCTGTTAGTCCCCACACATTCTGCTCTTCTCCTCTGACTCCAACACACCCGCTCCTGGGTGCTAGTTCGTCTCCACGACTCTCTCTCCTTCTCTCTCCTTCTGTCTGTCACTCTCTGCCCCCTTATTTCTGTCTCTCTCTCCCAATCTCTTTTTGTTCATCTTTCTCTTTTGCTCTCTGTCGACTCCTATGAAGACTCGGGTAAGACTGCATAACAAGATTCTACATTCTCTCTGACACACTCACGCTGACTGATACCTCTGCACACAGACGCGCGCACACACACACAGAGATGTGCACGCGCGCACACACACACACACACACACACAGATGTGTGCACACACACACACACACACACACACACACAAAGACGTGCACACACACAGACGTGCACACACACACACACACACTCCTAGTAGATGGATTCTAGGTGTGTGAATGTCACTGTGACATCTAACACTTTCACGTAGGGCTGTCAGTGTAATTCTGTGTCAACTCTTGTAGAGTGCAACGTTTTCCTGATTTCGTTTCCTCCAGCGAGTTTAAATGTCACCTCTTGAGGATTTCAGCTTTACAATGTAGCTTTTTTTTGTGATGAAGCTAATGATGTGACAGTTAATTATTTAGTTTGTTTCTGTTTAATCAGCGTGAACTTTCCCGGTCTGTCCGCCCCCCAGATTGTGGACCCCCTAGCGCGGGGGCGAGCGTTCCGCTACCCGGATGAGACGGACCGACCTCCCCGTACCCCCCACACGGGACCCGTCACCCCGGGGTTCTCGTCCCAGCGCTCCGGGGGATACGCCCACCTGCCCCGACGCAAGAGGGAGTCTGTCGCCCGCATGAGTATACGAGCAGCGTCCAACCTACTCAGGGTGAGCGGGCGCTGGGGAACGTTAGGGGAAGTGTGTGTGTGGATGGGGTTTCATCTCCAACCTGATCATCACTGGGGATTGTTAGAGGAAACTAGACTACCTTTGAGTGTACTTTCAAGAGTGCGTGTGCATGTCTGTTGCTATTGAGCGAAGTACAGATGAATATTTTATGGTTTTGTGTGTACGTGCTTGACATAAATACAGATTTTTTGCTTAAAAGACTGCTATGTTGATCTGTGTATGTTGTACTGTACTTCAGTCATATTTGAGTTGAGTTGTTTCTCCCCACATGCTAGTCTTTGATGTTGTCCCGGTTGTGTGTGTGGTTCAGGGTCGTTCAGGTCTAGTGGGCTCCCAGACAAGTCGTAGTTTCCGCCGGCAGAGCTTCGCCCGGCCCAGCTTGCTGGATGAGGATACTGTGGACTCAGCAGACGCTCACGAGTCTGTCTTCTTCAGCAAGGTAATGATACTTTATCTACCTTTCTCTCTGTGTCCTCCTCTTGCTTTCTCTGTCTCTCTTTCTGTTTGTCTATCTCTCCGTGTGCCTCAGTCGTCTCTCTTTCTCTCCCTCTCCTCTTTCGCTGCCTCCGTCTGCATGTTTTTGTTTGTATTAGTTCTCTGGCTCTTCTATATGTCTATCTTTTCCCCTCTCTGTCTCTTCTATATGTCTCTGTCTCTTCTATATGTCTCCTCTATATGTCTCTGTCTGTCTCCTCTATATGTCTCTGTCTGCCTCCTCTATATGTCTCTGTCTGTCTCTTCTATATGTCTCTGTCTTTTCTATATGTCTCCTCTATATGTCTCTGTCTGCTCTCTATATGTCTCCTCTATATGTCTCTGTCTGTCTCCTCTATATGTCTCTGTCTCTTCTTATGTCTCTGTCTCTCTCTCTGCTCTTCTATATGTCTCTGTCTCTTTTATGCCCCATGTCTCGCTCTCATATGTCTCCTCGTCTCGTCTGCCCTCTATATGTCTCTGTCTCTTCTTATGTCTCTGTCTCTCTCTCTCTGTCTCTTCTATATGTCTCTGTCTCTTTTATATGTCTCCTCTATATGTCTCTGTCTCTTCTTATGTCTCTGTCTCTCTCTCTGTCTCTTCTATATGTCTCTGTCTCTTTTATATGTCTCCTCTATATGTCTCTGTCTGTCTCCTCTATATGTCTCTGTCTGTCTCCTCTATATGTCTCTGTCTGTCTCCTCTATATGTCTCTGTCTGTCTCTAGGGGAGGATAGTAGACGTGTGATGGAGTATGTAGTGATGTATATGGACTGGTTGAGGGGGATGATGGTGTGTAGGGGAGGATAGTAGATGGAATGATTAGTGCAGAATGGTGGATGGAATTTTCTACATTAGAAAATTGAGAAGAGATTTGTTTTCTGTGGGCCTCTCAGTAACATTCTCCCCACGTCAACTCTCTGTCTCAGGTGGATGCCCATGATGAGTTGTACTCCATGGCTGATGATGTGTTCGACTCTCCCCCTATGTCAGCTTCCTATGGAGATCACCATGAGCCCTACCAGGGCCTGTAAGTAGCCTCCATCAGAGGGATGGGGAGAGTGATTAAAAGACATAGATTGATAAAGTCTCATTGGCTTCTGCAGTTTTTGACTTTAAGTTTGTCTTTCTCTCCTCCCCTCTTTCAACCCTTCCCTTTGCCTCATGTTTCTGTCTCTGTTTCTCTCGCTCTCTGTGCGTCTCGCTCTGTCTCTCTCTCTCTCTCTCTCTCTCTCTCTCTCTCTCTCCCTGCCTCTCTCTCTCCCTGTGTCTCTCTTTCTGCCCCCCCCCCCCCAGTAGGGATGTGTCTAAAACCCCCACCATGCGTATTGAGAAGGCCAGGTCACAGCAGCGGGGGCGCCGTATTGCTTCCCAGGTCAAGCACTTTGCCTTTGACAAGCCCAAGCGGCAGTACGGCATGGGCGTGGTGGGAAACTGGCTCAACCGTCACTACCGCCGCAGCATCAGCAGCCAGGTGCAGAAACAGCTGGACGACTTCAGCAGCCACAGGTGAGGAGGGAAAGGAAACACGCAGATGAATACGTACAGTACTTTCACACACACAATCCACACCCAGTACTTCACATTTAGTGGGCATTCATTCGTCTGTGAGAACCACATACATGTGATTTTCGCCCTGCAGCGATAGCGTTGTGTACATTTTCAAACGATCCAATCAAATAAGGAAAACAACCCTGCTGTGTCGTGTCCCTCAGACCGTACTTCACCTATTGGATCACCTTTGTCCACGTGGTCATCACCATCCTGGCCTGTGCTACCTATGGCTTTGCCCCTGTGGGGTTCGCCCAACACTCCACATCTGAACTGGTGAGGAGTCCCACAGGGGATAGGCAACTGGACCCCCTAATAGGATCCAAAATGGCTTCTGTAATCCAATGTTTTCTGTGGTGGCTTCTGGCATACCTCTTTTGATCCACAATGGCTACCTTGGTGATCTATTGCGCTGTTTCTCCTGACTGTGTTTTCTTGGTCTCCCTCCACAGGTGTTGAAGAACAAAGGCATCTATGAGAGCGTCAAGTTCATCCAGCAGGAGAACTTCTGGATCGGCCCTGGCTCTGTGAGTCACTGCTCTTCTATCGCACATGTCATACATACTGAATGTCTTTCTAGTCTTACATGTGGGGCTTTAGTTTTGATGGGCTACGTCTGCGGTGTTGGTGGGAGACGCACTTAGGCTTCAACAGGACACGCTAAAGAATTTCTGGACTCACTCACTAGTTTTTATTAACTAGTTATTTACTCACTTACTATAGTGTACTTGCTAGTGTGCCTCCTGACTGTGCTAGTGTGCCTCCTGACTGTACCGAAGGACTTTCTGACTTCAGTTTGCCTTGAGAAACTTCACACTTGTCAGGTTCATATCCACTTGTAGAGTGATACAGAATGTTAATTTCAGAGAATGTGGTGGGCTGACGGTCAGTCACCCATGTTACAGTTTAGGGTCTATGTAGGGTGTCAAGTGAAAAAGTGGGTGTTTTCTGATCAAGTATGACGATGGCTCCACCACATCATCCCACATAGGCCACAGTATGAAGAGTGTAAAGGGTCCCACACGACTAGCCTAGCGGGTGGCTATAGCTCAAATAACTGTAGCTGGGGTTTTGGTGGATAACTAGCTTTGTCTGTTCTGTACTGTGATGCACTACTACCTTTTTGTATGGTTGACTATCAAAATATGATTGCTTGACTACTTACAATACAGAAAAGAGGTCTAACAACCAGCTAAAACAAAGGCTAGGCCAGTATGCTAACTCTTCTTTGGCCCTGGTTCTGAGTTGCCCGGTTAGGTTAACTTTATTGGATTCCCAAGTAAGGTTAACTGTGCTGGGGTTGCCAGGTTAGGTTAACTGTACTGGGGTTGCCAGGTTAGGTTAACTGTGCTGGGGTTGCCAGGTTAGGTTAACTGTGCTGGGGTTGCCAGGTTAGGTTAACTGTGCTGGGGTTGCCAGGTTAGGTTAACTGTGCTGGGGTTGCCAGGTTAGGTTAACTGTGCTGGGGTTGCCAGGTTAGGTTAACTGTGCTGGGGTTGCCAGGTTAGGTTAACTATTTTTGGTAGCTACGTCAAATATGTTTCTGGTTGCTAGATCAACGATGTATTCCTGTATTCTGTTACCCCTCACAGGATGACCTAATCCACCTTGGGGCCAAGTTCTCCCCGTGTATCCGCAAGGACAGCCAGATAGTCAGTCTCATCCAGAAAGCCAAGGACCAGGAGAGAGAGTCAGGCTGCTGTGTACAGAACGACAACTCGGGCTGTGTCCAGACCCTCAGCAACGACTGCTCGGTACGCAAACAGACACGTAGGCAGTACGCTCATGTATTATTGTAGGCCCTCACAAACACTGTAGTAGACCCACACACATACACACAAACCACTATTGTACTCCCACTTTGTCTGTCTCTGTCTCTGTCTCTGTCTCTGTCTCTGTGTCTGTCTGTCTGTCTGTCTCACACTCACACACACTCTCTCTTGCCACCGAGAGATGAATGCTTGTAAACTAGAAACAAGATGATCAACTTGTGTCTGGCTGTGTTTATTCTGGTCTGTGTGTAGGAGTCATTGGCCACCTTCATGAAATGGAGGGGTGAGAATGTGGACATTCTGAGATCATCAGGCTCTGTGTGTCACCAGGACCCCAGGTACGGTCTTTGATACTGTTCTACTATAACGATTACAGTGGTAACACACACACACACACACACACACACCCACACACACACACACACACACACCCTGTCCTGACCTGACAAGGTAAAACGAACTCAAGGGTATCATAAAGTTTCTTCCTGCTATCTGTTTTCCTGATGCATGCTGGGAACAGGACCTGTGAAGAGCCCGCCTCAGCAGAGCCTCACATCTGGCCCGATGACATCACACATTGGCCGGTGAGTGACAGGAGGATCATTCAGAGTTATGCTCCGTCTGACAGCCCTGCTAACATGTATTGCGTGAACAGACATCATTATACATTCCATTTCTACAGAATGTTGCACCTCACTGTACAGTATAAGCCCCTGGTATTAAAATACAGCAGTGGCTGAGAGGTTACAGAACCATCGTAAACCTCAGGTCTTGGATCAGTGGAAACCAACACTAGCTTCTTCTCACCTTCCCTCCATCTGATCCCAGATCTGTACCTCCCCACGCAAGACGAACCTGACAGGCTACAGACACATGGACTGTAACCTCAAGGGACGACCCTGCTGCATAGGAACTAAGGGCCGGTGTGAGATCACTACGAGAGAGTACTGCTCCTTCATGCACGGTTACTTCCACGAGGAGGCCACCCTCTGTTCCCAGGTAGGTGGGTGTTTGTCCCTCTGTCTGTCCTGTGTGGGCGTTGTTTACAGGGTTTGTTTAATGACAGCCAACGCCCCATCTGATCCGGTGGTCGCTCTTTGTTTACAGATCCACTGTCTGGATGATGTGTGTGGCCTCCTGCCCTTCCTCAACCCTGACGTCCCTGACCAGGTCTACAGGCTGTGGCTCTCCTTGTTCCTACACGCAGGGTAATCATACACTGTATTTCTAAAGTACTTTTTATACATGACATTGTTTTTACCCTAAAGTGCTTGACAGTAAGACTATGTAGACCTCAGGTCAGCTCACTGTAGTCACATCAATACTTGGTGCCGGCAGGTAGACTAGTGGTTAGAGCGCTGGGCCAGTAACCAAAAGTTTGCTAGATCGAATCCCTGAGCTGACAAGGTAAAAATTGGTCGTTCTGCCCCTGAAGAAGGCAGTTAACCCACTGTTCCTAGGCTGTCCTTGTAAATAAGAATTTGTTCTTAATTTACTTGCCTAGTTAAATAAAGATTTAGAATGGGTGATGGGTTTTTGCCAACCACTTGACCTGACCAGGAAAATCTCTGTAATACTCTGTTGAAGGTCCAGTGTAGCTGTTTTATCTCAATATCAAATCATTTCTGGGTAACAATTAAGTATCTTACTGTGATAAAATATATTTATTGTCAAAAATCGCTTCTTAGCAAAGAGCAATTTCTTAAGCAAGAATTTAGCTAAGACTATCTTGTAGTGCTTTTATTGGCATCACCAGGCAGTATATTTGGCATCACCAGGCAGTATATTTGGCATCACCAGGCAGTATATTTGGCATCACCAGGAAGTATATTTGACATCACCAGGCAGTATATTTGACATCACCAGGCAGTATATTTGACATCACCAGGCAGTATATTTGACATCACCAGGCAGTAAATTTGTTTACAGACCAATAAGAAAGAGTTCCAAACCCCTCTGCCAATAAAGGCACTACAAGATAGTCTTAGCTAAATTCTTGCCAAAAGTCCATCCTGCCAAAACAGGCTCAAATTTCAAGCAGTTCTTGCACTAATAGGGCATTATTGACAATTTCACAGTATTATTCCAACCTCAGTGTGGAAATATATATAAAACACAGAAAAACCACGTTTTTGATTGCACTGGGCCTTTAATACTTTGTTTAACTGTAGTTGTAGCCTACTACACGGCTCTGATTGTTCCTTGTCAGTTTACATGGTCAGTGAATGCTCAGGGATGTCCCATTGTGTCCCTAAGTATGGCCTTAACAGCAAATACTGTGTAGAGAGGATTCCCCCACATGATTCAGATATCGTTACTTAGTGAGGAGATTACAGCACGTGCTGGGGTTCAGGTGTGTGTGTGTGTGTGTGTGTGTGTGTGTGTGCGTTAATATAGCATAATCCTACAGTATGCGTGTACATTTCCATGCGTTGTCCTCTGACTGGCCTCTTCCCTTTCCCTATGAAGCCTCCTCCACTGCCTGGTGTCAGTAGTGTTCCAGATGACTATCCTGAGAGACCTGGAGAAGCTGGCTGGCTGGGTCCGCATCTCCATCGTCTACGTCCTCTCTGGCATCACCGGCAACCTGGCCAGCGCCCTCTTCCTCCCCTACAGAGCTGAGGTACACACACACACACACACCCCGGCTCACACACACGTACACACACCTGCTCAGCTAACACAACTGCCACTGCTGATCTCCATTAAGCTGGTGAGGTGTTTTCCAGGAAAGCTGGTGAGAGAGAGACCGTTAACATTTCAGCTAGGCCCGGGCAGCCACTGAGCTTAGCTCGGTTACTGGAGGAGCTTTGGATAGGGAGATTACTGGACTGGACGTGACCCTGTCTGGAGGGTAAACGATCAGGACTTAACTGCCTCTGTCCTGCCTCCATATCACCTGAAGCTGGAACAGAACCATTACACATGGCTTGAGGAAGCCATAGAGATCCTGTATTCATTTGTATGCTCAAAGCATTGGAAGAAATGCCATTGACAAAAACGTATTGCAATTGTGGGAACTGGCTGAATTGCTAGGGTTGGCACAGTCAATGAGATGTTCTGACAGCCTGAGAAGTAGAGCCTTGGCTGCTGTAACCAGATGTGGTGTGCCAGGGTCCCCCTAGTGGTGAAAATGGGTATCAATTCACTCCATGTAAACTGTAAAGCTCCATGCATTCAATACATTTTTGCATTCCTTTGCCCAACACACACAACTGGGTCTCATGTTCATGTTTTATCACAAATTAGTGTTGACCCAGTCAGTTGACCCATTCTTTCTGTCTCAGACCATGTCTGAGTCTCTCAAGTGTGGTCGCACACACAAACACACTCTTACACGTTTTGTCATTCACTGTCATTCCCATTGTAGCCCTATCCTCCCTACAGAGGCAATGTCCAGCTCTCTGTGTTCCTCTCCCTGACCGGGACACGGTGGTGCTTGTTGTGTTATCTGGACATGATCTAATCCAACCAAGCCCTTTTCTTCTGCAGTGTGTGATGTGCTAATGGAAAGTTAGTCCAATCCCCTTGAGGCGAGGCAGCTGGCTTAATTGTGCCTGTGTGTTAAGGAGAGAGCGAGAGAGGCAGGGAAGCTCAGTACAGGTTGCGGAGTCAGCGGTAGGGTAAATGTGAAGGGCACAGGAAGTGATTTCAGAGCGTCTTTGGACAGGAGACCCTGTTCCTTTGTAATCTCCTGTCACAGGTTTACCATAGGGATATTACTGACCATTTAGCATAGGAAGAGTGGACAAGTTACTGAAATGTTTTCCCCTTGTTCTATTTCTTCTGGTGTTCAGCCTCCTTTCTGTATGACCAGACTGTAATAGCCCATCAATGGTAAACTTAATTGATTACAATTTGATTCACTCGTAGTATGATAGGTTGTAGAAATGAAGAGTGCAAATGTTACTGGAAGGAAGGGCATGCTCTACAGTTTTGTGCTCGAGGACAAGGCTCAGTATCACGGACAGGAAGCATTGTTTGTGACGTGGGCGTTGCCAAGTGGGAGAAGAGAGCTGCTGTGAATGACCTAATTGACACAAACCAACCTCTCACAATTGGCCTCTGTAGAACGCACTCTCTTGCTCGCTCCAGATGACCCTAATGATATGGTGTGGGTTAACAAAGGTCACTGCAACGCTAATCCAGATTCCTGGTCTGTTCAATTGTTGAAAAAATAAAGGGTCTAGTCTTCCAGTGCTTCTACATACAGATTATGGATCAGAGTTTATAACTCCCGAGGAGTACCTATTTCTGGAAAAATCTATTTTTTTCATTCTTTCAATCTCTATTACAAAAATCTGCAGGTATGTGGCTGCAGCTGTGCTTCTTTGACATGATTTGGCACTACGTGCATCTGTCACTGTCCTAGTGTGAAGTTACTGTGAGCTAGCACTCCGAAATGTCACCGCTGCTGCACCAGCAGGACGCAGCCTTTCACACAACAGGAATAGCTCCAGAGACGTGAGGCGACGCACACCTCCTCATCTCAAGCCACTTAGAGCCCAGTTTCAGTAAGAGGGGATTATCCCATTGGTGGAGTAAACAAGACCCCGAAGCTGTGTCCGAACCACTCTCTAGCCACTGTGGTTAAACACATCACAAGTTAGGATTAGTTTTAGGTCTCATTTATACATTTCAATGGCTCAATGAATCCTTTATAATCTCTCTTTTAAATTGACACTGAAATGCAATAACACACCTTTTTAAATGCATCTCACTATTTATTATCACCATGAATTATCCTTGTATATACTGTTCCTATATTTATTACATACTGTATGTATTAATTCCTATCAGTATGCAAACTCATCCTAATAACAACAAAAACATGTAGAACCTTGTAGTAATTCATATTTTCTGCTTTAGATTGCAACAACATTCACATTTCCCGAAAGTTTCCCATTAACCCGTCTCTCTCGGGCACACTCTGATCACCAAGTCACCTCGTGCAAGTGAGCAGCCTTCTAGAAAGCTAGCTAGCAAAACAGCTCATTTCGAAGTGGTCACATACACATGGTTAGCAGATGTTGTTGCGAGTGTAGGGAAATGCTTATGCTTCTTGATCCAACAGTGCAGCAGTATCTAACAGGTAATATCTAACAATTCCATAACAAAACCTAATACACACAATCTAGTAAAGGAATGGGATGAGAATATAAAAGTATAAAATATATGTATGAGGAGTGACAATGCAATAGATAGAAAAGTATAGATGGTGAAGGATACAGTATATACATATGAGATGAGTAATGCGAGATATGTAATTATTAAAGTGACTAGTGTTCCATTTATTAAAGTGGCCAATGATATCAAGTCTGTAGGTAGGCAGCCGCCTCTCTGTGCTAGTGGTGGCTGTTTAACAATCTGATGGCCTTGAGATTGAAAAACAGCTTCTATCTCTCTGTCCCAGCTCTGATGTACCTGTACTGACCTCTCCTAATGGATGGAAGCGGAGTGAACAGGCAGTGGCTCGGGTGGTTGTTGTCCTTGATGATCTTTTTTGCCTTCCTGTGACATCAGGTGTTGTAGGTGTCCTGGAGGGCAGGTAGCCCCCGGTGATGCGTTGTGCAGACCGCACCACCCTATGGAGAGCCTTGCGGTTGTTGGCGGTGCAGTTGATGTTCCAGGCGGTGACACAGCCCGACAGGATGCTCTCAATTGTGCACCTGTAAAAGTTAGTGAGGGTTTTTGGTGACATTTTTTCAGTCTCCTGAGGTTGAAGAGGCGTGGACCATTTCAGTTTGTCAGTGATATGTACACCGGGGAACTTAAAACTTTCCACCTTCTCCACTGCTGTTCTGTCGATGTGGATAGGGGGGTGCTCCTTTTGCTGTTTCCTGAAGTCCACGATCATCTATTGTTTTGCTGACATTGAGTGAGAGGTTATTTTCCTGACACCACACTCCGAGGGCCCTCACCTCCTCCCTGTAGGCCGTCTCGTCGTTGTTGGTAATCAAGCCTTCCACTGTGGAGTCATCTGCAAACGTCATGATTGAGTTGGAGGCGTGCATGGCCACGCAGTCGTGGGTGAACAGGGAGTACAGGAGAGGGCTGAGATTGCACCCTTGTACCAATAACACATTTACTGTTTTAAACATATGAAACATTCTGACGCAAACAAAAAACATTTGAAATTACATTCATACTTGGAGTAAATTGAATGAACTAGACACCTTGCGTTAATTAACTCATCTGAAACCTTGGACTTAAAATATTAGCAACCATTTTGTTTTCTTGGCTTTTGATGAATAAACTACCAAAGACCTCCTCTTCAACCCTCTCCCTCGTGTTGTTGTTATGAAGTGAGAGTACTACAAAGATCACACTAGTGCACTAAGCCCAAGTGTCACAACTTGGGCTACTGAAAACCAATCACCTTCTGCGTTAATTTACCAGTGAGTGCAGCTGGAAGTGTAAGTGGTGGAAGAAGTAAGATGAACATAAAGAGGCATCGGTCCGAGAGCCCCATGGGAATGCCTGAGAATATGTGCTTCCCTGGTTTTCCTTGAATTCCTGGTTGGAGGTTCCGTGGAATCAGAAGGGAATAAGCAGGATTTTTGGAAAACCAGGGAATTTATTGAAAGATCCAGGAATTTTGCAACCCAATGCGTGACTTAAGGTCATGGTCTATTATTACTGGCTAAAGCATCTGGTGATGTGTGATGATTCCCATGCGCTCTAAACCAGATTACCGTTCGGCATATCATTGTTCCGCTCAGCGAGCAGTATGACCAGCAGTCTTTGGTGGGTCAGGGTTGGATGGCCTATAGTGTTATCTCAAGATCTTCATAGAAATTGCAAGATTTCTTGGATTTCTCATTTCAAGTTTAAAAGTAGTTTATTCAGTTCTGGTGGCGGTTTCAGAAATGCTTAATAATACAAAAGTAACAGTCGCTGGTACTTCTTCAAAGGACTTTGAGTCACTCTTCAGTGCAGAAATTCAGATGTCAGAAGTTGAGCTGTTCTGCAACTCAGCCTCTCTCTAAAGAAACAACTGGATGTCAGAACAGTAACATTCGCTAGTTCTTCTTCAAAGGACTTTCTGAGTCACGCGCGAGTGCAGAAATTCAGAAGTCAGAGAGAGTTCAGACGTTCTGAAACGCAGCCTGTCAAACGAAGTGTTCAATGGCCAATGAAGCTTAGACTGTCTAGCGCTGGCTGGGAAATGATTGGATTCAGAGCACCCATATAGAGTGTCTTGAACGTGTAGGCTGCATGCCTAGGGCGTGTGAAAAGCCTCACTCCTCATCTCCTGTCCTTGTAGGAGGTTAGAATCTCAGATTAGCCCTGTACGCCTATCACAGCCCTGACATCAGTCTAATCAGGATGCCAGCTGTAGAACCAGTGACCAAAAAACCATTGCTCTTGGTTTCAGTCTAGATCTAATTATTGAGTAGTTACATTTCCGTTGTACCTCAACAGAACGGAGGCACAGTGTAATACTCTTTTGTTATACTACTCCAACAATGACACATTCCCATTTTTGGAACATCCACCGTCACTGTAAACATAAAAGTGACAGTGGTTAAAATGTCAGATGGTGTAATTATATATTGATCGCAGCATTTATTTGGGGACATTATACCAAAAATAAATACCCTGCTGAGATGAAGTCAATTGCAGATCTAAGCCTCTCCAAACATGCATTTGGATCAGTAGACTACCGACCAAATTCACTATTACACACAGACATCAACATTTAATGCTGGTGAACCTGCTTCCCATTTTGCCCGGTTCTTATTGTCCTCTGCTATAAGGGACTATACCAACTCAGCCTCAGTCATCTGCCTGTCCATTAGCAAGGAGCACGAATGCTACCACCACTTCCTTCATGCTAATGTACTTTCATTTGATATGAATTTCAACAGATGCCAGTGAACAGGATGCATGCATTTATCCCGGCATCTTCCGCTGATATGCCCCATGCTATGGTCAACAGTGACATTCATTCATGCACGTGCTGGTCTTGTCACCCATTCATCCAGTGGTGGCATCGTCATTGAGTGAAACATCAACCCCTCCCTCCATTTTGTTTGGTCAGAGCAGGTGGTTGACTCTCTCTTTTCCCTCTCTCTCTGTCTTTCTCTGGTTATCATCCAGGTTGGCCCAGCTGGCTCCCAGTTCGGGCTGCTTGCCTGCCTGTTTGTGGAGCTCATCCAGGGCTGGCAGATGCTGGAGAAGCCATGGAAGGCCTTCCTCAAGCTGGTGGGCATTGTCTTCTTCCTGTTCCTGTGTGGCTTGCTGCCCTGGATCGACAACATCGCCCACATCTTCGGCTTCCTCAGCGGCCTGCTGCTCTCCTTCGCCTTCCTGCCCTACGTGACGTTCGGCGACTTCGACAAGTACCGAAAGCGTGTCCTGATCCTGCTATCGCTGCTGGTCTACCTGGGCCTGCTCTCCTCGCTGGTCGTCTGGTTCTATATCTACCCCATCAACTGGCACTGGCTGGAGCACCTTACCTGCCTGCCCTTCACCAGCAAGTTCTGCGAAAAGTACGACATCGACCATGTGGTGCACTAGGCTAGCACTCACTAAAGCGCTAGCAGCTAATGCTAGCTGGCTTTAACGCCTGGACATTCACTGAAATGCTAACAGCTAATGCGAGCTGGCTTTAGAACCTGGACAGGAAGCGCAGTGGAAAATACTTTTAAGGGAAACGGAACTTAAAGAGAGCGCACCTGGTTCGTATGCCCGTAAGCACCCAGGGTATCTACTCACATTGACTTCAACACTGTAAAGCTATGCTAGTTCCTCTGGAGAGACCGACTCAGTCTGAGCGTGGCATTAAAGTGGACTTGGAAGACTACAGAGGATATCCTACCCTATCGGTTCATAAACTGTCACGTTAATACTACAGAGGCCTCTTATTTGTTATCTTTTGGACTCATTTTCTACAACACTGGATGTATCTAACACTACGTGATACAGAATTTCATTATGTTCAAATACTTTGAATTAGCTGTTCATGTGAGCATTTAATTATGGTATTGAATACAAGTCATACAGTCTGTCACTGGCTGGAGCATTGTTTCAACTTGAACCTAGTTTTGTGTGCTTTTCATGACTTTTCCATGGCACTTTTTTGGGGACCAGTTAAGAGTTAAGAATTTCATCCAATAGCAGTTGCCTTTCACAATGAATTATACTGTACAGACAGTTTCAATAAAATGGTGTTATTGTATCTGTAAATGATGGTCTGACCTTCCAAATCCTGCCTTCCAATCTGCTTAGGTTATTTGTATCAACTGCCACAGGTGCTAGATAAATATACATCTAACTAATTCCAATTGAACTGTCACACTGCCCCAAAGACAAGCTGTTTAAGTGCAAGTTTAAGTGCACTACTAATTAAACACTTTGACTTGCTCTGGCCATAATTGTGCCACATCACCTGACATTGTGTTTATAGCTTTGATACTCAAACGTTAATTACACGTAATATCGTAAGATTATAGGATCTGACTGAACAAAAGGCTACTGCGTGCCTTGATCAATGGCCATTGATTCAAGAAAGGCTGCTAGTCACTCTTGCCATTACAGATATCAAAATGGCCAACAGAGTTTCTGCCATCCTGGCCTGCTCCTGGTCTCTTGGATTATGACCCTCTCCTCTGGCAGGTGTCCACTCTTCACTGCTTAGGACGTTTCCTGAGAGGTGGATTACTGCGGTGATGTGGATTATTTGAGCAGGATTTACTGTGCTTTGTTAAGTCACTTTACACACCAGCAGTCAACTGGTGGCGTTAATGGCCGACTATGTCAATAACGTGGAATTCTTCACAGGTGTTGGTTGGACGATCGTTGAGTACTGTTTTACGTTGTTTTTTCATTTGGGCATTTAAATGGTTGTGACCCTGTTTCATTTGCTAGGAATCTGTCCCTCATTTTCTTTTAATATAAACACTTTAGCACAGTCTGGTCCTCTTCATAGGAATTCACAGTGCCTTCTGAAATGTGTGTAAGCCTTGAATTTGAGTGTCTGTAAATCGGTACGCATACATGCATAAGTCTGTAAATGCATTTGGACCAAATTGATTAGTTATTTATTGGATTAAAAAGAATACTTTGGAATTTGCTCTTTTACTGAGATATTGTGATATATTATTGCTGCAGTTTAAGTTATTACACTTACGTGTATGGACAAATTCAGACGATGTTCTTAAAAATAAATGTAAATTGAATCATGTTTTCCCTCTTGTGTGTCTTGAGCTCATAGATTCAACTACCGGTAACCTTTCCTGACTTGTGTGACAATGGCTCAAGGAACTACTACTTTGGATCTATGCTTCTGAACTATTTCTCTTGACAATCGCATTCAGCCGGGTAGTGTGGTGCTGCCTGAACAGCTAGGAATAGAAAGGCTGTTGTAGATTCACCCTCTTCAAGAGAGATTTACTCCACAACTTTAATATCTGTGGGTCACGTTTTTGCAAGCTGAGAAGTTGAAAACAAGTTGCTTTGTCCTCTAAATCTGGCATTTGTTAATCATAGAAACCCTACAGTGTAATGCGTTTCTACATTCCAAGTGAAAGGGAAACAGTCAAACATAAATGCTTGAAAAATAGTTTACTTTCTTATTTTCAAAATGTTGTAGAAATCAGTCATGTCTTGATTCAAGATTGATGGAGGCAGAGGTGGTGTTTTCTATTGGGGAAAAGGAATGGAAAATCCCAGGGAGGGATATTGGTAAAAATTGCTGTGTTTCAAACATTAAAATTATATAAAGTCTATTTTCAAAATACTGTGCCAGCTACAAGTATATTGTTCACAACTCCATACTTTATTGGCACTTGGATTGGCACTTGGATTCCCATAAATGTGTCATTACTACCAACACCCTCCAGACATGGCCTCTACTGGTAATGCTGCTTACTGAATACAGTAGGCCTAGCTTTGTTTAAAATGCTTGGCAGCAGCAAATAGGCGATTCTCGTAAATCCCTAAAAGTTAACGACAATAATGCCTGCTAATGGACACGTTAGCAGTTAAACCCCTATAGCCCCCAGGGGGAGAGGCGTGCAATAGTGGTCTACTTTGGAGACTGGTGTCTCTACCGACAAACAAACACAGCCTGGTTTGCTTATATCCCTCCCTGGTATACTGTATATCTGTATCTAATTTCAATATTTTCTCACAATCTAGAAAGGAAAGGGGCTAGCTAAAAGGGTAATACTACCATTAATACTACTACCATGGTATATACGGTTATATGGTTTATAAACGTCACCACCCAGCTCTTTTAGCTGCCCAGTGCATTTTAAAGGCATAAATACAGAAGGATAAACAAAAACATTAGTGATCTTGAAAATGCAAATGAAAGTCCCAGGCAATCGCCCAGGTGTTGATGTGCCATAAAGCTGCATATTCAGACAGGAAGAATGAGATGGAAAGTGTCCTTCCACGAGACAACAGTAAAAAGGAGACATTGAGTCGATGCTGTTTTAATGCTCGCAATGGATCGATACAAGCAGCACAGCCACAAAACGCTAACAGGAAGAGACAGAAGCTAGCTGATCCTTCTTCAATCTAGGCCTATCTGCATTTTCGTTAGATGCTCAAGTCATCCATCAAGATGCAGTTTGTTTGCTAAAATCTCAGACTTAACATGAGTTTAAAAATGTCCAGCATTTTATACAAAAATGTGTACTTTGCTGCACTTTTCCTTGCTGCACTTTTCTAATGTAAACCTAGAGCATTTTTGGCAGTTAGCAGGTTCTGTTTGGTCATCATGAATAAGACATTTTGTAAAAATGAATCAAGTAATACATTTATTATCACGTAATTCCATATCTTCCTCAAAGATCATGTCAGCCTTTGAGATGAAAAAAAGCCTTTTGTGAACTAACACTCACATTTGACCCCCCCTTACTAGCTTTGACTTTGCTGATAGCTACTTTGAGGAGAAATGTACAGTTGAAGTCGGAAGTTTAAATACACCTGAGCCAAATACATTTCAACTCAGTTTTTCACAATTCCTGACATTTAATCTAAGTGAAAATGACCTGTCTTAGGTCAGTTAGGATCACCACTTTATTTTAAGAATGTGAAATGTCAGAATAATAGTAGAGAATGATTTATTTAAGCTTTTATTTATTTCATCACATTCCCAGTGGGTCAGAAGTTTACATACATTCAATTAGTATTTGGTAGCATTGCCTTTAAATTGTTTAACTTGGGTCAAACGTTTTGGGTAGCCTTCCACAAGCTTCCCACAATAAGTTGGGTGAATTTTGGCCCATTCCTCCTGACAGAGCTTGTGTAACTGAGTCAGGTTTGTAGGCCTCCTTGCTCGCACACACTTTTTCAGTCCTGCCCACAAATCTTTTATAGGATTAAGGTCAGGGCTTTGTGATGGCCACTCCAATACCTTGACTTTGTTGTCCTTAAGCCATTTTGCCACAACTTTGGAAGTATGCTTGGGGTCATAGTCCATTTGGAAGACCCATTTGCGACCAAGCTTTAACTTCCTGACTGATGTCTTGAGATGTTGCTTCAATATATCCACATCATTTTCCTGCCTCATGATGCCATCTATTTTGTGAAGTTCACCAATCCCTCCTGCAACAAAGCACCCCCACAACATAATGCTGCCACCCCCGTGCTTCACGGTTGGGATGGTGTTCTTCGGCTTCCAAGCCTCCCCCTTTTTCCTCCAAACATAACGATGGTCATTATGGCCAAACAGTTCTATTTTTGTTTCATCAGACCAGAGGACATTTCTCCAAAAAGTACGATCTTTGACCCCATGTGTAGTTGCAAACCGTAGTCTGGCTTTTTTATGGCGGTTTTGGAGCAGTGGCTTCTTCCTTGCTGAGGTGCCTTTTAGGTTATGTCGATAGAGGACTCGTTTTACTGTGGATATAGATACTTTGGTACCTGTTTCCTCCAGCATCTTCACAAGGTCCTTTGCTGTTCTGGGATTGATTTGCCCTTTTCGCAGCAAAGTACGTTCATCTCTAGGAGACAGAACGCGTCTCCTTCCTGAGCGGTATGACGGCTGTGTGGTCCCATGGTGTTTATTCTTACGTACTATTGTTTGTACAGATGAACTTGGTACCTACAGGCATTTGGAAATTGCTCCCAAGGATGAACCAGACTTGTGGAGGTCTACAATTATTTTTATGAATTCTTGGCTGATTTCTTTTGATTTCCCCATGATGTCAAGCAAAGAGGCACTGAGTTTGAAGGTAGGCCTTGAAATACATCCACAGGTACACCTCCAATTGACTCAAATGATGTCAATTAGCTTATCAGAAGCTTCTAATGCCATGACCTTTTCTGGAATTTTCCAAGCTGTTTAAAGTAGAGGTCGACCGATTAATCAGCATGGCCGATTTTCACATTTTCATAACAATCAGTAATTGGCATTTTTAGATGCCGATTATGGCCGATTACATTGCACTCCTTGAGGAGACTGCGTGGCAGGCTGACCACCTGTTACGCGAGTGCAGCAAAGAGCCAAGGTAAGTTGCTAGCTAGCATTAAACTTAACTTATAAAAAACAATCAATCTTAACAATCACTAGTTAACTACACATGGTTGATGATATTACTAGTTTATCTAGCTTGTCCTGTGTTGCATATAATCAATGCGGTGCCTGTTAATTTATCATCGAATCACAGCCTACTTCGCCAAACGGGTGATGATTTAACAAGTGCATTCGCGAAAAAAGCACTGTTGTTGCACCAATGTGTACCTAACCATAAATATCAATGCCTTTCTTAAAATCAATACACAAGTGTATATTTTTTAAACCTGCATATTTAGTTAATATTGCCTGCTAACATGAATTTCTTTTAACTAGGGAAATTGTTACTTCTCTTGTGTTCCGTGCAAGCAGTCAAGGTATATGCAGCAGTTTGGGCCGCCTGGCTCGTTGCGAACTGTGTGAAGACCATTTCTTTCTAACAAAGACCGTAATTAATTTGCCAGAATTGTACATAATTATGACATTACATTGAAGGTTGTGCAATGTAATAGCAATATTTAGACTTAGGGATGTCACCCGTTAGATAAAATACGGAACGGTTCCGTATTTTACTGAAAGAATAAATGTTTAGTTTTTTCGAAATTATAGTTTCCGGATTTGACCATATTGATGACCTAAGGCTCGTATTTCTGTATGTTTATTATATTATAATTAAGCCTATGATTTGATATTTGATAGAGCAGTCTGACTGAGTGGTGGTAGACAGCAGCAGGCTCGAAAGCATTCATTCAAATAGCATTTTCCTGCATTTGTCAGCAGCTCTTCGCTGTGCTTCAAGCATTGCGCTGTTTATGACTTCAAACCTATCAACTCCCGAGATTAGGCTGGCAATACTATAGTGCCTATAAGAACATCCAATAGTCAAAGGTCTATGAAATACAAATGGTATAGAGAGAAATAGTCCTATAATTCCTATAATAACTACAACCTAAAATTTCTTAACTAGGAATATTGAAGACTCAAGTTAAAAGGAACCACCAGCTTTCATATGTTCTGAACAAGGAACTTAGCTTTTTTTTTTTTTTTTTTACTTCTCCACCACTGTATTTTTGCATTATTTAAACCAAATTGAACATGTTTCATTTTTTATTGGAAACTAAATTGATTTTATTTATGTATTATATTAACTTAAGAAAGAAGTGTTCATTCAGTATTGTTGTAATTGTCATTATTAAAAAAAAATTTTAAAAAAAAAAAATATATATATATATATATATAAAAGCACATACCGATTAATCGGCCGATATAAAATATATATATATTTTTTTATATCGGCCGATTAATCGGTATCTGCTTTTTTGGTCCTCCCAATAATCGGTATCCATATCGGCGTTTAAAAATCATAATCAGTCGACCTCTAGTTTAAATGAATTTTCCAATCTGTTTAAAGGCACAGTCAACTTAAACTTAAACGTAAATGTCTGACCCACTGGAATTGTGATACAGTGAATTATAAGTGAAATAATCTGTCTGTAAACAATTGTGTCATGCACAAAGTAGATGTCCTAACCGACGAGTTTTAATGACTCCAACCTAAGTATATGTATATAAACTTCCGACTTCAACTGTACTTACTATGCACTAACTGTGAGTCGCTCTGGATAAGAGCATCTGCTAAATTAATAAAATGTAAATGTTTGGTCTCTTACGGGTCAACTATCTTCTGTAACACCCACCACATAGGACACACAAACCCTGTCACAACACAAAACAGTGAGCACAGACAAACACCTACCAACCACTGCACTCGTATCCCACATGTGTAACTCACAGCAAGTGTAATCTCGTTCCCAGAAACAAGGTTTCACCAAATTGCTTACATACAGCGGCAAGAAAAAGTAAATATGTTTGTTGTTGACAGGTATTCTCTCAGAATTTGATTATGCAGCTTGTTAGCTTATGCCCAAGAGCGCTTAAGCGCCAAAGGTATAAATACACACGGGCGCACCACATTAACCTCAGACTTTACGCACAACCCTTCTTCACTTGGATCACTTGAGTGGAGCAGATATCGAAGAGACAGGCAGCCATTCAATACCCAAGTAGAAATTATATTTAAATATCACCATTTTTATTTGATTTAAGAGCTTGGAACTTCGATCAGACACCATGTCGACAGTCAGTGCCCTGCCTTTCCTGAAATCTAGTCTCCAAATGCGCCCTCCCATATGTTCCACCTCCCCCAGGCGCGGGCATCGCCACACACTCCCAGCCAGCGAGTTCCGTTGCCTCCGCCCGGAGGACGCAATCAGCGTGTTTGAGATCGAGAGAGGGTAACAACTTTTAACTTACTCAAATGTGTGTATTTATACCTTTGGCGCTTAAGCGCTCTTGGGCATAAGCTAACAAGCTGCATAATCAAATTCTGAGAGAATACCTGTCAACAACAAACATATTTACCCGGATTTATTGGGGATATTCGTCACTTGTGTTTGGAATTAGCCTCTTGTAAAGATACAAACTAATGGATCGGCTTTTGGCTAAGCCTACCTATCACCTATTTTCAGTTATTTTATTTATATCTATAAATGACAATTTACATATAGGTCTAAATATTCAGTGTAATGATGAGTACAATTTTGGCCTTCTGTACTGAACAAAAATATTAACACGCATGCCACAATTTCAAAGATTTTACTCAGTTACAGTTCATATAAGGAAATCAGTCAATTTAAATAAACTCATTAGGCCCTAATCTATGGATTTCACATGACTGGGAATACAGATACGTACAGTGGGGCAAAAAAGTATTTAGTCAGCCACCAATTGTGCAAGTTCTCCCAGCCACGTTTCATCATTGAAGATGAAACGTGGCTGGGTCTTTCAGCATGACAATGATCCCAAACACACCGCCCGGGCAACGAAGGAGTGGCTTCGTAAGAAGCATTTCAAGGTCCTGGAGTGGCCTAGCCAGTCTCCAGATCTCAACCCCATAGAAAATCTTTGGAGGGAGTTGAAAGTCCGTGTTGCCCAGCAACAGCCCCAAAACATCACTGCTCTAGAGGAGATCTGCATGGAGGAATGGGCCAAAATACCAGCAACAGTTTGTGAAAACCTTGTGAAGACTTACAGAAAACGTTTGACCTGTGTCATTGCCAACAAAGGGTATATAACAAAGTATTGAGAAACTTTTGTTATTGACCAAATACTTATTTTCCACCATAATTTGCAAATAAATTCATTAAAAATCCTACAATGTGATTTTCTGGATTTTTTTTCCTCATTTTGTCTGTCATAGTTGACATGTACCTATGATGAAAATTGCAGGCCTCTCTCATCTTTTTAAGTGGGAGAACTTGCACAATTGGTGGCTGACTAAATACTTTTTTGCCCCACTGTATCTGTTGATCACAGATACTTTTTTTTAAGGTAGGGGTGTGGATCAGAAAACCAGTCTGTATCTGGTGTGACCACCATTTGCCTCATGCAGCGTGACACATCTCCTTCTCATAGAGTTGATCAGGCTGTTGATTGTGGCCTGTGGAATGTAGTCCCAATCCTCTTCAATGGCAGTGCGAAGTTTCTGGATATTGGCAGGAACTGAAACACGCTGTTGTACTTGCCGATCCAGAGCATCCCAAACATGCTCAATGGATGACATATCTGGTGAGTATGGAGGCCATGGAAGAACTGGAACATTTTCAGCTTCCAGGAATTGTGTACAGATCCTTGCGACATGGCTCTGCATTATCATGCTGAAACATGAGGTGATGGCAGCAGATGAATGGCACGACAATGGGCCTCAGGATCTTGTCACGGTATCTCTGTGCATTCAAATTGCCATCGATAAAATGCAATTGTGTTTGTTGTCTGTAGCTTATGCCTGCACATACCATAACCCCACCGCCACCATGGTCACTCTGTTCACAACATTGACATCAGCAAATCGCTCGCCCACACAACGCTATACACATGGTCTGTGATCGTGAGGCCGATTGGACATACTGCCAGATTCTCTAAAACGACGCTGGAGGTGGCTTACGGTAGAGAAACTAACATTCAATTATCAATTATCTGGTGGACATTCCTGCAGTCAGCATGCCAATTGCACGCTCCTTCAAAACTTGAGACATCTGTGGCATTGTGTTCTGTGACAAAACTGCACATTTTAGAGTGGCCTTTTATTGTCCCCTGCACATCATTGTGTAATGATCATGGTGTTTAATCAGCTTCTTGATACGCCACACCTGTCAGGTGGATGGATTATCTTGGCATCGGAGAAATGCACACTAACAGGGATGTGAACAAATTTGTGAACAACATTTTTGAGAAATATGCTTTTTGTGCCTGTGGAAAATGTCTGGGATCTTTTATTTCCGCTCCTGAAACTTTGGACCAACACTCTACATGTTGTGTTTATATTTTTGTTCAGTGTATAATTTCAAACATCTGTGGAGAATAGGCTGTGTGTAATTTTAAAATGCCTATTTTATTTAAATGTTGATATCAACACCACTCTATCAGAATGTTCTTCATGGAATAGGCCTACTGGTCATTGTATTATAAATCCTATCGTTTGGTCTCATCTATTTACCAAACGTCATGTGACTCAAATAAGGGAACCTTTTCCATTGGGCATCAATTGTCTCGAGATTGTGGTTCATGTTTTTTTCCCCATGTAATAGTTTGTTGATCATTATTTCAGTTTTAATGTATAGTTTATCCCCTGCTGGCAATACCCTGTTGACCAATGCAAAATTAGTCTAGTTGTTTTTTTGTCTACCTGATAAATTCAGGTATAGAACAGAGTTAGCCTCTGTATTTGTTGGAATCCCTTTTGCAAAAAATAGAATAGGCTTCTCGCATTATATACATTTTTATAGATGAATATGCTTTGGCATTGTGCAGAAACGCGTATCTTTGCGCTTGACAAATAAGACAAACGTCCCCATATGCCCCCTCACGTTAGCCTACATAACACAACTACAGTGTCAGGCACGGTATGCACATAATATGTTATTTCATGCCACAATCCTGTGTTAAAAACCATGGCTGTGTCTGCAATAAGGCAATTTCAGCACTCGCACACTGACGCCAAGTGGCGAAAATTGCTCCATTCATGCTTTTTGGTGAAGTGCGCGCATAGAATGCGTATTCGAGCCCGGGCTACAGACTTGTTGATGAAATTGACGTCTTCTCTTTCATTATGTTTGCATTCCTGTAATAAATTATATAAAAAATACCATTATCATGGCTGTGATATTGAATTAACTTTATTGTCAATAGGCCGTGACTTGTCCTAAGGGGGACCCTAATTATATGAAATTGGCCACATTACATCATACATTTGTATCATCATATAGCTAGCAACACCTGACTGTGACTAGAATATAAAGAAAGATGTGTTATAATAACTGTGTGATATAACTGTCTGCTGTCTCAAACTCATTTATTCAGTCAAACCCACGCTGAAATAAAAAAAAACACCTTTGTCAATTTGACAGGCCCTCGACTCTTCTCTGAGTGCGTTTACGCAGCGCGCGCCCTATCGACGTAAACACGTGCACTTCCATGGTTACAGGTTTCTCTTTTTTCTTCTCCACCATCCGTCTCCCTTTATCGCATTATTCCCTGACAACTGCAGCGATGGCGGAACCCGTGGCATCGGACGCAGCTCTTTCTCCGGCTGTAAGCCCGGGTTCGGAGCCTCCATCCATGGCGCTCTCTCCTTCTGCAGGCGGCTCACAGCGGCTTCTTTTCTCCCACGATTTGGTGTCAGGTCGGTATCGTGACTTGGTCCGGTTCGGCCTAGTCAGAATGATACAAGGCGAGGAGGAATTTGATTCAGACTCGGACCTCGACGATGGCGGAGGTAGAGGAGGTGGAGGAGGTGGCTGTATCCCCTGTAACTCGGACACCGAGAGCAGTGTTGTGGACAGCCTGGCACCTCTGGGAAGGGGTTTTGTCCGGGTGCAGTGGTACCCAGAAGGAGGGAAGCAAGACATACGGGAAACAAAGGTAATTGTCTGCTAACGTTAGCTAACTAGCCACACAATATGTTTTCAACGTTGGAGGTAACATTAGTTAGCTAGCTTCAAGCACAAGGTGTCTTTTCCCGTTATTGACAGATAACGTTAGCTGGTTAAATTAATTAGTAACGTTACACCGCCACCGGTTTAGCATGCCATAACCGGCATTGCGAACGTTTTGTGTATTTGTTGCAATTACTGTGCCTAGCTTCAGCATATTAACCCACATTTCTTGAAATGTGCAGTACAACTGGGTGTGACTTAACAGGCTTGGCTAGCTAACTTTTTATTGCGACTAGCTGGTATAACGATTAACTAGTTTGTTAGTATCATTGGCACATTGTTAGTTATACCCAAATAAATGACTTACTCCACTAACCAGCTCAGCTAAGTGGCAGGTTTGCTAGGCTAACTTACTAGCTAATTGAACGCACATTGCTGATAAATTAGCTAGCTAGTTTGCATCTCAGATTTTCAGTAAATGAATCATTGACAACTTTTGTAGAAGAGGGAACACTTGCTAAAACTGCAGCTTAAACAATGAGAGAAAGGACTTTAACTGAATCATGTAAGGTGGTGTCTAGCTGATGCTGTATCTGACACTGACAGCTCAAGCTATCCTTGACCCATCATCACATTAGAGGAGATTGCTAAGATTATATCACTGATGGAACAATGACCCAGATGTTTCACCGGATTTATAAACCTGAAGCATCTGGTTGACGTTTCCACTCACCACCAAATGTGATGAGCAGAAGCCTAGTTGCCGGTAGTGGGAGGAGATGGGATGAGACTTAATGCAAATTTTGTCATCGATTAAGCATATTTGATCTCAATGCAGTTTTCTGTTCCCAAAAGAGACGGTTGTTTAGGAGTGCCAAGGCGAATTGAGTTATTGCACACGCGTAGGCCTTCTCTAACAGAAAACAAATAAATGCATGCTAGAATGCGTCAATAGGATCTCGCTAGCTCGTGCTGGGTTCTGCCCACCTCATTGCTTGTTCTGCCCACTTATTAATTTGCTACCATTGGAAACAACAGGCTGTTGTTTATCTTGGGTTAGTTATTAAAGTCTTTGATTCTATGCTATCCCTCCACTACACGAGGAGTCAGTTTAATCAAAGATACTGATGGTGTAATGTTAGTTTTCCATTGGCCAAAGGCAGTTTTAAAGTGGATAGCATCCTGCATGACTGACATTTTAAAGTGGATAGGTTTTGCTGACGTTTCATTTTTTAATTAACAATAATACATCTATACAAAGCCATACATGGTATTTAACCTTGCCTATGAATGCATTTCACATTAGTTACCTAACTTAGTCGGAAGCGAATTGAGGCTATCGCCTAGTATATTCATTATCAAATCAGGTAGCCATAAAACTATGCCCCCAAAAATGTACACTCAGTGTCTTATACGTGGTCTTAAGCATATTACATAAGGAAAGATAACCTATGCCATCACAAAAAATCAAGGTAAATAGGGTCCAATTGATTCACAACATTAATTCAAAAGAAAGATTGCCCAAAGCAGAGTATCCAATCCCTCAAATTCATGCATAAAAGCTTTGTCGAGCCAGTATCATTACAAACCGAATAGAGAGCTATTGCCGTATTGACATAATGGGATTCAGTACTGCGGTAACAGGGAGCTCACTCCAGGGCCTTATGGAAAAGGGTCACACTGAGGGAGTGGAGCTGGGATGGGCTGGGCCTAGAAGATACTCACGGTGAACAGTGCAGGCAGGCCGTGCTGCTTTGTCCTCTGGGATAAATGTGTAAAGTTCTAGCAATGGAATAAGGGTCTGGAAGTCAGGACAAAAGTCTAGTCATGCATCTGTGGGGATAACAATGGGTCAGGGATGTTTACCTACACACACACAAAGGGTGACTGGGCTCTGTGTGACTTTGAATGATAGTCATGTTTTAGGCCTTAAACATTGCCCTCCGTGTGTGTTTTTGTCCTTCCTTATCAGTTTGTGTGTTTGTCCAGCCTGAGCTGTGTGTGTATTCTTCCTCCCTGTGTGTGTGCGCGTCTGTTAGGCTGTCTGTTAGGGCTTGGAATTGCCAGGGACCTCACGATACGATATCGCGATACCTGGGTGCCGATATATGTATTGCGATCCTCATTTTTCTATATGTGTTGTGATTCGTTGTTCCAAACATATTGCTCAATCTATGTCTACTGTAGAGGGACAAGAGTGCCATGAGAACTAGTTTTGATCAGTCATGGAAATAAAAGTGCTGAAAACAAATTGGCTCCCTATTTAAAAAGGAGATGGAAAATGACTGGCGTTTTGGTTCAGATGCAAAAATGATATTGTCAGAACAATATGATCTATCGTCAAATAATATCCCGATATGTAACTGTATCGATTTAAAAAAAATATATATTATTATTTATTTATTTATTATTATTATTTTTTCTTCCCCCGCATCACTACTGTCAGTGTGCATCCTGTGTCCACCTGCTGCTCAGATGGTGTTTCTTCAGTCACATATTCTCTTGAGCAACTTAATTCATGACCAGGCCACTTCCTGCACTATGCAAAAATTGCGTATTTCCAAGAAAGGCTGTCCTTTGACTGACAGCTTGTGGAAGGGGTGCTGCGTTATGTTAGTCACTGTTTTGCGACTGGGTAGGACACATTTTGCAGAGTTGTTGCGTATGCTAGTTTGTAACATTCAAAACCTGGAGGGAAAAACGGAATTCTGTTTTGCCAGAGGCGTGCTCTATACACACAATCGAGTCGTTGAAGGCACTACAACTCCTCTGCTTGATCACTACAAAAATAAATGTTATGACGTGTCTACTTACAGGCTATGGTAAAAGTTTAGTGTATCAAGTGTTGTCGACGGTCTCTGATTTATTGAAATTGAAAGTCACCACACACACTGCATACATCAACCTATTTTAATCAGCTATTCCCGACCACTGTTGCTCCTACGGCCCAAACTAATTTAGTGGGCACCTTTTTGAGCTCCGCCCAAGCAAGGGATTGGTTTGAGGTGTTGTAAGGTGTCACTGGTTTTCACCCCTTTTTGTAGCTACTTTCTGCCATTGACTTCAAGGCCTTCCTATTAGGGAAGCCTGGCTACCTGAATTCCTGATCCACCAGCCTCTTTGTCTCCCTCACTGCTACTGCAGTTATTGCCCAAAGGTTTTTACCAATAGGGAGTTTATTCAGGATTTGTATGGCAGATATTTACTTCAAGACAGAGAAAGCGAACAACAAATAGTCTTGACAAATGGGTAGGTAGGCCTAAGGCTCAGTCTTGTGACGTGTTGTCTCAACGAGGGATGCATGATATATCGGTGAACATATCGGAATCGGGTGATATTAGCTAAAAATGCAACATGGGTATCGGCCTGATGTTTAAAAACTGATGTCAAAGCTACTGTGCATACCTATATAACGTATGTACAGGACGTAATGACGGCACGTACAATTTTGCGCACCACAGCATTCCTAACCTAGCCCACAATGTCTGTTGTATGGATCGAGCAGTCAACAAGTCGAGCAGTCATTTGAAAGAGTAAGAAAATGTCAGCGAGACAACTCAAAGGTGAAATCCATTATATTGGCTTTAATGGAATTCATTGCCCTTGACAATCAACCGCTCTCTGTCATGGGTGATGTTGGCTTACGCTGACTGGTCGAGCACCGGTACACACTACCAAGTGCGCTATTTTTCAGATGTTGCCCTACCGGAGTTGCACAGTAATAGCGTCACTGCTATTTGCTTCACGACATACATACTATGGAATGCCGTTTGGGTCTTTGTTTGTCAAAAAAGATACAGTAGCACTGTCAAAGCTGTACAAAAAAGTCTGCAAACACCGGCCACGAACGATGTGTTTACAATACCGCGTTGGTAATAAAGCATAATTTTGTTCGACTGCAACTTTTGGGGTAACTAGCTTTAGCTTGGTACCTAGCTAGCACCAATACAATCAGCCTGAAAACAATGACCAGTAGAAATTGCAGACATTTTCATTATTCTTAGCAATGATTTAGGAATACTTGTGAGTAAGTATTGTTGTTTGCCTATTGAAATTGAACTTCAGTTCATGAAAATAAATAGCTAGCCAGCTACTTAACCTTGTTGCCCAACTCTAACGTTATAAGCAGCCAGCGAGCTTCATCTGGCTAGTGAGGCTCCACCTGGTTGTGTTGTGAAGCTAGCCACTATAAGGATTAGTCACAATAGTGGAATTTGCGGTTTGCCTTCAAAATAAAAGTATGTCATTGACAGTGATGCAAATTAATACAAATAGTAGAATTATGACATACTTTTATTTTTAAGGCTAGCCGCAAAGTCGACTGTTGTGGCTAATCCTTATTGTGGCTAGCTTCACATAGATGGGTCTGACCACCATTAATCAAATAAGAACTGTCTTATAAATTAGTTATTTTGGATGACACCTAACTATAGCTACTGAAACAGATGTCGTTTTGCTATGTTTTTGGGGAAGAACATTGTTTGCATCCATGAGCTAGCTAGCTTTTTTTATGACCAGCACTGTAGGTGCGTGAGACAACTTTACCAGCATCATAGCATACGTATCGATGAATCGTTGCGACACATGAAATAAGACCGATAGTGTAATCAGTGTGTAATAACTACGTAAAAAATGTATGAACGCGTAAAATTATTGTGACGTGCAGTCATATTCAGGTCCTGATTGGTCAAATAGTGTTGTTTGACACACAAAGACCCAAACGGCGTTCCATAGAAATCCTGGTTGAGAATGAAATGACTGAACAAATGAACAACGAAACAGCACAGCAAGTAAGTGAAAGAAATAGGTTTTTATTATGTTTTACTGGTAATGGGGACATATGTAAATGCCAACAAAATACATTTTTGGTGTGTGTGTAACCTTTTTATTTAACTAGGCAAGTCAGTTAAGAACAAATTCTTATTTACAATGCCGGCCCGGACGACGCTGGGCCAATTGTGCGCCGCCCTATGGGACTCCCAGTCACGGCCGGATGTGATACAGGCTGGATTCGAACTAGGGACTGTAGTGATGCCTCTTGCACTGAGATGCAGTGCTTTAGACTGCTGTGTCCATGTGTTTGTTAAACATTTTAGCGGCTACTAGAATGCTTAATATTGGTTATCATTATCAGGGTTTTTTTTGGCAAGGAAAATACTGGATATCGGTATCGGCCAAAAATGTCATAGTCGGTGCATCATTAGTCTCAACGTGACATATGAGGTAAAGTTGAACTAATTCCCTCTCGTATTCAGTTCCTCGCAAACATACTCCGAGAAAGCGTAACAGAAAAAGTAGTGTCCCGTGGGGTCCAAAGCTTGCATTTCCCGCTGTTACCTCTGTAGTTTTTTTTTCTTCAGATGGAATCATATTACTCTTAATCAAGTTTCCTTGTGGAAACTTATTTAGACGCATGCTGCCGCCTGAACAACGGCAGACTGACACTATTTTATCTGCACTGTAATAAGCTACGCCGCGTTTTCCCTATGAAATCTTTTTTACATCTCCAAAAGGAGAGTATCGTATGATTGGTCTCAGATTTTCCACCGGTGTGGTGCTGTTTCAATTAGAGGTCGTCCGATTAATCGGCATGGCCGATTTTCAAATTTTCATAACAATCGATAATCGGCCTTTTTGGACGCTGATTATGGCCGATTACATTGCAATTCATGAGGAGACTGCGTGGCAGGCTGACTACCTGTTACGCGAGTGCAGCATCAAAAGGACCTTGTGGCTGCAAGGAGCCAAGGTAAGTTGCAAGATAGCATTACATTTATCTTATAAAAAACTATTAATCTTCACATAATCACTAGTTAACTACACATGGTTGATGATATTACTAGGTTAACTAGCTTGTCCTGCGTTGCATATAATCAGTGTGGTGCCTGTTAAATTATCATCGAATCACAGCCTACTTCAACTTGATGATATAACAAAAGCACAATCGTTGCAATAATGTACCTAACCATGAACATCAACGTCTTTCTTAAAATCAATGCACAGAAGTATATTTTTTTTAAACCTGCATATTTAGTTAAAATAAATGCATGTTAGCAGGCAATATTAACTAGAGAAATTGTGTCACTTCTCTTGCGTTCATTGCAAGCAGAGTCAGGGTATATGAAGCAGTTTGGGCCGCCTGACTCGTTGCGAACTGTGTGAAGACCATTTCTTTCTAACAAAGACCGTAATAATTTGCCCGAATTTTACATAATTATGACATAACATTGAAGGTTGTGCAATGTAACAGTAATATTTAGACTTGGGGATGCCACCCGTTCGATAAAATACGGAACGGTTCCATATTTCACTGAAAGAATAAACATATTAATGACCAACGGCTCATATTTCTGTGTTTATTATAATTAAGTATATGATTTGATATAGCAGTCTGACTGAGCGGTGGTAGGCAGCAGCAGGCTCGTAAGCATTCATTCAAACAGCAGCTCTTAGCAGTGCTGGGATGCACAGCGCTGTTTATGACTTCAAGCCTATCAACTCCTGAGATTAGGCTGGCAATACTAAAGTCCCTTTAAGAACATCCAATAGTCAAAGGTCTATGAGAGATAAATAGTCCTATAATTCCTATAATAACTACAATTTAAGACTTCTTAACTGAGAATATTGAAGGCTCATGTTAAGAGGAACCACCAGCTTTCTTATGGTCTGAGCAAAGAACTTAAACGTTAGCTTTTTTACATGGCACATATTGCACTTTTACTTTCTTCTCCAACACTGTGTTTTTGCATTATTTAACCTGTTGGGGATAGGGGGCAGTATTTGCACGGCCGGATAAAAAACGTACCCGATTTAATCTGGTTACTACTCCTGCCCAGTAACTAGAATATGCATATAATTGTTTGATTTGGATAGAAAACACCCTAAAGTTTCTAAAACTGTTTGAATTGTGTCTGTGAGTATAACAGAACTCATATGGCAGGCCAAAACCTGAGACGCAAACGTCCCACCTAGCCCAGAGAGGTTAAACCAAATTGGACATGTTTAATTATTTATTTGAGACTAAATTGATTTTATTTATGTATTATATTAAGTTCAAATGATTGTTCATTCAGTATTTTTGTAATTGTCATTAATATAAATGTCATATATATATATTTTTTTTTGGTCCTCCAATAATCGCGATTTGCCAAGGCAAGGAATTCTGAGCGCAGCCCTATCCAGAAATCTGGCAGTGGCTTCTGATTTAAGTAACATTTTCACAGAACTGCTTGTTGCAATTTCAATGAGGCTCTCTTGTTCAGATATCGGTAAGTGGACTGGAGGCAGGGCATGAAAGGGATAACGAATCCAGTTTGTGTCGTCCGTTTAGGGAAAGTACATGTGTAATTGCTCACCCAGCTCACTCAGGTGCTTCGCTTTATCACATTTGACATTGTCCATAAGCTTAAGTTCATTTGCACGGCAAAAAAAACATCATACAGTGATGGAAAGACCTGTGTGTTGTCCTTATTAATGTAGACAGAGAAGAGCTCCAACTTCATAATCATAGCCTCAATTTTGTCCCTCACATTGAATATAGTTGGAGAGTCCCTGTAATCCTGGATTCAGATCATTCAAGTGAGAAAAAACATCACCCAGATAGGCCAGTCATGTGAGAAACTCATCATCATGCAAGCAGTCAGACAACTGAAAATGGTCAGTGAAGAGAACTTTAAGCTTGTCTCTCAATTCAAAAAAACGTGTCAATACTTTGCCCCTTGATAACCAGAGCACTTCTGTATGTTGTAAAAGCGTTACATGGTCGCTGCTCATATCATTGCATAATGCAGAAGATACATGAGAGTTCAGGGGCCTTGCTTTAACAAAGTTAACCATTTTCACTGCAGTGTCCAAAATGTCTTTGAAGCTGTCAGGCATTCTCTTGGCAGCAAGAGCCTCTCGGTGGATGCTGCAGTGTACCCAAGTGGCATCGGGAGCAACTGCTTGCACGCGCATTACCACTCCACTGTCTCCCTGTCATGGCTTTTGCACCATCAGTACAGATACGAACACATCTTGACCACCGAAGTCCATTTGATGTCACAAAGCTGTCCAGTACTTTGCAAATATCCTCTCATGCCCTGGTTTGCAGAAGAGGATGTCTTTCTTAATTGACCCCCCATAAACGTAACGGACATACCAGGAGCTGTGCCAGGCCCGCCGGTCTGACTCATCCAGCTGTAACGCATATAATTCACTGGCTTGTATGCTAAGCAGTAATTGTTTCAAAACATCTCCTGCCATGTCACTGATGCGTCGTGAAACAGTGTTTGATGAAGGCATTGTCTGTATAGTTTTGTTGTTGTTGTACCTTTTCCCCCAGCATTGTCCCAGACATCTGCGGCAGCAGAAAGAAGTCCTCCACAATAGTATGGGGCTTGCCAGTCCTAGCCACTCAGTAGGTCACCATATAAGACTCTTCCAGCCCTTTCTTATTAATGGTATCTGTTGCTTTAATACATGTCTTAACTACTCGAAAGCCGTCTTTATTCTCGCTCCAAAAACCTGTGGCTTATTTTTCAAATTTTCATGTATCGTTTCTAAATGTCTGAGCAAGAGTGAAGGTTTCCCGCGAGAGAGTAACTGGTAATGTGATTGGATTTTAATTATTTGACTAGGCTACCTGTATTTGACATTGTGGTGTTATTTCGCTGAACACTAGATGGTTTAATTTTATTTTTGGCAGTGAAACGAGGCTACTCAGGCAAGGGGGGGGGGTGGGAAATTCACCCAAATGTATAGCCTCGTTGGAAAATATAAATGTCCTGTTTGAAAATGTGAAGAATTTAGTGTACCCCCTGACGGCATTGCGCCTACCCCCGTTTGGGAATACCTGATCTAGGGCAAGGACACTCTGTGATGTCTTTGTTTTCCCCTATAGTGATCTCTCCATCCAACCTGATTGGAAAGGAAGGTGCGTTGCTTTGCTAGTTCTATCAGAGGTGGACTACTAACCAATGTTTCGACCTTGCTTTCTTCAAGACTTATGAGTGAAAAGGTTTTAATCAGGCTCAGTTGAATAGAATGTATAGCTACCCCTTTTTTAAATGTGTTTGGATAGGAAGGGGCTTTGCACTCTCGCGAAGGTGGGCTACAGTCACATTACAAACTGTACAAAGAACCCCATGTTTCAACCTTGCTGTCTTCATCAAGACTTATGTGTGAAAATCTGTTCATATTGGGCTCGGTTAAATGGAATAACCACTAACTGGCACTGCCCCCTGAATAGCAATCATTACATCGCTAGCCTAGCAAGGACGCTATGACTGAAAATAGTGCCTCTTGACTACAAAGGACATTGTCTCTCAATGGTCCCTCAATAAGGCTAAGGGGCCAATTGAAGGTCTTTGACAGGGTTCATGCTGTGGAAGCCTGTGGCTGCCTACAGTACAGTGAAAGTGAGCACAGAACGGTATTGCTAGAACACTAGCTAACTCAGCCTTGTTTCTGCAGTACACTGTCTAGTACACTGTTTATTCCTATGATAGGCTATCCAAGGCTATCACTGCAGCAGGTAGCTGACAGTGGAACGCAGGGCGTGGTACTGTGGTGGGGCGATGGTTTCCCTCCCACCCTCTTATCCCTTATTCAAGGCTGGGCTTGGAGACTGAGCTGTCAGAGGGGGCCTGGTGACCGTGACGCCCAGGCCAGGGGCTCCTCCCTGGGGGGACGGCGTTGGCCCTGGGGGTGGAGGAGGAGTGGAGTGTGGCGTGATGCTGGTAATGACGGTGGGTGCAGAGGGGGATGACGAGAGAGGGAGATGGAAATGAGAGGGGGCACGAGGGAGAGACAGTGAGGGGGGGGGGAAGAAGAAGAGATGGGCTAGATCTGAGCAGATGGTTGCTATGCTAATGAAGAGCTTTTTGTCCTTAAGTGTTAAGGGCCCCCCTTCTGTCCCATTGGTTCTTTTTCCTCTTTTTTTTTTTTCTTCCCTTTTTTTTATTTTACCAGGCTCTATTTTTAGTGTTTTTTCTTGTTGCAGGCATTTGCAGTTATAGGCCTAACCCCTTAGTTTGCTGAATAGGCCAATATCTTTTTTTTTTTTTTTTACATACCGACTTGGGAGTATTTGGTCTCCTTTTGTTGTCCTGAAGGTAGAGTGCAGTACTTTCAGGATACAGTTTAAAGGTATTGCAACAGCTAATCTATGCTAGGCTAAAATGCTGCTTATCACTATTGTTCTTTATTTGTTTGCAAAGCGCTGACTCTGGTTTATCCAGGGTAATGACTGAGCGTTCCGTCAGATAACGGCCTGTGTTGGGCACTGGAATGTAAATGGTTTGATATACATTAGGTATCACCATACGACTAGCTGAAAAGGCATTAGAGGTATGCTTTTTAGAGGCTCGTAAGCAGCAGCACAGCAATGATAAGATGAACAAGGCTCATGCTTTGTTTTTCTGACCTCGTCTCTCCCGCTCTGTCCCCTCTGGAGAACATGATGTCATACATAAGCCGTGGTCCTATTTGTCACCTTTTTGCCCCGTCACCCACCCCGCTCTCATTTGCTGCTTTATTGGACTGGCCTGTCTGCTAGTGATGTATGGGAAGTTGGAAGGATCCATTTCAGTGATGGGTTTGGGGAGGGTGCTTCACTCGCTGCCTTGCCTGCACAGTGAATCCCATCCTTCATCCTGGCCTGCCCTATCCCTCTCAGCAAGAGCTCTGGGATCACTTCGCTGGCCAAGACCAGAGTTTTCCCATACTTGGTCCTGTTGGCCCCACCTGGGTGCGCGTTTAGGTTTTTGCCTTAGCACTACACAGCTGATTCATGTAACCAACTCATCGAGCTTTGATTATTTGAATCCGCTGTGTAGTGCAAGGGCAAAAACCAAAACGTGAAAGCGGGGGGACGGACCCTGGCCTATACAGTTGCTGCCTTGTAATCCAGCGAGTTGACTTCAGTTAACATGCCGAGTCACTCCATGTGCTGATAACAGTAGCTAGCTAGCCTTCTCCAATCATAGACACATCAACCATCTTGTCATTATTAGGTTATTAATTATCTAGCCAACTTATTAGCATGGTGCTTGAATAATTGCCATTAGCGGTTAGCCATTCCCTATTGAGGAGGCTCAAGATACCCTAATTTGTGGTATCTGTATTTAGCCATCGGATGATCCTAATTGACTTACAGTTAAGACTAAACGGCTGACACCACCGTGATGTTAGGCCATTCTCCTCACATGTTAATTGACATGTCTTCATGATGTTTGTTTTGACACAATTAGCATTAGCATCGCAGTCATTAGCCACATTAGCAAACTGAGGGTCTTTGCTACTATGTAGCTTTTTCGTTACTAGCCTCTTTGCTACTTAATAACCTGGTTCTAGTCCTGTAGTGCTCAGAGAATAGGCTGAACTGCAGGTCCTGTGGTTGACTATTAATGAAGTAATCTGGGACACATTGCCACTGCCAAGTAGCCTCCATGTTCAAAGGGAGTGCATGAGCTTGAGTAATGTTGAGCAGGTGCCAAGGCCTTAGCGTGGAGACACACGCACACACTGCTGGTCAGCCAAAGGCCTTAGGGTCCAGCTCTACACACACACACACAAGTCACACAAGTCACACGTTCACAAGCAGCCAGAACAAGGGATCATCAGCAGCGGGAGAGAAAGTGACACAGGTCTGGAAGGTGAAGAGGCCTTACAGCAGGTGGAGGAGAGGTGAGATTAGAAAAGGAGAGAAGCAGCTAAGTCATCTTAGATCCATCCTTCCCTATAGCCTAGGGGTCGAGAGAATGGCTTCGGTAACTCGCTACAAAGATGTGAAATGATAAGCTGTCCTCCTCCTCCTATCCCTCTTCCCCTCCTCCCTGTCCCTGTGGAGTACTGTGCTGGAGAATGCAGAGCAGTGATGTAATGTGGAAGGGTTGTTGTCAACCACACCCCTCCTTAGATTATGTATCTGATGCTCACTCGCTCCGGTCTCGTTCTCTCGGCCTCTCGCTCTCTCGCGCTCTCTCTCAAAATTCAATTTAAAGGGCTTTATTGGCATGGGAAAAATATGTTTACATTGCCAAAGCAAATGAACAGTAAAGATTACACTCACAACAGTTCCAAATTAATGAAGACATTTGAAATGTCATGATGTCTATATACAGTGTTGTAATAATGATGTGCAAATAGTTAAAGTACAAAAGGGAAAATAAATATAGGTTGTATTTACAGTGGTGTTTGTTCTTCACTGGTTGCCCTTTTCTTGTGGCAACAGGTCTCAAATCTTGCTGCTGTGATTGCTCATTGGTATTTCTACCAGCTTGCTTCAAGGGTTCTTCTCCAGGTTCATTTCTCTGTAGGTGATGGCTTTGTTATGGAAGGTTTGGGGATTGCTTCCTTTTAGGTTGTTGTAGAATTTAACGTCTCTTTTCTGGATTTTGATAATTAGCGGGTATCGGCCTAATTCTGCTCTGCATTATTTGGTGTTTTACGTTGTAAATGTAGGATATTTTTGCAGAATTCTGCATGCAGAGTCTCAATTTGGTGTTTTGTGAATTCTTTGTTGCTGAGCTCACAACAGCAAAGGGCAATGGGTTCTATAACTGATTCAAGTATTTTTAGCCAGATCCTAATTGGCATATTGAATTGTATGTTCCTTTTGATGGCATAGAAGGCCCTTCTTGAAAATAAAGGAAAGCCGCACACTCTAAGAGCTCAGATGCAAAAATGTAATAACCAACGTTTCGACAGCGAAGCTGTCTTCATCAGGGTATCATCACAAACACTGCGAGATTAGTCATTTATATAGTGTCAAGACACACAGGTGTTTGTAATCCTGGCCAAGTATGGCCTAATATCATTGGTTAACTCAAATATTTCATAAAAATGGCATACAAAGAACATACAAAAGGACAAACAAATGGATAGCATACGATCATAGCATTTGTAGTCTAAAATGTATCTAACAAACAATTACAATGGCAAAATCACAATTATCACAAGAATGGCTTCAGATCAAAGTCTATGTTGAGACCGAAGGGAGCAAGGGTCTTTAAGTTAAAGATCCAGGCAGCCTCTCGTTTTAACAATAAATTATCAAGGTCACCCCCTCTCCTCGGGAGGGTGACATGTTCGATACCAATATAACGCAGAGACGAAATCGAATGGTTTGCTTCCAAAAAGTGGGCCGCAACTGGGTAAGTCAAGTTTTTGCACCTAATGGTGCTACGGTGCTCTGAGATACGTACTTTTAATTCACGCTTTGTTTTACCCACATAATTTTTACCACAGGGACAAGTTATAAGATAAATAACTGCCTTAGTGGAACACGTAATAACACCTTTAATTGGGATAGATTTCCCTGTTTGGGGGTGTTTGAAGGATCTACATTTATAAGTGCCATTGCATTGAGCACAGCCATTACACTTGTAATTTCCATCCAGTAGTGGCGCAGATAGACGTTGTTCAGGAATATCTTGGGGTGGTAAATCAGAGTGTACCAATTGGTCTCTGAGATTTCTGCCCCGCGAGAATACGACCAGGGGAAGATCAGAAAACACATTACCGAGACTATCATCATATTTCAGAATGTGCCAATGTTTGTGAACGATTCCTTTAATTTGTTCAGAGCACTTTGAATAGCGGGTAGTGAGAACGCAAGAATGCGTCTTTTTGCGAGACTGACCTTGAAAAAGGTCATGTCTCGTTTTGTTTTGAATTTTCTCAATGGCTATATTAATCTGATCATTGTTGTACCCCCTCTCCTTGAACTTATCCTGAGTCTCAGCCATATTTCTGTCAATCTGATTGTTTAATACAAATTCTTTTGATTCGACAGAATTGGCTGTAGGGCAAACAATTTTTCAAGGGAAGTGGGTGACAACTATCGGCCCTCAACAAACTGTTACGATCAGTAGGTTTCTCCTGTAAAGATCAGTGTATAAAACATTATCTTCACACAAGATCAGAAGATCAAGAAAACTGATTTGACGTGTATCAGATTGCATAGTAAATCTCAAATGTTCAGAACAGGAGTTAAGAAAAGCATGGAATGCCTGGAGCAGTTCTGCATCACCCCTCCATAGAACAAAAATATCATCAATATACCGTTTCCAAATAATGATGTTAGGCAAGAAAACATTTTTGAGAGGGTTGAAAATGGATTGTATCTCCATGTAACCCACATACAAATTAGCATAGTTAGGAGCCATGGGGGATCCCATAGCAGTACCCTTCGTCTGAATAAAGAAATCATTTAGTAACATGAAATAACAAAGGGCAATGGGTTCTATAACTGATTCAAGTATTTTTAGCAAGATCCTAATTGGCATATTGAATTTTATGTTCCTTTTGATGGCATAGAAGGCCCTTCTTGCCTTGTCTCTCAGATCATTCACAGCTTTGTGGAAGTTACCTGTGGCGCTGATGTTTAGGCTAAGGTATGTATAGTTTGTGTGCTGTAGGGCAACTGTGTCTAGATGGAATTTGTATTCGTGGTCCTGGCAACTTGACCTTTTTTGGAACACCATTATTTTTGTCTCACTGAGATTTACTGTCAGGGCCCAGTCTGACAATCTGTGCAGAAGATCTAGGTGCTGCTGTAGGCCCTCCTTGGTTGGGGACAGAGGTACCAGATCATCAGCAAATGGTAGACATTTGACTTCAGATTCTAGTAGGGTGAGGCCGGATGCTGAAGACTGTTCTAGTGCCCTCGCCAATCCGTTTATATGTTGAAGTGGGTGGGGCATAAGCTGCAGAAAGAAATGAGTGTTTACTGCCAATTTTAACCGCACACTTGTTGTTTGTGAACATGGATTTTATAATGTCGTATGTTTTTCCGCCAACACCACTTTCCATCAATTTGTGTAGCTGGCCCTCATGCCAAATTGAGTCCTTTTATTTTTTTTTTAAATCAACAAAGCATGAGAAGACTTAGCCTTTTTTGTTTGTTTGTCAATTGGGGTGTGCAGGGTGAATACATGGTCTGTTGTACGCTAATTTGGTAAAGTACATTGTTTTCGCTGAGGAAATGTACGTGTCTGCTGTTTGATAATTCTGAGGATTTTCCCAAGGTTGCTGTTGACGCATATCCCACGGTAGTTACTGAGGTCAAATTTCTCTACTTTGGTGTATTGGAGTGATCAGTCCTTGGTTCCAAATATTGGGGAATATATCAGAGCTGTGGATGATAAGGTATAGCCAATTGGAATTTGTGGTCTGTATATTTTAGCATTTCATTGAGGATACCATCAACCCCACAGGCTTTTTTGGGTTGGAGGGTTTGTATTTGAGGCCGGCCGATTATGATTTTAACACCGATGCCGATTTATTGGAGGACCAAAAAAACCGATACCGATTTAATCGGACGTTTTACATTTTTTGTGTGTGTGTGTGTGTGTGTGTGTGTGTGTGTGTGTGTGTGTGTGTAATACTGACAATTACAACATGTAATACTGACAATTACAACATGTAATACTGACAATTACAATATTTTAACTTAACATAATACAGAAATAAAATCAATTTAGTCTCAAATAAATAATGAAACATGCTCAATTTGGTTTAAATAATGCAAAAACATAGTGTTGGAGAAGAAAGTAAAAGTGCAATATGTGCCATGTAAAAAAGCTAACGTTTTAAGTTCCTTGCTCAGAACATGAGAACATATGAAAGCTGGTGGTTCAATATTCCCAGTTAGAAGTTTTAGGTTCTAGTTATTATAGGAATTATGACGCGTCGACTATTTCTCTCTCTACCATTTGTTTTTCATATACCTTTGACTATTGGATGTTCTAATAAGCACTTTAGTATTGCCAGCCTAATCTCAGGAGTTGATAGTCATAAATAGTGCTGTGATCAAGCGTTGCTAAGAGCTGCTGGCAAACGCAGTAAAGTTTGAATGAATGCTTACGAGCCTGCTGCTGCCGACCACCGCTCAGACTGCTCTAACAAATCATAGACTTCATTATAATAAACACAGAAATACGAGCCGTTGGTCATTAATATGGTAAAATCTGGAAACTATCCTTTCGAAAACAAAACGTTATTCTTTCAGTGAAATACAGAACCATTCTGTATTTTATCGAACGGGCGGCAACCCTAAGTCTAAATATTACTGTTACATTGCACAACCTTCAATGTTATGTCATAATTATGTAAAATTCGGACAAATTAGTTCGCAATGAGCCAGGCGGCCCAAACTGTTGCATATACCCTGACTCTGCGTGCAATGAACGCAAGAGAAGTTACACAATTTCCCTAGTTAATATTGCCTGCTAACATGAATTTCTTAACTAAATATGCAGGTTTAAAAAAAATCTACTTCTCTGCATTGATTTTAAAAGGCGTTGATGTTTATGGTTAGGTATATTCGTGCAACGATTGTGCTTTTTTTGCGAATACGCTTTTGTTAAATCATCCCCCGTTTGGCGAAGAAGGATGTGTTTCAATGATAAATGAACATGCACCACATTGATTATATGCAATGCAGGACAAGCTAGTTAACCTAGTAATATCATCAACCATGTGTAGTTAACTAGTGATTATGTGAAGATTCATTGTTTTTTATAAGTTTAATGCTAGCTAGCAACTTACCTTGGATCCTTGCTGCACTCGCGTAACGACAGGTGGTCAGCCTGCCATGCAGTTTCCTCATGCAATGCAATGTAATCGGCTATAATCGGCGTCCAAAAATGCCAATTACCGATTTGTTATGAAAACTTTAAATCGGCCCTAATTAATTGGTCATGCCGATTAATCGGTCCACCTCTAGTTTGTATTTTGTCCTGTAGTTCATTCTCTCTCTCCCTCTGCCTCACTTGCTCACTCTCTCTGCCTCTCTGTGTGTGGTAGATGTGTGCACTGGGGAGAAAGGCTGGCTGTCTGCAGCCTCTCCCTCTGCAGTATTGACACCTTACAGTCAGGGGAGACAGGCTGGTTCTGTGTCTGGCTCACTTTCCCTCTGCTTTGCTCTTCCCTCCCCCTCTCTTTCCACCCCTCCTCTCCGTCTACCTACCTTTATCCGTCTGTCTCCCTCAGTCCTATTGCCCTGCCACTATTTTCACTCTCTCAATCAGGAATTCTCTCTCTCGCTGCTGACCCTTCCTCAGCTCCCATCAGTTGTTCCAGAAGTATATAGTGGTTTTATACCAGACTATTAGTTCTCTTAACGCCACCTGGTTCTCCTCTCCCCCAGGAGAACAGGAGTAAAGGCCTAGAACATTACCACACAGCCCATCTAATGGAGCTGTGTGTGGGTTCACTGTCTGGATCAATGGACCTCCAGCTCTGTCAGACATGGCTGGTCTGCTGGAGATGGAGGAGGGAAATGTAGGATGGTTTTGTGTGTATCTGTCGTACATGGCCCTGGTGTGTTTTGTGTGTATGAGGGAGCGTGAAAATAATAGAGTAAAATTTCATCTTTATCATCTTAGGTATGAACATGCTGTATGTGAATGGAGAGCAGGCGTGGCCCAAGGCTGCTCGCTCTCTCTCTCGCTCTGTCTCCGCTCCTCTCCGGCTCTCTCTCCGCCGGCCCGCCCCCATTCTGTGTCTCTCTCTCTCGCTCTGTTGTCTCTCGCTCTCTCTCATTCTGTGTCTCTCTCTCGCTCGCTCTCGCTCTCCCCGTGCTCTCCCGCTCTGGCTCTCGCCCCCATTCTGTGTCTCTCTCTCGCTCTGTGTGTCTTTCTCTCTCTGTCTATCTCTGCTCATTTTTTTCCCCCTCCATCCTTCCTCCTGCACCCCACCTGGAGAGTGTGACTCGTGTAAATGAGCCCAGGAAGACAAAACCAGTACTGTTGTACTAGTGATCTGCATCTTTCCCTTTCAAGACGATTTGATATGCATCCTAGATACATGGGCTCCGATATGATACAGGAACAAAACATTTTAGTTTGAAAGGATTTGGTTTGATTAGAGGAACGTTCATTGCGATACGATTCGATGCACTAACAGTTGTTGCATAAATTACATTTAATTTTCCATTCTAAATTCAAATATGCTGCTGATGGAGCTCGGGAGCTGAATCTGACTGAGCGGACTTCTCTCTCTCTCTCTCTCTCTGTCTCTCTCTGTCTCTCTCTGTCTCTCTCTGTCTCTCTCTGTCTCTCTCTGTCTCTCTCTGTCTCTCTCTGTCTCTCTCTGTCTCTCTCTGTCTCTCTCTGTCTCTCTCTGTCTCTCTCTGTCTCTCTGTCTCTCTCTGTCTCTCTCTGTCTCTCTCTGTCTCTCTCTGTCTCTCTGTCTCTCTCTGTCTCTCTCTGTCTCTCTCTGTCTCTCTCTGTCTCTCTCTCTCTCTCTCTCTCTCTCTCTGTCTCTCTCTGTCTCTCTCTGTCTCTCTCTCTCTCTCTCTGTCTCTCTCTCTCTCTGTCTCTCTCTCTCTCTGTCTCTCTCTGTCTCTCTCTGTAAGTTAATCTGAAATTATCATCACCCACGAAGGAATGTCATTTTTGCAGGTTCAGTGTTTGAGCTAGTAATACACTCAGCAAAAAAAGAAACGTCCTCTCACAGTTAACTATGTTTATTTTCAGCAAACTTAATGTGTAAATATTTGTATGAACATAAGATTCAACAACTGAGACAAACTGAACAAGTTCCACAGACATGTGACTAACAGAAATGGAATAATGTGTCCCTGAACAAAGGGGGGGGGGGGGGGTCAAAATCAAAAGAAAGTCAGTATCTGGTGTGGCCACCAGCTGCATTAAGTACTGCAGTGTGTCTCCTCCTCATGGACTGCACCAGATTTGCCAGTTCTTGCTGTGAGATGTTACCCCACTCTTCCACCAAGGCACTTGCAAGTTCCTGGACATTTCTGGGGGGAATGGCCTTAACCCTCACCCTCCGATCCAACAGGTCCCAGACGTGGTCAATGGGATTGAGATCCGGGCACTTTGCTGGCCATGGCAGAACACTGACATTCCTGTCTTGCAGGAAATCACGCACAGAACGAGCAGTATGGCTGGTGGCATTGTCATGCTGGAGGGTCATGTCAGGATGAGCCTGCAGGAAGGGTACCACATGAGGGAGGAGGATGTCTTCCCTGTAACGCACAGCGTTGAGATTGCCTGCAATGACAACAAGCTCAGTCCGATGATGCTGTGACACACAGCCCCAGACCACGACGGACCCTCCACCTCCAAATCGATCCCGCTCCAGAGTACAGGCCTCGGTGTAACGCTCATTTCTTCGACGATAAACGCGAATCTGACCATCACCCCTGGTGAGACAAATTCCGCGACTCGTCAGTGAAGAGCACTTTTTGCCAGTCTTGTCTGGTCCAGCGACGGTGGGTTTGTGCCCATAGGCGACGTTGTTGCCGGTGATGTCTGGTGAGGACCTGCCTTACAACAGGCCTAGAAGCCCTCAGTCCAGCCTCTCTCAGCCTATTGCGGACAGTCTAAGCACTGATGGAGGGATTGTGCGTTCCTGGTGTAATTCGGGCAGTTGTTGCCATCCTGTACCTGTCCCGCAGGTGTGATGTTAGGATGTACTGATCCTGTGCAGGTGTTGTTAGACGTGGTCTGCCACTGCGAGGACGATCAGCTGTCCGTCCTGTCTCCCCGTAGCGCTGTCTTAGGCGTCTCACAATACGGACATTGCAATTTATTGCCCTGGCCACATTTGCAGTCCTCATGCCTCCTTGCAGCATGCCTAAGGCACGTTCACACAGATGAGCAGGGACCCTGGGCATCTTTCTTTTGGTGTTTTTCAGAGTCAGTAGAAAGGCCTCTTTAGTGTCCTAAGTTTTCATAACTGTGACCTTAATTGCCTACCGTCTGGAAGCTGTTAGTGTCTTAACGACCGTTCCACAGGTGCATGTTCATGAATTGTTTATGGTTCATTGAACAAGCATGGGAAACGGTGTTTAAACCGATCTGTGAAGTTATTTGGATTTTTACAAATTATCTTTGAAAGACAGGGCCATGAGAAATTGATTTCTTTTTTTGCTGAGAAGTCGATAAATACCCACCAAGAACTTTGAGACTTGTGTGAGAATCGATATTTTTATATCAATATTATTATTTTATTTTAATTGCAAAATCGGTTGGTTTAGACCAGGTTTTCCCAAACTGGGGTACGCCAAATAAAAATGTGATTCACCAAAAAATAAATAAAAATTCCCTCTCGTATTCAGTTCCTCGCAAACGTACTCAGAGATAGCGTAGTAGAAAAAGAAGCGTCCCGTGGGGTGCAAAGCTTGCATTTCCCACTGTCACCTTTTGTAGTTTTTTCTTCTTCAGATGGAATCATATTACTCCATCAAGTTTCCCTGGGGAAACTTATTTACACACACTCTGCCGTCTCAACAATGGCAGACTGACTCTTTTATCTGCACTGTAATAGGCTACGCTGCATTTTCCCTATGAAATATTTTTTACATCTCCAAAAGGAGAGTGTCGTATGATTGGTCTCAGGTCTTCCACCGGTGTGGCTCTGTTTCAATCACACCGCAGAACCCCATTATCGAAGCCAGTCAAGAACATGCTCTGCATATTTCAGTCACCACCTGCCTCTGAGACAGTGAAAGATATGAGGGATATGTGCAAAGCTTGCCACATTGCATTGAGCATCATAAGAGATCATGGGTGTGAGTAATCATATCATCTAGGGCAGGTATTCCCAGAATGGGGTACGTACACGCAATGCCGTCGGGGGTACGCCAAATAAAAATGTGATTCACTTATTATTATTTATTTATTTATTTTTAAATAAACCTTTTTTCTTCACATTTTCAAACAGTCCATTTGGGTACACTGCAGCATCCACCGAGAGGCTCTTGCTGCCAAGAGAATGCCTGACAGCTTGAAAGATGTTTTGGACACTACAGTGAAAATGGTTAACCATGTTAAAGCCAGGCCCCTGAACTCTCGTGTATCTTCTGCATTATGCAATGATACAGTGAGGGGGGAAAAAGTATTTGATCCCCTGCTGATTTTGTACGTTTGCCCACCGACAAAGAAATGATCAGTCTATAATTTCAATGGTAGGTTTATTTGAACAGTGAGAGACAGAATAACAACAAAAGAATCCAGAAAAACGCATGTCAAAAATGTTATAAATTGATTTGCATTTGAATGAGGGAAATAAGTATTTGGCCTTTGCAACGACGTACCTATGTGAGAGTGGATTCTCGGCCCTCACTAGCATGAAAGCTAAATACAGGCACAGACTGTGTGGAAAATGATTTAAGACTGAGACTCTCTCCAATACAACCCAACATTGCAAAGTTGTGTGCATCCTTTCAAGCACACCCTTCTCTATAACCTGTGGTGAGTTATTCATAATTTTTGATGAACAAATAAGGTTTTATATGTAATGGTTAAATAAAGAGCAAAATTATTGATTATATTATTTGTGCCCTGGTCCTATAAGAGCTCTTTGTCACTTCCCATGAGGCGGGTTGTGACACACTCTTATGTTTAATACATTTATTGTATAGTGTGTATGTGGCAGGCTTACAATGATGGCAAAAAACAACATTTGAGAGTGCGCTGACCCTGGTGCTAGAGGGGGTACGCAGCTGGAGGTTGAATGTTTGAAGGGGTACGGGACAATAAAAAGTTTGGGAACCACTGGTTTAGACCATTGTGGAAGTTCTCTTTTCCTCCTGCTGACTGTGCAGGTAGAAAAAAACATTTGTCCTTGTTATGAAATAAACTTGACCCTGTATATTTAAAAATGAGTATATATATATATATTTATATATTTATATATATATATACACCCTTTATATATTTATATATACTATATTTAAACTATATATTTACATATATATTTATATTCTGTTTTAAAGCTAAACTCCCAAACTATTGCTGATGGTGAACCTGAACAATCTAATGAAACCTAAGCCCCAATCAGCAGGAAGGCTATGTAGCCAGATTAGTGGTTTCTCAGGCTACTTTATTCTGGTAAAACACCATTTCCAAAGGCGCGTTTGATAACAATAACCTAGCAAATTACATTGGTTGTCACTCGACTAATAAAGCCTAAGAAACATTCCCCACCACATTTAGTGTATATTGGAGGTTACTCACGTAACTGCGGTTCTATGAACCAAGCGGTGAATTAGTTTCTCTCGCCACCTCATGGTCTCAACCCCTAGTTTAGGAAACGCTGATCTATCACAAGACAAAAACTCTCCATCCTTGAGATGAGACAAAGGAACAGATCTGCTTTGTTAGCCTTTAGCCTGACAGCTTAGCTCGCCCTTTCAGAGAGATATCCGCTTTGTTAGTGTGTTCTAGTAGACTGTGTGTGTGTTGGCGCTATAGTGTGTATGAGAAAGACCTCCCCCCTCTTTAGCAGCACCTTTACAGAACAGCCTGCTGGTTTCCAGGCTGCCGCTTGACGCCGTGATGCCGACTAACCATTGTTATTAGACGGTTACTGGTGCCTGAACAAAAGACGCCAATACCGGGGTTTCTTTCCAATACAGACAGGTGTTTCCACTGAATTCCTGAACATCTATATTGTGTCGACAGGCAATCCTCCAACATACGATACACACAGACTAAGGATGTTTTCAGCGTTTTCTCTCTGGATTTTTCTAGCTTTAGGATCATTGTTGAGACAAGGGGGGAGGAAACCTGTGTATGTTCTCTTTGTGTTAGTAGTTTTACATAGGCTACATAATATGTGAGAGTTTTATGTATGCACATGAGCGACTGGGATGTGTACCATTTTTGTATGCATAATCAGATTACATACTCTCTCTGTGTGTGTGTGTGTGTGGGCGTGTGTTCCACACCCACAGGAGGAGCAGTGATTTGTGCAGGATGCAGCGAGGCACAGATCATCTCATTGAGCAGTGAACAGGCAGGCAACAGATGAGACCGTCAGTGGTGACATCTCTAGGAAATAGCTTCCTTTGGTGGGCCGGGGGAGTAGAAAAACAGACTAGAAAAGGGAGAGAGGATATTCATGCCTTTTCTTTCTCTGAGTTCTCGATCACCAGCACTTGTAGATGAGATCAGTGAACGTCTACCCTTCCTCTGCTCTCTCCCGCATCCTGTTTTCCTCTCCCTCTGACTATTTCTGGGAATGGAACCGGGACTGCGTTACAAACATACCATCAATAATGAAAGCCAAATTGGATTGTTTTTGATAGCTATAAAATAGTCACGGTTGAATATGCTTTCTGGAAGGTGTGGCCTGCCCTGCTGTATTCTATTGTAATGTCATATCTTAGTACTTCACATGGTTGCTTCCATCATATTTGGTTGAGTATGTTCTGATTTTAGCCTCATGGTTCCTATGCAGTGAGACGGATGGTTCATCCGCAGGCTGCCTGACCCCTCTTCATGGCAGAATTCGAATCGCTAAACACACACAAGGGACTGTGTGCGCATGCTTCAGTGTAGGCCGATCTGTGTTTGTGTAAGTGTGCATGCATGAGTGTGTCCAGCCTCAACACTGGAAGTGGTGTGACGGTTAAGACAGCGTTATGTGTAAATGGAGCATCGATCCCATTTTCCCCACCATCTCCTCGCCCCACAATTTACAGGAGTAAGGTTATCCCAGACAGCAGAGCCTGAAAACATGTGGATAGCTGCAGCTGGCCTAGCCCAATCAGATTGTGGTGTGTGTACATGAGATACCGGATTACTAGAGTAATAGCTTTTATATCTCCGTAATGTCCAATTTTGTCACACACACACACACACACACACACACACACACACACACACACACACACACACACACACACACACACACTCTTCATAACCACACTTCCTCCCTCCTAGTTTTCACTCCTCTCTTCTTCCTCCTAATCATCTCTCGTCCTGCCTCTCTCCTCTCTCCTCCATGATTCTATTGTAGGTGATGGCATCCGGCTGGCAGCTGCCACCCATTCCAACTCCAGCCAGAGGAGCAGCTTGCCATCACTAGCGCTAGCCACATTACACTGATTAGTATTATGGAGCATGTTGGCGCCTATCCCTGGCTTACTGAATAACTCTTGCCTTTGAAGAGTGATCTGTCTGTCGTCTCGCATTTTGAGAACAGTACGTGTCGTCACCTGGGAAATGGAATAGACAGCAACGAGATGATTTGACTCTCGAGTGAGTCTGGTGTTGCGTAGTCTTTGTGTGATTCCCATTCCCCAGTCATGTTCGTCTACTGCATCAACATGGTGGATGATTAAAGATACAACTAAATTAGAGCTAAGACTGAGAAATACAGACTGGAAAGGCTAGTTTGGGTTACTGTATCTTATTGGGAGTCTGTTTTTAAAGGTATCGTCTGTTTCGAATAGAAATGTATGGAGTAGAACAGATATGATGGTCTTTCATGGAGTACGTCCGTTCTTCATTGCATTTCTCCCTGCAACATTCTGAACATTTCACCTCACCAAGTGTGTTAACAGGAGAACGGTGCTTGGAGGCACAGGGTTTCCCAGTCATCCCCTGATAAGGCATCTGTGCCCCCCCCCCCCCCCCCCCCCCCCAGTTATTGGGTTTTGTCTAGAAGGGATACAGCTTTTGTCAATTGACTTTTCGTAGCAGGTTTAGGGGAACTTGCGCAGCAGGTTAGGATAATAAGGTTAGGGTTAGTGAAAATGCTTTTTTTTTTTAAAGCAACTTTTGATGTTAAATTTGACAAAAGATGTATCTCAGCTAGACATGACCCAATTACAACCATACCCAGTCAGTCCCAACCCTATTTATCCTCCTTTCTCCATTCACTCATTGATTACTTCCACCCAGTAAATTCTGCTTTCATTTAGTAATTTCCCTGTATACCAATTCCTTCATTCATCTATCTGTCTATCCCTCAATCTGCCTATCCACCCACCAACCTATTATTAGGCTATTGCTGTACATAGGGCTGCCAGGGTATATAGATAATTAGTAGTGCCTCTTAAACTGCCATTTATCTGCTGCAGTGGTGATATTTTATTCACTGTGACATTTTGTAGACTAACAAAGGCATCATTCCAACAGTATTTTCTCAGTTCTGTGTGTTTCTGTGGCGAGAGTGAGACTGAATTGTACCCTCTGACATCCAATTGTTGATCTTCTACTCAAATGCTCTTATTCCCGCTTCCCCAGAGATCCCTGAATAAACTCGGTGCATCGTCTACAGACCGCATCATTGCTGTATGACCTTGTCATTCGGATGAGAGCGACCAGGCAGGGGGAAGTTGCGTTTAAAGTCGAGACTTATGTACCTTATACTATATACAGTGCCTTTGGAAAGTATTCAAACTCCTTGACTTTTTCACCGTTTTGTTACGTTAAAGCCTTATTCTAAAATGGATTAAATAAAAAGAAATCATCAACAATCCCCATAATGACAAAGTGAAAAACGGTTTTAGAAATTTTAGCCATGTTATTAAAAAGAAAAAACATACCTTATGTACATAAGTATTCAGACCCTTTGCAATGAGACTCGAAACTGAGCTCAGGTATATCTTGTTTCCATTGATCATCCTTGATGTTCCTACAACTTGATTTGGAAAGGCAATCGACTGTCTATGGTGACCAAGAGCCCGATGGTCACTCTGACAGAGCTCTAGAGTTCCTCTGTGGATATGGGAGAAACTTCCAGAAGGACAACCATCTCTGCAGCACTCCACAAATCAGGCCTTTTATGGTAGTGGCCAGACAGAAGCCACTACTCAGTAAAAGGCACATGATAGCCCACTTGGAGTTTGCCAAAAGGCAAAAAGAGACTGACTGTGAGAAACGGGATTCTCTGGTCTGATGAAACCCAGATTGAACTCTTTGGCCTGAATGCCAAGTATCACGTCTGGAGGAAACCTGGCACCATCCCTACAGTGAAGCATGGTGGTGGCAGCATCATGCTGTGGGTATGTTTTTCAGCAGCTGGGACTGGGAGACAAGTCAGGATCGAAGGAAAGATGAACAGAGCAAAGTACAGAGAGATCCTTGATGAAAACCTGCTCCATGGCGCTCAGGACCTCAGACTGGGGTGAAGCTTCACCTTCCAACAGGAAAACAACCCTAAGCACACAGGCAAGACAACGCAGGAGTATCTTCGGGACAAGTCTCAATGTCCTAGAGTGGCCCAGCCAGAGCTCGGACTTGAACCTGATCGAACGTCTCTGGAGAGTACTTAAAATAGCTGTGCAGCAATGCTCCCCATCGAACCTGACGGAGCTTGAGAGGATATGTAGAGAAGAATGGGAGAATCTCCCCAAATACAGGTGTGTCAAGCTTGAAGGGTCATACCCAAGAAGACTCAAAGCTGTAATCCCTGCCAGGGGTGCTTTAACAAAGTACTGAGTAAAGGGTCTGAATACTATTTTATATATTTAAAAAATATATATATATTTTTTTTTTTAAATATATACTGCTCAAAAAAATAAAGGGAACACTTAAACAACACAATGTAACTCCAAGTCAATCACACTTCTGTGAAATCAAACTGTCTACTTAGGAAGCAACACTGATTGACAATAAATTTCACATGCTGTTGTGCAAATGGAATAGACAACAGGTGGGAATTATAGGCAATAAGCAAGACACCCCCAATAAAGGAGTGGTTCTGCAGCTGGTGACCACAGACCACTTCTCAGTTCCTATGCTTCCTGGCTGATGTTTTGGTCACTTTTGAATGCTGGCGGTGGCCCGCCCGTTCCCCAGACCTGAATCCAATTGAGCACATCTGGGACATAATGTCTCGCTCCATCCACCAACGCCACGTTGCACCACAGACTGTCCAGGAGTTGGCGGATGCTTTAGTCCAGGTCTGGGAGGAGATCCCTCAGGAGACCATCCGCCACCTCATCAGGAGCATGCCCAGGCATTGTAGGGAGATCATACAGGCACGTGGAGGCCACACACACTACTGAGCCTCATTTTGACTTGTTTTAAGGACATTACATCAAAGTTGGATCAGCCTGTAGTGTGGTTTTCCACTTTAATTTTGAGTGTGACTCCAAATCCAGACCTCCATGGGTTGATAAATTGGATTTCCATTGATTATTTTTGTGTGATTTTGTTGTCAGCACATTCAACTATGTAAAGAAAAAAGTATTTAATAAGATTATTTCATTCATTCAGATCTAGGATGTGTTGTTTAAGTGTTCACTTTATTTTTTTGAGCAGTGTATTTATTTTTTTTTAAATCTGTTTTTGCTTTGTCATTATGGGGTTTTGTGTGTAGATTGATGAGGGTAAAAAAACACTTATCAATTTTAGAATGTCTGTAACGTAACAAAATGTGGAAAAAGTCAAGAGGTCTGAATACTTTCCGAAGGCACTCTCATCAAAGGTGTTATGTACATAATTTTTTGGTATTGGTGGGATTATGTGCAGCACCCTACAGGCACTACTGCTTATTGTGATTTGGAAGAGGCTGACTTTAGCACAGCCTACCTCACTGCTGCGTTATCACTACTGGTATCAGGCAGCAGTCATAAGACTGGGGTCAGATGAGACGATTTGGTCGGTAACCGGATGGCATTCCAGCTGCCACCAAGATGCTAAAATGACAGCTGAAATTAGACTACTTCAGTTGTCGCTCTTGTCTATGTACTTTATGATGTTCTCATCTCAACCCCCCTCTCTCTTTTCTCCACCCTCTGTTGCAGCTGAAACTTGTAGATCGATCCATCGTTATCCGAGACATTGTGCGGCGGATGAATTCTAACGTAAGCCGAGCTCCCTCTCCTGTCGTATCACTACACTGTGTTAGCTGATGACACCCTACATGACTGGCGTACCAACACAGGATGACTGTACAGGCTGCAGTGTTTTTATGTAGATTGTACTAACGTGCCTTTTATCAGAAAGCGCGTACATGCCCTCTTTAAGATGGGGATTGACGCAAGCACACTGATATATTGAGTAAACATTTTAGCGTATGTGTAGCTTATGCTAATGTTCAACACCTGTCCCCAGGTGGTATTTGAGTTGACTAGTGATAGAAAACTGAAATTAAAACGCACCGAATGTGTGTCGGTGCGTTGTTTTTGGATAGTGTCATGGGGATGTTGATATGGTAAACCTTGTCTTGTTTGTGGTTTCCAGGACAACCAGTGTGGCATCGTGACCAACATCGACATAGAGTGTGCTGTAAAACTAGTGGGGACCAACTGTGTCCTGTATCCCGTCAACAGTAAAGACCTACATCACATCTGGGTAAGAAAAAACAGAGATGGACACAGTATTCACTTGACCACACTGTCCACAGAGGAGTTGCAAGATGGAAACATTTCCACATGTGATTTATCAAAATAATTTATTATTTTGTTAGGATTTATATTTTAATTAAGCATTTGCTTATATATAAATACAATTAGGCTATTCAATTGTCTTGTCCTTCTCGAGTATCTGAGATTCTTCAAATAGCCACCCTTTGCCTTGATGACAGCTTTGCACACTCTTGGCATTCTCTCAACCAGCTTCACCTGGAAAGCTTTTCCAACAGTCTTTAAAGAGTTCCCCCATATGCTGAGCAGTTGTTGGCTGCTTTTCCTTCACTCTGCATTTCGACTCATCCCAAACCATCTCAATTTGGTTTAGGTCAGGGGATTGTGGAGGCCAAGTCATCTGATGCAGCACTCCATCACTCTCCTTCTTGGTCAAATAGCCCTTATATGGCTTGGAGGTGTGTTGGGTCATTTGTCCTGTTGAAAAACAAGTGATGGTCCCACTAAGTGCAAACTAGAGGGGATGGTGTGGTAGCCATGTTGGTTAAGTGTGCCTTGAATTCTAAATAAATCCCTGACAGTGTCACCAGCAAAGCACCATCACACCTCCTCCTCCATGCTTCACGGTGGGAACCATACATGCCGAGATCATCTGTTCACCTACTCTGCGTCTCACAAAGACACGGCGGTTGGAACCAAAAATCTCAAATTTGGTCTCATTAGACCAAAGGACAGATTTCTACTGGTCTAATGTCCATTTCTCCTGTTTCTTGGCCCAAGGAAGTCTCTTTCTTCTTATTGGTGTCCTTTAGTAGTGGTTTCTTTGCAGCAATTCGACCATGAAGGCCTGATTCACGCAGTCTCCTCTGAACAGTTGATGTTGAGATGTGTCTGTTACTTGAACTCTGAAGCATTTATTTGGGCTGCAATTTCTGAGGCTGGTAACTCTAATGAACTTATCCTCTGCAGCAGAGGTAACTCTGGGTCTTCCTTTCCTGTGGCGGTCCTCATGAGAGCCAGTTTCATCATAGCGCTTGATGGTTTTTGTGACTGCACTTTTTTTCCCAGATTGACTGACCTTCATGTCTTTAAGTAATGATAGACGGTCGTTTCCCTTTGCTTATTTGAGCTGTTCTTGCCTTAATATTTTATTTTAGATTTAATATTTATTTAACTAGGCGATATGTACTTGGTCTTTTACCAAATAGGGCTATCTTCTGTGAACACCCCTACCTTGTCACAACACAACTGATTGGCTCAAACGTATTAAGAAGGAGAGAAATTCCACAAATTAACTTTTAACAAGGCACACCTGTTAATTGAAATGCATTCCAGGTGACTACCTCATGAAGCTGGTTGAGAGAATGCCAAGAGTGTGCAAAGCTGTCAAGGCAAAGGGTGGCTACATTGAAGAATCTCAAATATAAAATATATTTTCATATGTGTAACACTTTTTTTTGGTTAGTATATGATTCCATATGTGTTACTTAATAGTTTTGAGGTCTTCACTATTATTCTACAATATAGAAAATAGTAAAAACAAAAACCCTCAAATGAGTAGGTGTGTCCAAACTTTTGACTGCTACTGGAAATGTACCACGTCAATGTCTCTTTTACAATCATTTGTTTCATGCGTGTTCCCTGCTAGTCTTTCATGTATGGGGACTACATAGCCTACGACTTCTGGCTGGGGAAGGTGTACAACCTGACCAACCACATCATCCTCAAGCTGTCCAATGGAGCCAGGTACAGAATCTGTCCCAGTATGAGTGTAATTTCAAAACTGTTTAATTTACATCTATATGTCTGCTTCAAGCTTAGCTCAACTTCTCCCTCTACTCCTGCAGGTGTTCCATGAATGTGGAGGACGGCGCCAAGCTGTACGACGTCTGTCCACACGTCAGTGACTCGGTAGGTGAAATGTTTTTGTGTGAAAACGTAGCCGTCTGCCCTCGTCCACTGCACTTCACTGACCGGATAAGGCCGGCTGGGTGGAAGCAATATGAAATGAACTTACTCACAGCCTTGAGCTTCCTATTCCTCCTTATTGACCAGAGGTAGATGTGTTATACTTTGTAACAGGGCTGGGGGTCAATTCCATTTGAGCTGGGTCAATTTAGGAAACCGATTTTAGATAATTGAGTTTAAATGGAATCGACCCTAATCTTGTTTAAGGCAGCAGGTTGCGTGCGTCCAATATTAATCAGAAACTGTTGTGCTTTGACTGGGAGTACCTAGGTATTACTCCTGTTCACTTTGGCTGTTATTTCAGAAACAATACAACCGTTTCTACGTAGTCAACTATTAAAAAAACTTTAAAAAACACTGAAGGTTGTTAAGTACTAGCTATGTTCTCCTGTCATTTGTTGACATGACCAATGAGCAGCAGGATATCTTCCAGATCTTTTTAGATTCTCCATGGACTGGGTTAGGGAAACTGCCTCTGTGTGTTAGTAATATGCATCTCCTCCCTGGTTGGTAGGGTCTGTTCTTCGAAGAGGCCTACGGTTTCTACCCAGGCCAGGTGCTGATCGGGCCGGCCAAAGTCTTCTCCAATGTCCAGTGGCTCTCCGGGGTCAAGCCCGTACTCCGCAAGAAGATCAAGTTCAGGGTGGTGGTCGAAGAGGTATGATGATGGCAATTTACGTATTTCTAGTCGTGCATTATTCACAGGTTAACAACTTGGGAAATCTGAGTTTTTCCTGGTTTTTACTGACCACATCACCTTACCACCTAATAATAGGTTTTTCTACTTCAGTACGTGTGATGTCACTGCTCTAAATGGTTCTTTGTGTCATGTGACCCCCCCCCCCCCCCCAGGTCCAGGTGGCAGAGCTGAAGGTGACGTGGATCACCAAGAGTTACTCCCCCAAGGGCACGGACAGCGTCTACCCCCCTCCATCCACCATCTCACAGGAGAACCTCTGCAGGTACTCTACTGTCTGTCTGTTACAAGGCTGTACGCTGACCTTCTTATTTTTTTTACAAAGAGCCCGTGAGCGCCTAAGTTGAAAAATGTAGGCGCACACAAAGAAATTTAGGAGCATAAAGAAAAATATTTGAATCCTTAATTTTTCTAGGCGCACTGGTACTCCTAAATTAAAATTCCAGCTCGCACAGCAAAATATTTTTGGGGCGCGTATGTGAGTAACATGGTCGCACTAGAGCCCAGCATTCATTGACTCACCCAGCCATCCACACTGGGGAACATAGAGGCTGCAGTTCTCCATCATAGATATGCAGTGTATGGACAGTCTATTTCTAGTGATCTGGTCCACACATTATATACACACCTCACAATCACATCTCTCACTCACACCTGCATGTCTTAATTGGATGCTTACATGGAGATGGTGAAGTTGTCACTTTATAAGAAGGACCGCAGTCATTTTTGCAAGCTGCACTGTAAAGCCTATGGTCGTAGCTGGAGAAAGAGCAGGTCTCCTCAAAGTTTCAAACGGTCAGAACCATTAGCATTTGAGACGGGTGAAATCCAAAGCTGTTCTATATTAACCCTCTTAAAGTCAATGTCCTACGCCCCTGAGGAAAATTGAATTAGCATAATGAAAGTATCCCCATTTAAAAATCTGTCAATTTAATCTGGAGTTGGATGCCACTCAATCCACTGCAGCTACAGTTGAAGTGGGAAGTTTACATACACCTTCGCCAAATACATTTAAACTCAGTTTTTCACGATTTCTGACATTTAATCCTAGTACAAATTCCCTGTCTTAGGTCAATTAGGATCAGCACTTTATTTTAAGAATGTGAAATGTCAGAATAATAGTAGAGAATGATTTATTTCAGCTTTTTTTTCTTTCATCACATTCCCAGTGGGTCAGGAGTTTACATGCACTCAATTCGTATTTGGTAGCATTGCCTTTAAATTGTTTAACTTGGGTCAAACGTTTCGGGTAGCCTTCCACGAGCTTCCCACAATAAATTGGGTGAATTTTGGCCCATTCCTCCTGACAGAGATGGTGTAACTGAGTCAGGTTTGTAGGTCTCCTTGCTCGCACATGCTTTTTCAGTTCTGCCCACAAATTTTCTATAGGAATGAGGTCAGGGCTTTGTGATGGCCACGCCAATACCTTGACTTTGTTGTCCTTAAGCCATTTTTCCACAACTTTGGAAGTATGCTTGGGGTCATTGTCCATTTGGAAGACCCATTTGCGACCAAGCATTATCTTCCTGACTGATGTCTTGAGATGTTGCTTCAATATATCCACATCATTTTCTTTCCTCATGATGCCACCTATTTTGTGAAGTGCACCAGTCCCTCCTGCAGCAAAGCACCCCCACAACATGATGCTGCCACCCCTGTGCTTCACGGTTGGGATGGTGTTCTTTGGCTTGCAAGCCTCCCCATTTTTCCTCCAAACATAACGATGGTTATTATGGCCAAACAGTTCTATTTTTGTTTCATCAGACCAGAGGATATTTCTCCAAAAAGTACGATCTTTGTCCCCATGTGCAGTTGCAAACTGTAGTCTGTTTTTTTATGGCAGTTTTGGAGCAGTGGCTTCTTCCTTGCTGAGCGGCCTTTCAGGTTCTCGATATAGGACTCGTTTTACTGTGGATATAGATACTTTTTGTACCTGTTTCTTCCAGCATCTTCACAAGGTCCTTTGCTGTTGTTCTGGGATTGATTTGCACTTTTCGCACCAAAGTACATTCATCTCTAGGAGACAGAATGCGTCTCCTTCCTAAGCGGTAGGACGGCTGTGTGGTCCCATGGTGTTTATACTTGCGTACTATTGTTTGTACAGATGAATGTGGTACATTCAGGCGTTTTGAAAATTGCTCCCAAGGATGAACCAGACTTGTGGAGGTCTACACATCTTTTTCTGAGTTCTTGGCTGATTTCTTTTGATTTTCCCATGATGTCAAGCAAAGAGGCACTGAGTTTGAAGGTAGGCCTTGAAGTACATCCACAGGTACACCTCCAATTGACTCAAATTATGTCAAAAATGCCTATCAGAAGCTTCTAAAGCCATGACATCATTTTCTGGAATTTTCCAAGCTGTTTAAAGGCACAGTCTACTTAGTGTATATAAACTTCTGACCCACTGGAATTGTGAACAGTGAATTATAAGTGAAATAATCTCTGTAAACAATTGTTGGAAAAATTACTTGTGTCATGCACAAAGTAGATGTCCTAACCGACTTGCCAAAACTATAGTTTGTTAACAAGAAATTTGTGGAGTGGTTGAAAAACAAGTTTTAATGTCTTCAACTGTACCTATGTTGCACTTCCGCATCTGCGGTGAACGTTGAGAGTTAGAGCGATGTTTGTCAAACCCTGAGACTTCCGAAAATCGGTGTTCTCACAAAATCATCTGTAGTGTCCGAACGGTTTGCTCGACGACTCCCACAAGCGTCTTGGGACACATCTGAAGTCAGTTCAGCCCATCTGTCGAGTTCTATCTGTAGTGTCCCAACAGTTTGGGCTCCATACTAATATGACCCCTCTGTGGAAAGCTGAGACTCTGCTTTCGGTTGTTTTGTTGGTTGTTTTGCTCTAAGACGCCCAGAGGCCTCACATGACTAGTCTTAAGGTCCCCAGGTTTGAAAAAAATGTATGAAATTATATATGGAGAATGTTTAGTGACAAAAATAATGTGTTTATGGTCTAATAGCAGTAAGGCCAAATACAATTTGTAATTTTTTTGGCTTAGATGGGGCGTAGACTGTTGTGCCAAAAATAAGGGGTTAAATACATGTACAAAAAATAACAAATGTTACCTCATCTTTCTTATATCTCCAATGTAGGACAGACACTTCAGAACAAACTTGTTTTGGGGACTATCTGTTGTTCCATGTTGTGAATCTGTTATTCAACACGTTTGAATAGTCAAAAATATTTTTTCATCATATTTTTTTGATACTTCAAGGGTTGATTGGTCATTTCTGCAGATAAATATTGACATATTACTAGCAAAAGTTCAAATATCTGCCGAAATGATCAGTGGGTGATGGGGAATCTGCTAGTGGCTCAAGTGCCTACACACACACACACAAAGGGCCATTCGGCTACAAGAAGTCAGCTTTGAAGGATCCAGCTCAGTATACAATTTTAATTTAGAATAGAAAATGAATGTGTTCATGCAACAGATGTTAGTGCATCGTATCAGAGCCCATGTATCTAGATGGAGAGATATTCATCCCTAACACACACCCATTATTTTACGTCTATAATCCTTCTAATAACATGCTCCCCCTACATGTGTTTGTTCTGATCCAGAGTGAAGCGTCTGGGCTACTATGACCACACCCAGAGGCAGCTGGGGGAGAGGGCCCTGTACGTGTTCCCAGCCAATGGAGACACCACACACATCACCTGTGAGTGGCCCGACGGGGCCCCCGGACTCCCAGAGGACCCCGTAGCCAGGAAGGTGTGTGTGAAACAATTGATCACAATGTTGCCTCTGTTTGCACAGATACTCCATGTATCCAATTTTCTTCCCTCAATGCATGCACTAACAACTGTATATTTTTGCCGTGTTTCGTATTATATCAGTGTCCTATGACAATGTCCTTCCTGCAGTTGAAAAGAATGTTCAAGAAGGAGTTGTTAGGGAAGAAGACCAGTGAAAATGCAGACACGCAAGGTGCCAACCAGCACTCTACCGACAACACGGACAGCCTTGACGGTACATGCTGCTTTTATTTATACTACTTCATCAGACATTTTTCCTTGTCATTTTTTGGCAGATATCCTCACTTAAAACTGATGACGAGCTCAATTGTTTTATATTTTAGAATCATTTCTGTCTCAATACAGTCTACTCCTGAGTGCCCATCTGATAACAGCACACCTTGTGCAGGGTAGTTCGCCCCACAATTAAAATCTATTCTTCATGCTTAGGTCAATCCCAAGTCACTGCATATACTGTACCACTAGTCAATTTTACATGTAAAACCAACTCAACGACAATCAACCATTTCGTCCCCCTCCCCACACCCAGGTGACCTCAAGCCTGACAACACCCACCCAGACTCCACCGACCACACCGCCCTCCCTCGCCCTCATCACCCCAACAACGGCCCCAACCACACCCTCCAGCCCTCGCCCCTGTGCCCTCCCCCCTCTGACCCATGGCCCGAGCCCGCGGAGCAGGACGCAGACGACGAGGCGGGGGCGGAGGACACGGACGACACGTTGTCGCTGACGTCGTCGGCGAGCAGCACTGCGTCGTCGCAGAGCGGGGGTCTGGGGGGCTTGAACAGGAAGAAGAGCATCCCGCTGTCCATCCGCAACCTGAAGAGGAAGCACAAGAAAAAAAGGACCAAGTTCTCCCGCGAGTTCAAGCCCGGCGACAGGTGAGCCAGTTGTCAATCAAAACAATTTGTATTCATAGTATGCCATGTGACCTACAAATGTAGCGGACTACAAATGTATAGAAATGACTACAAATGTAGCAGGCAAGGTCACAGCCTAGGCCACACTTTAGTCCTCTCCCCTCTTTCTTTCTGCCTTCTCTCCCTCACGCCCTCCCTTTCAGAACTTCAGCTATTCCTCCCTCTCTTGCACCCTCCCTCCATTTTTCTCTCTCCATTCAGGAGATGTCCCTTCCCTGGCCATCTCCTTCTCTCCTTGGCACGTGTTAAGGATGATCAATAGCTTACTGGCCAGAATTCAGCTACCCACTGGCAAAAATGCTGCATCCTTGAACCCAGTGTCACTTTTATTTATTTTTTGTCACATGCATATGAGTACGGCGCCCCAGGAGAAAATAAGGGTGAAGTGCCTTTCTCAAGGACACATTGTGCCTCTCCCAGCTTCTCATGCCTCCCAGCCTTGTACAGATAGACAATCACATCATTATCCTCCGTCTAAGGCCAGAGACAGATTCTGCATCCGAAATGGCACCCTATTCCCTATAGTAGTGCACTACTTTTGTCAAAAAGGGAATAGGGTGCCAATTCTATTTGGGACGTATACACACAGAGCGGGTCACCTTACACCCACTCCTCAGCCAAACGGACCAGTGTTCATCGATCCAACATCTTGTCTCCTAGAAAATGTCCTCTCCTCCTTACGAACCTTCTGATGGCTTGTTACTAACTACGGGGATCGATTTCAGGCTGATTTCCCAGAGCAGATGTACACTAATGACCCTGGGTGTTATAACGCTGTGTGGCTGCTGCTAGTGACAGTGTGACCTGGCCTTGTCTTCAAATCTTGAACCTAGCACCAATCCAGTACTAGTACCACTCTATGGCCGATATGGTACTACTAGGCCTAGTACTAATCTAGTGCCAATCCAGTACTAGTATCAATCTGAATTTAGTACCAATAACAATCCACAGGTTATACTTGCATAAATCTAGTAGTATTGGTGCGTTGTGAAAATGAATACGCTCACTACCGCACTCGTTCTCCTTGTCGTTCTGACTGAAAACCCAATAGTTAAGTTCCTTTATTAAAAGCACGGCGGTACCAACAATTAGCTATGCACCATTAGTTTGGCGTTTCCAAATAGGTTGGCGTTTGGGTTGATGTCGTAACCTTTTCTCAAGACATTGCAGAATTCAAGTACTTCAATTTCTACCAGGCGCCATTCAAAAGCGGCAGGTTTTCCAAGGCTGCATATCCGATATTTCCTATATAGTGCACTACTTTTGACCAGAGCCTTGGTTAAAAGTAGTGCATTACATAGGCAATAGGATGCCATTTCAGACGCTGCCCAAGGCTGTCATTTCCCCCCTTTTAAGCTGCCCTGTAGATCAGATCTGATGCTTAAATATAGCTGGCAGCTGATAAATCATGTAGCATGTGCTTAGGTGTGCCCAGATAACATCCAGGTCCTCTGATTGAAAGAGACAGACAGGGAAAGGGTCATGGAGAGGGTAAAAGAGCCAGGGAGATCAAGGGGAGGGGGGGAAATGAGATTGCGTTGCAGGGGGAGAGAGCGAGAGGAAGACTGATGGGGGGGGATACAACGGCAAGGGGGAGGTAGTGACTGAAGTTAAGAGGCAGAGCATGGGGAGAGTGGCTGAATTCCAGTGGGGGATTGAATTGAGGTAGAGGAGAGAGTGATTTAAAGAAAAGACATGACATGAGATGGATATTATGGCTGGAGGGAGACAGTGACGGAGGATGCAAGGCGGAGGAGATTAGATTCGGCACCGCGCGATATCTTTGATTCACACTGCTGCACACTGCAGTTTAACTTTCCATTGTGTAACCTATAGGCATTTTCCACTCTTAACCAAAACAACTTAGTGAAATTGTTAGGCCTTGTCAGTGAAGACGAATTCCAGTATTAGTTAGTCACTAGTTGTAATATCTGCCATCTCCCTGTTTTTTAACCGCCAGGGTGGCGGTAGAGGTTGTGTCCACCAAGACCTCGGCCGACGTCCTCTGGAAAGATGGCCGTATGGAGACCCTCATCCGCTCCAATGACCTCATCCCCATCCAGCACCTGGACAACCACGAGTTCTGCCCCGGAGACTTTGTTGTCGACAAACGACGTAAGTAGCTAGCGCACTTCCCGCTCGTATTCAGACCCCTTGACTTTTTCCACATTTTGTTACGTTATAGCATTATTCTAAAATGTATTAAAACACACAATACCCCATAATGACAAAGCAAAAACAGGTTTTTAGACATTTTTGCAAATGTATTTAAAATAATAAACAGAAATCAAATCAAAGTTTGTCAATTGCGCCGAATACAACAGGTGAAGTAGACCTTACAGTGAAATCCTTACTTACAGGCTCTAACCAATAGTGCAATTTAAGTAAAAAAAAAAATTGTATTAGGTGAACAATAGATAAGTAAAGAAATAAAAACAATAGTGAAAAATACAGTGAAAAATAACAGTAGCGAGGCTATATACAGGCGCCGGTTAGTCAGGCTAATTGAGGTAGTATGTAGATATGGTTAAAGTGACTATGCATATATGATGAACAGAGTAGCAGTAACGTAAAAGAGGGGTTGGTTGGTTGGGGGGGGGGGGGGGGGGGGCACACAATGCAAATAGTCCGGGTAGCCATTTGATTACCTGTTCAGGAGTCTTATGGCTTGGGGGTAAAAACTGTTGAGAAGCCTTTTGGTCCTAGACTTGGCGCTCCGGTACCGCTTGCCATGCGGTAGTAGAGAAAACAGTCTGTGGCTGGGGTCTTTGACAATTTTTAGGGCCTTCCTCTGACACCGCCTGGTGTAGAGGTCCTGGATGGCAGGCAGTTTAGCCCCAGTGTTGTACTGGGCCGTACACACTACCCTCTGTAGTGCCTTGCGGTCGGAGGCCGAGCAGTTGTCGTACCAGGCAGTGATGCAACCAGTCAGGATGCTCTCGATGTTGGAGCTGTAGAACCTTTTGAGGATCTGAGGACCCATGCCAAATCTTTTTTTGTTTCCTGAGGGGGAATAGGCTTTGTCGTGCCCTCTTCACGACTGTCTTGGTGTGTTTGGACCATTCTAGTTTTGATGTGGACTCCAAGGAACTTGAAGCTCTCAACCTGCTCCACTACCTACCCTCACCACCTGGGGGCGGCCCGTCAGGAAGTCCAGGATCCAGTTGCAGAGGGAGGTGTTTAGTCCCGGGGCCCGTAGCTTAGTGATGAGCTTTGAGGGTACTATGCTGTTGAACGCTGAGCTGTAGTCAATGAATGATGATACCTCATCAGTGATACCTTATTTACATAAGTATTCAGACCCTTTGCCCTGAGACTCAGGTGCCTCCTTTTTCTATCGATCATCCTTGAGATGTTTCTACAACTTGGAGCCCACCTGTGGGAAATTCAATTGATTGGATATGATTTGGAAAGGCACACACCTGTCTATATAAGGTCCCACAGTTGACGGTGCATGTCAGAGCAGAAACCAAGCCGTGAGGTCGATCGAATTGTCCGTATAGCTCAGAGGCAGGATTGTCGAGGCACAGATCTGTGGAAGGGTACCAAAAAATGTCTGCAGCATTGAAGGTCTCCAAGAACACATTGGACTCCATCATCCTTAAATTGAAGAAGTTTGGATCCACCAAGACTCTTCCTAGAGCTGGCCTCACGGCCAAACTGAGTAATCGGGGGAGAGGTGCTTTGGTCAGGGAGTTGGCCAAGAACACGATGGTCACTCTGACAGAGCTCCAGAGTTCCTCTGTGGATATGGGAGAACCTTCCAGAAGGACAACCATCTCTGCAGCACTCCACAAATCAGGCCTTTTATGGTAGAGTGGTCAGACAGAAGCCACTCCTCAGTAAAAGGCAAGAAAGCCCACTTGGAGTTTGCCAAAAGGCACCTAAAGGACTTTAGGAAACAACATTCTCTGGTCTGATGAATCCAAGATTGAACTCTTTGGCCTGAATGCCAAGCATCACATCTGTAGGAAACCTGGCACCATCCCTACGGTGAAGCATGGTGGTGGCAGCATCATGTTGTGGGAATGTTTTTCAGCGGCAGGAACTGGGAGACTAGTCAGGATCGAGGGAAAGATGAACGAAGTACAGAGAGCCTTGATGAAAACCTGCTCCAGAGCGCTCAGGACCTCAGACTGGGGCGAAGGTTCACCTTCCAACAAGACAACGACCCTAAGCCCACAGCCAAGACAACGCAGGAGTGGCTTCGGGACAAGTCTCTGAATGTCCTTGAGTGGCCCAGCCAGAGCCCGGACTTGAACCCGATCGAACATCTCTGGAGAGACCTGAACATAGCTGTGAGGTGGCACTCCCCATCCAACCTGACAGAGCTTGAGACGATCTGCGGAGAAGAATGGGAGAAATTCCTCAAATACAGGTTTGCCAAGCTTGTAGCGTCATACCCAAGAAGACTCGAAGCCTTAATCGCTGCCAAAGGTGCTTCAACAAAGTACTGAGTAAAAAGGGTCTGAATACTTAACTAAATGTTATCATTTCATAATTATTGAAAACATTTTTGCTAACATTTCTCAACATGTTTTTCCTTTGTCATTATGGAGTATTGTGTGTAGACCGATGAGGGGGAAAAAATATTTTAGAATAAGGCTGTAACGTAATAAAATATTGAAGTATGTATACTGTATATAGCACCAGTATCCTTTCTACATACTTTGTATGTGGTTTTAGTCGTTTACGTTTACGCAGGGGGAAAAACAACTTTTTCCGAACATGAATATAGGGGAAACACTGACTATAATTGCTGGACTAAAAACTAAAATATCAGAGCCAGAACAGTACGGCTCAGGTCAGCCCTGTAATGTAAATCAGCTATTAGATCAGCTCATATTTAGGCCATTGTTTGACTGTACCACCATGTTTACTCTATCGTCTATATTTAACATGGTTTAAATATAGAGTTTATTTTGGTTCTGTAACTGTGGAGGAAATAAACGAGGGAGCCATTTCTCAGGTTGACTTTCATACATGGTGTCCTTGGTGATACATTTTGTGCCTCAGGTCAGAAAGTAACTTCAGCTGTGTGTGTGTGTGTGGTGTGTGTGTGTGTGTGTGTGTGTGTGTGTGTGTGTGTGTGTGGTGTCACACAGCCCAAGCCCCTACGGACCCAGGCGTGTACGGGGTCATCCAGTCGGGCGACCACAAGGGCAGGACGTGTGCCGTGAAGTGGATCAAACTCAACGCCTCCAGCGACAACGTGGAGGTCAGTCTGCTGGGCATTGTGGGTCACCCGGGGGAACAACAACCTTTTTTAAATATTCCATAGCTCTATAGAAATTGAATTTGGGCCAGTCTGAAATGACTCTATTCCACGTTAACCTATTCCACATGTAGTGCCCTACCTGGGCCAAAGCAATAGCCCCATGGTCCTATTGCTCTGGTCAAAAATAGTGCACTATATAGGGTGGCTTGTAGTGTCATTTGAGCTGAATGATATCAGTCTAATGGGTGACGGTTTTGTTTGTTTAGGTCATAGGAGAAGAGGAGGATGTTAGTGTGTACGACATCGCCGACCACCCAGACTTCCACTTCCGTACCACTGATATCGTCATCAGGATAGGGAACTCTGAGAACGAGCGGAATACAGAGTGTGAGAATGATGTAAGTTCGAAAATGTCATTTGTTTTGTCACTTGACATGTTAGTAGTTTTCCCCGTGGCTCTTGGATTGTTCTTTTCCAGTCCACGTTGTACAGGTGCTTTGACCTGGTTACACATCCACCATAGTTGCTAAAAGCGTGCTCTGAAAGGAAATATCATCCAGTACAGTACTATAGTGTACAAAGAGTATTTTCACATACCGGTCTTTTATCTTCTGCCCAGACGTCAGTAGGTCAGGTCTTCAGAGTGGACGTGAGCAGCAAGGTGGAGGTGGTGTGGGCTGACAACTCCATGACCATCGTCCTGCCACAGGTACTCATGGTAATTGTAGTCTTTCTGTCCCACATGCGGAACTTTTCTGTCCGCATGCGAGGTTGTAGTGGTCACTAATCGGTGGCTCTGTTGGTTTCTGTTAAGTTTTTGTTGGCTGTGTTCACTATGCCAATGACTTGTGCTACTACTGTACCTTCTTGCTCAGGTTTCTGTTCATGCTAATTGTGTGTAATCTGAATTTGTGTTGCAGATGGCATGCTGCTGTATGACTTGCTTGCTGCCCTTTTTAAAAATGTATTATTCTATAATGACATTTGATATTGACACAAAAAGCACTTAATGAAAGTTAGTAATTATTAATGAGCGCTTATAAACGCGGCGATGATTTAGTTTGTTCTCTAACCCCCTTCCATCTAGCACCTGTACAACGTGGAATCTGAGATCGAGGAGACTGACTATGACTCTGTGGAGGAGAGCAGCAGTGGCCTGTCCACGGAGGAGTGGGAGGACGAGAGCGACAGCTGGGAGACTGATAACGGCCTGACTACCAACGAGGACGACCAGCACCCCGCCAACGAGGACACCGCCACCCCGGCCCCCACCGGCCCCAGCCCCTTCATCATCCCTCCTGAGGAGGGCGGCAAAGCAGGGGCCACCACCGCCACCAAGCCCCCTAACGCCACAGAGGACCTGGAGGGAGCTGGGGCTATAGCCAGCCCAGGCGCTGGTGCTGGAGGAACCACCCCTGGAGCAGGAGGGGGTGATGCTGCAGAGAAGCTCCCCGGGAAAGAGGGCACGCCGCGGGGCTTCCGCGAGCTGAAGGAGGCCCTGAAGATCCTGGAGAGCCTGAAGAACATGACCGTGGAGCAGCTATGGACGGGCGGCTCGCCTACCTCGCCCACGTCTGGTGCCGCGCCCTCCGCCAACGGGACTAACACCAACGCCACAACTGCCATCACACCCGAGAAGCCCACCAAGGAGAAGCGCTTCCTGGATGACATCAAGAAGCTTCAGGAGAACCTGAGAAAGACCCTGGACAATGTGGCCATCGTGGAGGAGGAGCGGATGGAGGCAGTGGTGGAGGCCGGAGGAGGCGGGGCAGGAGGAGGTGGGAGTACGGAAGGAGGAGAAAGAGGGGGTGAAGAAAGGCTCCAGGAGGAGGTGGCGAAGACCCCAGGACCGGCACCAGAGTGGCCCAGCGATACGCCTGTCCTGTGCCAACAGAGTGGTGGCAAGCCTGGTGTCACCTTCACCAGTGCCAAGGGAGAGGTGTTCTCTGTGCTGGAGTGGTCACCAGGTGAGGACACAACACTGTGCTTTTAGCTTGTCATTGTTTGAGTTTGTTACTGAGACATCCACTAAACTAGTAGTACTGGGAGAAGAAAACACCCCATGACTTAAATATCCCCAAAAATGCCCTGTTCGAACATTTCAATGCACTGGTCCATTACTTCAGATGACCTTTTCCAAATACCCACTAAATGCCTTGTTGGAATACCAAAACATTTATCTGACTCCTGCCAGACACCCACACCTTTAAGAAGATGGAGTTCCAGCCGGCCGAGGCCAAGAAGTTTTTCAGCACCGTGAGGAAGGAGATGGCTCTGCTGGCCACCTCGCTGCCCGACGGCATCATGGTCAAAACCTTCGAGGACCGCATGGTACGCTCACCGACACCTGAGAAGAGAGCCGTTTGGAAGTGATCCGAATGTAGTCGATTACAGCCAAGTATTAAATTGCATCAGACCGCTCTTCAGTGGCTAAAGTGACGCCGGTTTTGAGCTGCCAGTTTCTCTGCACTCATTAAACACTTGAGTTAAAAACCTCTTCATGCTGTTATTTTTGAAGATAAGTGATAATTCTGATGATGATGATGATGATGATGATGATGATGATGATGATGATAGTGAACATGTGCTACTCTCGTTGACATTTAAGTGGCTCTCCGTTCCTCTCCTCTTTTTCTTCACCCTGTCCCTCTCTCTTCATAGGACCTGTTCTCAGCCCTGATCAAGGGGCCCACGCGCACCCCTTACGAGGACGGCCTGTTTCTCTTCGACATCCAGCTGCCAAACATTTACCCGTCGGTGCCGCCCCTCTTCCGCTACCTGTCACAGTGCAGCGGGCGCCTCAACCCCAACCTCTACGACAACGGCAAGGTCTGCGTCAGCCTGCTGGGCACCTGGATCGGCAAGGTGAAAGTAGACCTTTATCCCTCCCTAAAAAAGTGTGATACTTGGTATTTTGGGTATTTTATTAGGATTCCTGGGGTCCACACAAAACATGAAACATGACATAATACAGAACATTAATAGACAAGGACAATACCAATACATACACACAAATTACAGTATCTAGGTCAAATACTTAGACCACCCATTACCTTCCCTTTGACTGTTCTTAGACCACCCATTACCTTCCCTTTGACTGTTCTTAGACCACCCCTTACCTTCCCTTTGACTGTTCTTAGACCACCCCTTACCTTCCCTTTGACTGTTCTTAGACCACCCCTTACCTTCCCTTTGACTGTTCTTAGACCACCCATTACCTTCCCTTTGACTGTTCTTAGACCACCCATTACCTTCCCTTTGACTGTTCTTAGACCACCCATTACCTTCCCTTTGACTGTTCTTAGACCACCCCTTACCTTCCCTTTGACTGTTCTTAGACCACCCATTACCTTCCCTTTGACTGTTCTTAGACCACCCCTTACCTTCCCTTTGACTGTTCTTAGACCACCCATTACCTTCCCGTTGACTGTTCTTAGACCACCCATTACCTTCCCTTTGACTGTTCTTAGACCACCCATTACCTTCCCTTTGACTGTTCTTAGACCACCCCTTACCTTCCCGTTGACTGTTCTTAGACCACCCATTACCTTCCCTTTGACTGTTCTTAGACCACCCATTACCTTCCCGTTGACTGTTCTTAGACCACCCATTACCTTCCCGTTGACTGTTCTTAGACCACCCATTACCTTCCCTTTGACTGTTCTTAGACCACCCATTACCTTCCCTTTGACTGTTCTTAGACCACCCCTTACCTTCCCGTTGACTGTTCTTAGACCACCCATTACCTTCCCTTTGACTGTTCTTAGACCACCCATTACCTTCCCGTTGACTGTTCTTAGACCACCCATTACTGTCCCTTTTTGACTTTAAAAAAAATATTATTTTGAACATTATAATCTGTTTGTATAAAATGTGCCTCACACAGCCTTCCCTGTTTATCAATCCTCAGGGTACAGAGAGGTGGACCAGCAAGTCTAGCCTGCTGCAAGTGCTCATCTCCATCCAAGGCGAGTCTAAACTGACCTCACTAGACCTACTCTTACAGTCACGCACACAGATTTGATTTGGTCCTTCACCAGGTCAGGTTCGGGTCCTGTAGGGACACCCCCCCCCCCCCCTCCCGTTGTCTTCCCTGCAGCAGAAGTGTATGTTTTATTCATGCCGTTCATTAACATGTCGGCTCCGGCTGCAGTGAGTGTCACACACCATCACCCTCTGACAAGACTGTCGTGGTTAAACTGCCTCACCTTACCATCAGCAATGTTCACCTCAGGATGTTGGAGACAATTATAGGATTTGTTGCTATCGCAAACTAGGCTTATAGGCTTATACAGGTTAATCCTCATAAGGCTGAATACATGTGAATTGTCATGAAGGTGTTTGGGGTTAACAAAAGTGTTTGAATCTTTCCGTACACTAGAATACAGGGTTCATGTGGGAATGTCTTTTATTTCGAAGGTATTTGGGTCCTTTGTAACTTAATGATCCAATTTAGCTCAATATCAAATCATTTCTGGGTAACAATTAAGTACCTTACTGTGATTGTGTTCAATTCAAATTGTCAAAAAGAAACCAATAGCTTCTTAGCAAAGAGCAATTTCTCAAGCAAGATTTTGTGTAGGACTGTCTGGAAGTGGTCTGAGTCGGGAGGGGAAAACTAGCTGTTATTCTCTTATTGGTCTATTAACTAATTTTCCGGTACGCCTGGCACCTACTACCACACCCTGTTCAAAGGCACTTCAATCGTTTGTCTTGCCCAGTCACCCTCTGAATGGCACACATACACAATCCATGTGTCAAGGCATAGAATTCCTTCTTTAACCTGTCTCCTCCCCGTCATCTGCACTGATTTGAAGTGGATTTAACAAGTGACATCATTAAGCGATCATAGCTTTCACCTGGTCAGTCTGTCATGGAAATTTGTATAGTCTGTGTATATAAAATGCACGACAATCATTTTTTGGACTGCACTGGGCCTTCAATGCTTCATTGTGGGTCTGGTAGAATCTAAAGAGTGTGCTGTGTGTGTCTCTCCCAGGCCTGATCCTGGTCAACGAGCCCTACTACAATGAGGCAGGTTTCGACAGTGACCGGGGCCTGCAGGAAGGCTATGAGAACAGCCGCTGCTACAACGAGATGGCCCTCATCAAGATGGTGCAGTCCATGACCCAGCTGCTGCAGACTCCCATAGAGGTCGGGGATACAAATTGATTTGTGTAGATTTTATGATTTGATTGTATTTGTGTGAAACTAACACACAAAAAATCCCCCCCAAAAAACGGACACTTATTATATACATATTGACTGACAGGTTAACTCTTTTTGGCTTGCCAGCTGGCAAAATGTTCTTGTTTGAAAACTGCATCTGGACACAGCTTTTTTTGTTTCACCTGGCTGCCAGTTCATAATCTTTTGAACATAATTTGAGGAGTTGCCTGACACTCAATAGGAATGGGAGATGGAGTCATACAGCAGTGCTGAGGCAGAGGGCTGGTGGTGAGGCGACTGGCTACTATTCTGAACTCGGTTTGGTGAGCTTTTGACGTCCAGAGCTGCTGAGGCATCATCCTAGTGGGTGTTACCCCGAATGGAAGAGGACAAGTCCAGGGGCTAAAAGACCCTCTCATCACCATCTGCCATCCTCTGACCAGCTCCCTCCGCTCAAGCCATGAACTGACCCTCTCCATCTTCGGAGGAAAGACTTGGCCTCTATTGGTTGACCTGTCATGATATATTGCTTGTTTGTTTTTGCTCTTGAAACTCTTTGAGATTCAGATCACGGTGAGATTGAGCCATAATGACTCTATTTTGTCTGTTTCCAAACAGGTGTTCCAGCAGGAGATCCGGCAGCACTTCACCTCCAGCGGCTGGCGCCTGGTGCACCGCCTGGATGCCTGGCTGGAGCTCCACGAGCTAGCCGAGAGGGGCCCTCCTCCAAGACCATCCCGGGACAGGCCTCCCTCAGTGGAGCCTCTAGACGAGACGCTCCCCTTGGATCTTATTGCCCACAGCACCCCCAACAAGCACCAGGGCACCGGGGATGAAGAGCTGGAGGACTCTGGCCTAAGCCTTTCCACCACCGCCACTTCCCAGCAGGAGCTCAGCCGGAACTTGGACGGCGCCGTCTCGGCCACTGAGGTGGCCGGGGCGAGCGTGGTGGTCTCTGGGTCGGTTAGAGGGGCCTCCTCGGACTCTGGGGGCGGTAGCCAGCCGGCGGTGCGACCAAAGAAGCGCAGGAAGAGCTACCGGAGCTTCCTGCCCGAGCGGAGCGGGTACCCAGACATTGGCTTCCCCCTCTTTCCTCTCTCCAAGGGCTTTGTGAAGAGTGTGCGCTGCGTGCTGCTGCAGTACCGGGCCGCCCTGGCCGCCAACTCCATCCCCGACCACGTAGAGGACAAGTAAGTGACTAGTGACTCCCCCAACGCCCACCTCAATCCTCAGCCCACCCTCCAAGAGCTGCACTGTGCCCCCAATGATCTCCCAAATAGCCCCTGTACCCTCTGATTCCCCTTGCCCAGCTGCTGCCCAGTGCCCCTGCCCCTCGGCCATCTATCTAGTGCACTCTTGCCCCCCCAGACCACTAAAAGCTAACTTGGTGTATGCACTTTCCTTCAGTGTCCAGAGTCCAGACAGAGGCCAGATGTGAAGGGAGAGGAGTGGGAGTGTCTTATGGAGATCTAAGCCACGGCCCATAAGCGTCCTCCCCCATATTGGACCTTCTGAGCTCTCATGGACAAGGAGCGAGAGCCTCGACTGGAAGGCAGCGCCACACGTCTCCCCTCGTGGGCGCTGACGGAGGAGGAAGGAGAGGAGGAGAGATGCGGAGAAGCTGGTTTGATAAAAAAAAGGTGCCATTGACTTGCAACGTCTATAGCTGCTTTAAGGGGAAGTGGAATTACCTGAAGAGAGACATTCTTCGCGAATTGGCGCCACAAATGAAAATGTTACTCCGCTGTGTCAATTGGATCTAAAAAACTAAATGGTGACAGTAGCCATGGCGTCCTGGTATCTGCAGTGTCCAAAAGTGCAACCCGGACAGATTCTCTAAGCTGGGTTTTTCTCTGAACTACGTTTCCCAGGCTCCTTTGACCCTGGCGGGCACCCTTAGCACTGCTCCTGTGCCCCGTTACCACCCTGCACTCTCCAATCAACAGACAATCTCGGCAGGGCTGGGCACCTTTTGACATGCTGACGTATTGAGTTTCTTTTAAAAGTAGATGTTACTGGGTGTTTGCTTTTTGCCCTGCTCCTCTTGTTCTTTCTCGCTTTAGAGACACACGCACACGCACACACACACACTATCTGAATGTTATTAACTGCCCACCTACAACCGCTTCACTCTGCTATGTCCTTGCTGGTTTCCTCGCCAATCGCTCGCACCGAAACATGCCGTTGCAGAAACACTTGAGTGACAAGTTTACATACTCATCACCACTTCTGGATGTTATATACACTACTAGGCCCTACGGTACATCTCTGGCTCTAGAATAGAGGAGTGCAGTTACACGTAACTATATGAAGGACTGTCTGTTTCCTCTAGGTACGGTCAAATGAGCTCTTTAATATCTTTGACTGTAGAACGTTTCCATTCTAAGACTTGATAACTTTCTGACACTGTACAGACGGTTTTAGTTATATCACCCATTTCGCTCTTAAGACTCAACTTGACTTTTTTTTTCTTCTACAAGGGATCAAGGCTAGGTTGAAAATACACAGTGTAAGACAGCGTTCGAAAAACGTTCATTGGACCAGCACAGTTGCTGATTCTACAGCATCGAAAACGTGACCAGTGGCTGTAGATAATTTGAAGAGAAAAAAAAAAACGTTTAAATGAATAGAATGACAAACGTGTTTGAGTAGTTAGCTGAAATTTACTATGATTGTGTTTATTTTCCACTATAATACCGACATTTCTGTACTGCTAACATTAACTTACATTCATTTTCGCTCTGGCGCTGGTCCAATTTAATGTTTATTTTCTAACGCTTCTCCATAGAATTATTACGTTGTCTTAACCTTCTCCATCTTCAAGGTAGTGACCTTTTTCCTTTCTTGCAGCTTTCATTGACCTTTGAGTCACTTAAAGGCTGGTCCTCCAGAGCTATCCCACAATCCTCTCTTCTGCTCACTCATTAGGCTACAACTAGAGGTGGAGCCACAACAGTGCACATGACACGAGTAAAGACGCGATCCATTCCATCACTAAATGAGTCATATCTCAACATGTTGCCTTACTTGAATTGTTCTTCTTAATATATTATCAGACCCTATGTACAGATCTGCTTGTTACCCCGGCCTGATACCCACTACATTCACCCCCATTCCAGTGTTCAGAGGTTGGACGTCTAACATCAGATCCGGGGTCAGTTTTCCCTGGACTTGTGCTTAATTTAACCATTTGTAGGTAGGAAAAATGAATAATAAATATAACAAAATAGCTGGTCCCAGATCTGCTTTGACAATGGCAACAGCCCACAAGTTGAATGGTGAAGTTACACAGCTTCAGCCACTATATTCCAGTGTTACTCTCAACTGCTGTTTGTTTGGTGATGGAGATTGATTGAAGTTTGTAGACAGAGATTGAGTGTGGATGCAGAAGGTTTTGATAAGCTTATACTTGATTTGGTTTTGTTCTTGCCCTTTTGCCTTGAGCACAATGGAGTGTCACTGTTTGTCCCCAAGATCGGAGTGCTGTCCCGTTCTCTTTAATTTTCCCAGTTTAAAGGGTGAATGATGCACTTTTGACAACATGGCCTCTGGCATAGTCATGCTTGTACTTTGTGATATTACTTTTATATTTCTTTAAATTAATGCTGGTTTGTTTATACTTGCTTGAATTGGGTGAAAAATGGTCAGTGTTCTAAACTCAGCAAAAAAAGAAATGTCTTCTCACTGTCAACTGCGTTTTATTTTCAGCAAACTTAACGTGTAAATATTTGTATAAACTGAACAAGTTCCACAGACATGTGACTAACAGAAATGGAATAATGTGTCCCCGAACAAAGGGGGAGGGGGGGGGGGGGTCAAAAGTAACAGTCAGTATCTGGTGTGGCCACCAGTTGCATTAAGTACTGCAGTGCATCGCCTCCTCATGGACTACACCAGATTTGCCAGTTCTTGCTGTGAGATGTTACCCCGCTCTTCCACCAAGGCACCTGCAAGTTCCCGGACATTTCTGGGGGGAATGGCCCTAGCCCTCACCCTCCGATCCAACAGGTCCCAGACATGTTCAATGGGATTACGATCCGGGCTCTTCGCTGGTCATAGCAGAACACTGACATTCATGTCTTGCAGATCACGCACAGAATGGGCAGTATGGCTGGTGGCGTTGTCATGCTGGAGGGTCATGTCAGGAGGAGCCTGCAGGAAGGGTACCACATGAGGGAGGAGGATGTCTTCCCTGTAATGCACAGCGTTGAGATTGCTTGCAATGACAACAAACTCAGTCCGATGATGTTGTGATACACAGCCCCAGACCACGACGGACCCTCCACCTCCAAATCGATCCCGCCCCAGAGTACAGGCCTCGGTGTAACGCTCATTCCTTCGACGATAAACGCGAATCCGACCATCGCCCCTGGTGAGATAAAACCGCGACTCGTCAGTGAAGAGCACTTTTTGCCAGTCCTGTCTGGTCCAGCGACGGTGGGTTTGTGCCCATCGGTGACATTGTTGCCGGTGATGTCTGGTGAGGACCTGCCTTACAACAGGCCTAGAAGCCCTCAGTCCAGCCTCTCTCAGCCTATTTCGGACAGTCTGAGCACTGATGGAGGGATTGTGCGTTCCTGGTGTAACTCGGGCAGTTGTTGCCATCCTGTACCTGTCCCACAGGTGTGATGTTAGGATGTACTGATCCTGTGCAGGTGTTGTTAGACGTGGTCTGCCACTGCGAGGACGATCAGCTGTCCGTCCTGTCTCCCCGTAGCGCTGTCTTAGGCGTCTCACAATACGGACATTGCAATTTATTGCCCTGGCCACATCTGCAGTCCTCATGCCTCCGTGCAGCATGCCTAAGGCACGTTCACGCAGATGAGCAGGGACCCTGGGCATATTTCTTTTGGTGTTTTTCAGAGTCAGTAGAAAGTCCTCTTTAGTGTCCTAAGTTTTCATAACTGTGACCTTAATTGCCTACCGTCTGGAAGCTGTTAGTGTCTTAACGACCGTTCCACAGGTGCATGTTTATTAATTGTTTATGATTCATTGAACAAGCATGGGAAACGGTGTTTAAACCCTTTACAATGAAGATCTTTGAAGTTATTTGCATTTTTGAGAATTATCTTTGAAAGACGTGGTCCTGAAAAAGGTACGTTTCTTTTTTTGCTGAGTTTATTTAACACAGGGAGGTTCTCTCTGTATGGCCACCAGGGGTCAGTGTTTCCATTCATTGTGTGCGCCGAAGAATGAAATTAGCCTTTTCCCAGACCTGTATATGCTTTGACCAACTCCTTTAACTAGCACTTGATTTAAAGCATAATCAGATCTAGGATCAATTGTTAAAAGGATTACTATGAAAGAAAGTGCCGAGATTAACACCATCTGGTTCTTCTATAGCCTAGTCCCAAATCTGTTTGTGGTCTTTGCCAAGAATGCACAAACAGATCTGGATGTGGGCTAGTTCTGATAGTGCTTCCTGGTTTATTTGAACAGTCGTTGTTTACAGCCATCTGAAATATATTATTATGCTCTTGCTTTTTGCCAGAAATATTCTGTGGGGCCATTACCCTTGTGTTTACCGGTGAGCTGAAAACGAGGGCGTTGACTAATCTTTTTGCTTGGTGTTCATGAGTGTGAGACAGTACAATGTGCCATTGTCAATGAGTGAGTGCAAAGCGTGAGACAAACTGATTATTGTAAAGAAGAAAAGGATGTGATTGGGTTGTTCCTTATTTTTTTTTTTCCTCTCCCACCTTTTTAAAAGTAATTCCTGTATCAAGCATGGCAGTCAGGCTTCCATTACTTCTCTTCCTCCTCAACTTTCTTCCTCTTTTCTCTTTTCCTGCCTGTACAGTAAGCCCTTAAGGACGTTCCTTTGCTTTCCCATTTTAGGCTGCAGTACTTGTAGCGTTGCAGCCTTAGTTGGTTCCCGCCAAACTTCTCCTGTGTTTGCAACCTTCAATCTCTCTCTCTCATGCCCATGTTTCTCCACTATTGCAAAAAAACTGGGAAAAAATGTGAAGCCAGGTCAAGAAAAAAAACATGGAGGATTTCAAGCACATGAAGTTATGTACTATTTCCTGTGTACGTTTATATTCAGACTTATTCATTACTGCGAGATTTCCAGCCAAAGCATGTAACATGTTGCTTTAAGCCTTGAACGGACACAAGACTTGACTGTACGATGTGAACATTTCCACAGTGGCCTGTATTGGTAAACTAATAAACGTATGATTTTTAGCCTGATCCCTCTGTACAGAAGTCATGACTATACTATAAATACATAATATATTTAACAAAGTTGAGCTCTGTAAGTGGTCATGTGTACATTTGCAGTTTTTTATTTTTATTTGTCTTTTCTTTTTTTTTTTTTACAGTTCCTTTCATTATGTTAAGACCTGTTTTAAAGTGATGCATTAAACTTTGCAAGCAGTACCATGGTTACAAGTTGTCGCTTGTGGTGGATTAAAGTTGGTTGTATAATAGAGTAGTGTTTAGTTGACCTCCACTTAAAGGACAAAACAGCAACTTTACTCTTGTAATTCAAAAGAAACAAGTAACAGGTTTTGGTTTTCACTTTTATTTGATTCAACATTTGCCAAGTGGAAAAATAGAACTCTGTATTCAACTCAAGTAAAGAATCGCAATCAAGATTTATAAAAAGAACAGTTACTTTCCCTTCACCAAATACACCTGAACAACACTGTCAATAAGACAACAATCAAGCAGCAGCAGTAAGACGTTTACATCGAACAAATCCAAGGTTTTTGGGTTAGTACTGGACTGAAGTTCTTTAGCTATACACCTTCAAGTGTCAACAATGGAGTATATTAGGGTCTGTGCCTGAGTTTTCAAACTGGGACATTAAGCTTCATCAATCCTCATTTTTCGTTCTTAACCAAGCACTCAATTCAACTGGAAATGGGTTACAGGAGTAGGTCCGTCTCCTCATAAATCCAATGAGGAAATGAAATATTGAAGATTAATAGGACCGGTATCAAGTCTAAGCATCAGTACAGTACACACCCCTCTTCCCACCACTAAGGGGCAACATGTTCAAGGCACAGCAAACAGTTTCAGGGGCTCTTTCTCAATAGTCTAAAATCTGTCCTCGTTTCTTTTCCTGCATTGCTCTGATCTGAAAGAACTCAGCAGGTGAAAGCCTGCCAACCCACTGATGAGCTTCCACCATGTTTTCACCTGCCAAATGTTTTCCAATCAGTGCAAACAAGCAGAGAAAATGAAGAGGGTAAGAATTGTTACAACTGAGAAAGTGCCAGGGATTGCATAGGCTATGAGTAGGGCATAGAGTTTTAGTCAAGTGAAGTGGTCAGGAAAATCTCATGGCCCAAGCTAGCTACAAGGAATGGATTTGAACATGTTTCAAGCCCAAGCAGAAAACTCCCGTGGCAATCAATGGATTCTGAACAACAATTTATCTCATGGAGGAACTGAAATAAGCGGCTCATGTGCGTCTTGATATTTTCACATCCATTTCCTTATCATAATGACTCATCGATTCCTAGCATGTTCAGGGGCGCGTTCCTCTGCCCAGGTGTTGCCGACGACAGCCAGAGCTTACAACTCCTAGATATGTATTTTTATGTATCAGCTAACCATGTAAAACTGTTGCAATCTGTCAGTCGGACATGGCACACAACCATTGGTTGATGCATCCAACGGCTGAGCAGGAGAACGCAACCAAGGTAAGGATGGGAAAGGCATGTGCTGCTGCTCTAAAATAGCAATCAGTAGAGGGAGGAACGCCAGATGAGCTCAATCAATTCAGCAGTAGGGGGAGGAATGAGATGAGCTCATGTCTCTGAAAGGGTTAAAAGCAGAGTTAATCATTTTGTACTTTAAACAATGCAAGGTGCTTTCTTTTGCATGCGGCACAGCTAAAATCACAGTCATTTCTTAATATGTAATTTTGGTCTTCCACATTTATAATTATTTAGTCTGGACTGACGACAGGTTTGCAACATCAAAGACCCAGTCATTGCACAATATCACAACATGAAACTGACATTTTTGCATTTTGGGAAAATCTTGTGGCCCAAATGTGCACTCAGTCATATCAGGGGCATTTGTGGCTCCAAAAATATAAACCGAGGCCCAACAACATTCTCTCAGGGTATCCCCCAGTTCCATGACCTCTTATCATCCCCTAAGGCAAACAAGATGAACATAAACATCTTTCTTTCAGTGTGTCAGAACCTTATGTTAAACATGATGCTCATTCTCCACAGCAGTGTATCTGTGAAGGGCTGTGTGCCAAGACCACGTCTGCGTCCCTATGGGCCCTGTTCAAAAGTAGTGCACTTTATAGAGAATAGGGGGCCATTTGGGATGCATCCCACACAATGCTGGTCCCTCATGCAGCGTTGAACAAGTCAATACTCTCCCTCATCCCTCCCTCTTTTCCATCCCCTGACCAATGTGCTGTTTAATCAAGCGTCACCTCTCTTCCTTTTGTGTTTAAGGCAATATAAATCACCCTCGTGATTCAGAATCAGTACAGAAGAAGGCTAAGACGAACAAACTCAGGCTAGCTACTGTATTAGCATCACATTAGCCTTAGGTTGCTCTTGTCATCATTTATCTTCTCTGTTTTAAAGCTTTATGATAAGGTGATGATTGCTGAGAAGGGGTCTGTACAGTGTGTGTGTAGTGTACTGTTGGGGTGTCAGCTGTAGCTGCAGGCAGACAAAAGCAACTGGGACTGCTCTGTGGTGCACTGCAGTGTCGAGAAAGGGGGGAGGAGGGGATGGATGGATTGGATGGAGGAGAAGGATGGATGGATGGGGGGAGGGGAATGGGGAAAGACTGCAGTTGGAGACCTGATACAGGCACTACAAGTCATCAATCACGTAACCTGGACCTGTGCTGCATGCCTTCCTCTGCAGGACAGGCCACAGCACAATAAATAAAGGCAGTCTCACTGTAGGCTGTTTTAAAGCTAGTGGTTCATGGAAATATGAGGTATAAAACAAGCACATATCAAATGACTTGAAGATACGTCTTTAGTATATTTGTTTGCATGTCAATGTAAGGTGGCTGGTTGATTTGAAGTATGGTGTGTTTTCAGCTCATCACAACAATGCCTAATCCAAAATAAACTCCAATCTTTTCAAAACCGGTCATCAAGTAGTCCAGTCAGGGTCTAGGTCTTAGGATAAACTACTGACTCTCAAGATTCAAGGTAATCAAAAACAACCCTATGGTAATTGAGCATCAATGGTTGAGGGTTCATTTCGGGATCGGCGCAACTGTCACCTAATTATTTGAGTTCAAATGAATTGGTTTCTAATAATGTCAATGCGGGCTCCCGGAGATTGTATGCATCTTCCATATTTCCACGTCACAGCGGAAGAGAGCAGTGAAGGCATCTATCCAAACCCTATTTGTTGCATAAGAAAGAAAATTCAAGTTGAGATGCCCTCCCATAGACAAAGCATGCCCAGGGTCTGTGAAGGACAGTGTGGGTGACTGACACTACATCAAGCCTTACATCATACCCCTGGTACAGAGAATGTATGTGTGGGTGGGCATGGTGGTGGGGTGAAAATATTCATATTTCATGAGTTTCTCCATAAGTATAAGACATGCTTGGAACAGCCAATTAAAGGCCAGTTGCTTTGTGTTAGTGGGAAGCCATCTTAGAAAGGCCGAAATGCTAATTAATGGGGAGAATGGGAGATTGAGAACATTGGGCTCTGTAGAAATGAAACGTACCCACCCATTGTGAACTTGTGTTCTAGCCTGCTACTCCTTCATGGCACTTCCAATCCGAACCTTCAATTCAAAGTATAAATTCAGAAAGAAGACTAAAAAGTCCATTAATCCCACCTCCCTTTTAGATGTGAGTAGAAAATGCTAATGCTAGTTATTAGCATTGTCCAGATAATGCTAACGCGAGTTGTTAGCATAGCATCGTCCAGAAAATGCTAACTAATGTTTTTAGCGTAGCATCTCATTAGCATAACATGCTAACACTAGCTATCTATCCAGTGGATCTTGTTAATCATCTAGTGATGAGCCTGGCTATCCCACCGTGTACCTGGGCCTGGACTGGCCCATACTCCACCACCTCCCCGTCCACCGTGATCACCCCTTTGGGCGAGTAGGGCTCCAGCCGAAGCGCCCGCACCCGGGTGTACACCAGGTGGGGGCAGTTGTTGGCCAGGTGGGTGCCCTTCTCCATGGCCAGGAAGAGCCGGAGCAGGGCCGTGCGCGATATGCCTGCTCGGACATATATCAGGTGGATGAGGCCGTCATCAAGTGTAGAGTCGGGTGCGGCATACAGGTCCTTTGCCAGGTGAGACTGGTACATGGCCAGCATGAGGACAAAGTCCTCCTCGGGCACCACCACCCAGTCGCTGGGCACCGGCTGGTCCAGGGGCACCAGGAGAGAGTCTGGCGGGCCTGTTAGGGTGGAATTAGCGGACATGGGTTCCCAATTCTTCGCCTTGAAGGCGTTGTTTGAGTTACGGGAGTTGTGGGCTGCGTTCTGGCACGGCGAGTCCTTCGAAGGTCGGCAGAGGAGGGTGGAGGAGCAGAATGCAGACGATGGCGGTTGGCACTGAGGTGACACGCTAGTCATCTCCTCCAACGAGACTGCCGATTGCCGATCCTCCTCCTCTCCATCCACCTCGTCAACCGGCAGGTATGCCAGACGGCCCTTATACACCCTCAAAGATGCCAACCTGACCAACGTCCCCATGGTGAAGCGGGCGGCGCCCACGTGGCGGTACTTCTCGCTCTCCACGTCCACGTCAGCCACGAAGCCCCAGGCCAGCGAGAGGAAGGAGAAGAGGCGCGTGGGGTTGGAGGGGCTGGAGCCCAGGTGGACTGAGGCCAGGTCCATGCGAGACACCAGGCCCTTACACAGCAGGAAGCCACAGCTGACCAGCAGCTCCTCGCTTGACACCGGCTGGGCCCTGTCAGGGGGGAGGAGAGAGAAAGAGGGGGTAGAAGGAAGAGGAAGGGGGGGAGAGAGAGGGGGGAGTTAGCGGTAGACACGACAGACAACAAAGACAAGCCCAGCTGGGAGAGGGGACTGGGGGGGTGAGGGGTAGAGAGGTCATAGGACCACCAGCCCCACATCAACCACTCAGCCTGCTGTCTTTTCTCCTCTACACCACAGCCTATTAGATAATGACGTCGCAATAAAGTTCCATACGATTGGGGTCACGTCCATATGGCAGCATATCCATATTCAGCGTGTATTCATTATTCATCCTAGGCATTAGGCTCACCATTCAATAACAGCCATTGATTGGGGTCTCTCTTTGGCTTTCTTTTATCACGGTTTTTGTACACAATAACATCGTACAATTTTGAGCTATTTTCTTATTCACTGAAAAGAGAACTGGGGTGTAGTATCTCTAAACAACCAGTAGAGGGGGTTCTAACTATAAACTATTAGAGTCATCCGATCCCACTGCTCAAGGCAAAACTGACCCGTTTTACCGTTGTGTCCTATAGTGTACAGCCCAAACAGATCTGGGACCAGCATACATACATAGAACAAACGGTGATACAGTAAGCCACGGTAGATCAAAAACAGAGCAGCAGATCATATTCTGGATCCCCTGCAGGGCAGAGAGAACAAAACAGACTCTGGGTCCTTCCTCTCATTGTGTGGCAGGTTGACTGGGGCTTCTGGTGGGGGGGATGGCAGAAATGGATAGACAGGAGGGCATGCTGGTTGTGTAATTGTAATTCATTGTGTTGATGTTCTGTACTGTGGTGGTTAAAGAATGAGCCAGCAACAGTATGTTTGTTCTCCACTACTGATTCTGGGGATTTAGTCAATACAGTTTGTCAAACATATGGGCAGTAGTTGGCCCTGTGCTGGTGTAGATGGCTGTCTAGAGGGCATCCTTCTTCTCGGTCTTCCTGGAACTATATTTCTCACCCAACTGGATAAATTGGTTTTCAATTAATTATTCCCTTCTTTGAGAATCACTGATCCAACATGGGAAACATCAACGCGATGCATTACTTGTCACAAATAATCATGCCAGATTGAGTACTTCAAGGAAGAGGAGGGGGGATGCAAGTACAATATTGGGACTAACTGCTACTAACTAACTGCTACATTGGGGTCTTGGTGTGTCACCCACCCAGAGTAGTGGTGTCTAACTGCTACATGGGGGTCTTGGTGTGTCACCCACCCAGAGTAGTGGTGTCTAACTGCTACATGGGGGTCTTGCTGTGTCACCCACCCAGAGTAGTGGTGTCTAACTGCTACATTGGGGTCTTGGTGTGTCACCCACCCAGAGTAGTGGTGTATAGAGGCAGCCAGGGCGTTACCAGAGCCCCCTGGTAGGATGCCCAGTGGGGTCTGGATGGCCTCCTCCCAGTCATCTCTCTCCATCAGGCCATTCACAACCTGGGGGGAACAGATAGAGCAGGGGTCACCCAACAGCCAGAGAGTCACCAGATCTAGGGCCACTTTCACAGACCAAGATAAGGCCTGGTCTAAACTAAAGTGCACTTTCAGTGGAATCTCTCCAAAAATAGGCTTAAAATCTGTGTCTGTGCAACAATATGCAAGGTCAGGCAGAACCACGGATCTCAGCACACTGGGGTTTGAGGTTCAGAAGCTAAATGGATGCCATGTTGGCACCAGAAGTTCCAAGACAGTTGCTAGGTCAAGTAAGAATGCACATTTGAATTATTGTCGGGAATGGATTATTGTATTTGTAGCTCACCTCAAACAGCAGTCCGTCCCCGGACATGATGACTAGAGCGCCCCACTGTGACAGGTCAGCCTCTCTCACCAACTCCCTGGCATGGTTCTGCCGCTCTGAAAACATACAAGGAAGAAGAGTACGTTTACATGTGTTTAGGTGTGTGCGTGGCCGTAAAACCACTTCATGTGTTATTGTAGTGTCAAAATCCCTCTCTTTTGTAGTTGTGAGACCTTTAACTTTCCAATCACTTTGGGAATCAAGTGGGTGTGTGGTTTGACAATGTGCAGAAATTTGAGATGGAGAGGACAAGGGCTGGTATGGCCCTTCCGAGGACAAACTGTTGGGAATACAATAGCTGAACAACAAAACAAAGGGAACATGGAATGTAGACTACACAGGAGGTTAGTGGTAGAAGACAACTGATAGTCCACCTACCGTACCAGGCTCTGTGGAGGCTGGTGAGGGGAGGATGGCTCATAATGTCTGGAACGGAGTAAATGGAATGGCAAACCCATGGAAACTATATTTGATGTATTTGTTACCATTCCACTGATTCCGCTCCAGCCATTACCACAAACCCGTCCTCCTCAATTAAGGTGCCACCAACCTCCTGTAACCAGGCTAGCAGCATATATCTTTACGGCAGAGAGGACAGTTGATATGCCACCTTAATGAAATGCAGTATCACATTGCAAATTAGATTAAAAGGCCAAATTACGTTATAGGGCCCGCCATCAAATTAGACTGGGGCAATCAGCAGATTGTAAATTGCGACTTGAATAGGATTACGTTTCCCGTAACATGCTGATCTAAGGTCAGATTTCGTCTTTCTCCCCCAATGGTTAAGGTTGGGCTTAGAGGAGGGTAAGCTGATTCTAGAACTGTATCCATCATTCCACTACGAGAAGGATTACGTTTCCCCAAGCACTGACCTAAGGTCAGTTTTGTGTTATTTCCCTGTATGGTTAAGGTTATGCTTAGGTGAGCGTAAACTGCTCGTAGAGCTGTATTAATGGCTCCTAGAGCTGTAATACATGTTCTTTAGGGGGCAGTAGTCTATCAGTGGAGGCTGCTGAGGGGAGGATGGCTCATGATAATGGCCGGAATAGAGTGAATGGAAACCATGTATTTGATACCATTCCACCAATTCCGCTCCAGCCATTACCATGAGCCCATCCTCCCCAATTAAGGTGCCACCAACCTCCTGTGTAGTCTATATATAGTGAGTGATTGGTACTGCTTCCTGTACCATCACAGTTACTTTTCAATCGCACCTTTTATTCCCCTAACACTCTGCCGGGTTAATATTAGTAGCACACTCTCAGAGAGAAGCACGCACACACACACACACACACACACACACACACACACACACACACACACACACACACACACACACACACACACACACACACATTCTCTCTCCTCAAAACACACTCTTTATAAAAGGCCAGACTGTCTAAGAGCTCTTTGGTGGTAGCCACTCAAGCTTAACAGCATAAGCCAAGTCTTTCTTTCTTCCCCAAGGAATCTTATCTTTACCTCTCTCCAAGGCTGCGTTTACACAGGCAGCCCAGTTCTGGTCTTTTGACCAATCACATCAGATCTTTTTCATAGCTGATCTAATTGGTAAAAAATATCAGATTTGGGCTGCCTGTGTGATCGCAGTGTCTGTTTGCACAGAGATACTGTATAGCAGTGTTTCCCAACTCCGGTCCTCCAGTCCCCCCAGCAGTACATATTGTTTTTGTGGCCCACTGACAAGCACAGCTGATTCTACTTGTCAACTAATCATAAAGCCCTTGACAAGTTGAATCAGGTGTTTTTGTCCGAGGCCACAACAACAATATGTACTGCTGGGGGTACTGGAGGACCGGAGTTGGGAAACACTCTTGTAGATCTCTATGCTCCCTTGTTTGTCCTTGCATCTAAAACCCACTGACAGCAATACCCTCTCTCTATGTTTCCTTTCCGTGTATGTAGTCTACAATACAGTAGTGTGATTGTTCGCTGTATCGTTTTATGCTGGTCTTGACACAACAGTAGAGAGCATTCCCCTCGGCAACATAGGCCTCAGGGGAGGCATCCGATTACTGAGGCTATGCTCCAAATGGCACCCTATTCCCTACACAGTGCACTACTTTTGACCACGGCCTATAAGGCTCTGGTCAAAAGAAGTGCACTATGTAGGGAATAGGGTTCCATTTGAGACGCAGTAAAAAAAGACCTTTCATTCATTTACCCTCCTGCTGGGCCTGAGAACAGTATACAGGCAGGGAAAATCAATTTCCCTTCATCAGTCTCCTCACATGACATTTGCATATGCAGAGGCTGTAAACATAGTGTGTATAGATAGCCAGTCCGTTTCAAGACGGAGGGCAGCGCAGCTGGAAAATATAGGAGGCTGGTTGCTGCGTAGGAGGAGATGATGTTGTTAACCTACTCCCTTTCCTGTTAATGGGGATTGATCGTAGCCGATAGCAAAAAAGGGAGGGAGATAGCACATTAACACACATATGCTCACACGCATACACACAGCACGTTGGTGCTTTTAGTCATTTTTATGAGTGTTTGTTGTGGTGGTGGGTCGCATGGTCAAATATGAGGTCTGGGACTGGGTGCAGTGCAGTACTGTAGTGTAGCTTGACTGACAGGCTCAGCCTCTGGGCTGCAAGCAATTGTTCTTCCTTTTCCCAGTTCTGTGGCTCTGTGGAATGAGACTAAACCATTACACTGCTCCCTTTTTCTCTGTAATGGCCCTGTGGTGGAGGGGAGGTGTGTGTGAGTTTGGACAACTATCCTGTTCTCTGCACTGGGTGTGCATGTGTCTCTCAGGGTTGGCCTCAGGGCAGCCATTGTTGTCCCTCTAAAGAAGCTACCATTCGGACTCGGATTCCAAAAAAAGAAAGAGAGCGAGGCTTAACCTCCAACACCACCGTGCAGTTTCATGTCCCCAGACTCCCCTCGTTCCTACTCACTTTGCTTCACTCTCCTTTCCCTGTCCCCCTCCTCCCAGCCACACTCTCACTGACCCTGCCTCTCACAAAAGGAGGTTCCAAACCCATCTCACACTAGGGTATATACAGTATGCTGCTGGGCTGAGGAAGGACACAGACATGACAGACATGACATTTTAAAAAAAAGGGACCGTTCAATGGTCTAGGTACGATGAGGACCGCACCAGGGACCCATAATGCACACTGACAGTAATAGCAGGGATCTTTTTCTTTGCTGTGTGCGAATGTGTGCGTGGGTGACTACCTGTTCACAAAGGCTACGCTGTGTGTGTGTGTGTGTGTGTGTGTGTGTGTGATTTGTGTGTCTGTCTAACTGAAGACTTTGGGTCAACACAGGTGGAGCAGAAGTGGCAGTGGTGTGTGTGTGTGTGTATAGATAAGTCAACCCGGTTGGGAGCTGGAGGACACGCTGTGGCAGCTTAGTCAGCACCCAGGGACAGAGACAGGGACAGCCTGAGGGACGTAGAACCAGTAGAATCACCACCTCACCACACGCTCTCCCGCCCTGAGGACCAGCCATAGAGAACAGGCCACAGGCTATAGAACCAACCCCAGCTAGATTACAACGGCACTGGAAAGATAACATCCTGCAACAGATTCGCCTCGGTCTCAAACTGACAATAGGAAACCGTGGATTTTCTATTATCTAGTTTTCTGGGTCACAGGCTACATTATGGACATTTACTGTTCTATTCCAAAACCACCACAGCTAGCACTGATGCTAGATGGGTCACAACTGCACTGGTCTCACTGGAAAGACTGTATCACTGGGAAAATAAGAATAAGAAGATAACATCCTGCCATTTTCCTTCTGTTAGGGTGTCTCTCAATAAAGGTGGCTTCCTTTCCTTGTATGATTACTTAACCTTTACTTAACTAGGCAAGTCAGTTAAGAACAAATTCTTATTTACAAGGACGGCCTACCCCGGCCAAACCCGGACGACGCTGGGCCAATCGTGTGCCGCTCTATGGGACTCCCAATCACGGACGGTTGTGATACAGCCTGGAATTGAACCAGGGTCTGTAGTGACGCCTCTGGCCCTGAGATGCAGTGCCTTTAGACCGCTGCGCCACTCGGGATACTTTTCTTCTTCGTCTGAACTGACAGAGAGAAGGCGTCCGCCTACCATTGATCCTCTTCAGAGAGGGAAACAGAGATCCTTTGAGACCCTTGCGCCAAGCCTCCTCCATGCCCAGTTGCCCAGTCTCCCTCTGGGCAGTGGACTCATCCTTCCCCTCCCTCTGGCACCGCCACACAGGCAGGGCTCCAATAATGGGCCTGTCCTCGCTCATTAGCGTCCCCATGCTAACTGTCCGCTAGGCTAGCACAGCTCTGGCCCTGCCTCAGTCTCACTGGATTAGAACCGAGAGCCACTGATATTTTCCTTTCACACTGACCATTTCAGCATGGTTTCAGTAAATGGATAACCAGGCCAGCCCAGTACAGCTTGGCTGGACTCTTTAGTGTTAAAAGGGGTAGCAATGGTGATGCAGAATCTTTGTTTGCAAACTATCGCCTGCACAACCTTTTGTCTTCCTCTGAAAAGTGTTGGCATCTACCTGTATGGTGACTACCTGGCTATTACAGGTTAGATTGAATCAAGCCCAGCGTCTCCGAGCTGTGGCCGATCATGGAGAAGGATGACGACATCCCAACGGACAATGTCCTAGAGAGATTCTAAAGTCAGAGATGATCTACCCTTGTGTCTGGCAAGCTAGATCACCCATCCTTCTGCATAGGACTAGAACAAGGGCTCTCTTCAATGGGAATTCAATCTTCTCAGAAAGAATAGGCTTTTTACATAGAATTGAATCTATCCACAGGATTCATTTCCCATAAAGTGTATCCCCAAAGTTCTGAACTCTTTTTTTTCTTTTTTTCCCACATATTCAGCATTTCAGAATGCGTTCAGAGGATTGCTCTCTCAGTTTTGGGAAAGGGATTCATTATCTTGCCTGCTCTCTGACACTGCAGTGATTTAAGAACAGAGGGAGAGAAACTCAGTAGACTGAAAGGAGGGCGGAAATGTAGGGCTTCAAAAGCTACATCTGGGTCATATTCATTAGGCCCCAAACAGTGGAAAATGTACGGAAACATGGCAGAGACTGCCTAAACGTGTCCAACAAGAAACTATTTGTTTTCAGTTGTAAAGCGTTTTGCATCGGTGTGCCCTAATGGATATGACCCATTTGATGAGCTTTGAACCAGAAGCCTAATACAAAACTAGTACATTATCATTACAATGTCCCCAGACTGTGGCAGCACACATGATAATGACTACCCGATCAACGTGGCTAATAAGTTGCATCAAATCACACACACACACACACTATTATTATCCAGGCTGCATCACATCCGGCCGTGATTAGGAGTCCCTTAGCGCGGCACACATTTGGCCCAGGGTCACCCGGGTTAGGGGAGGGTTTGGCCGAGTTAGGCCGTCATTGTAAATAAGAACTTGTTCTTAACTGACTTGCCTAGTTAAATAAAACATTTTATTTTTATTATTAGCCCATCAATAGGGCCCATAACATCATGGTGAACCAGATTTTAAACAGAGGTTTGTGTATAAACATATTACATAATGGATATACATGCATACATATGTGTCGACAGCACTTGATCAGAATACTGACTGCCAGCTAGCGATGAAAACAGCCAGAGGATTTATAATGGGGGAGGGAGAGGGGGGAGGGAAAGAGGGAGGGTCAGCTTGAGAGAGACGGCCATTAGCTGCTTTGCTTGACATTGCCAATTGGAGTGGAGGGACACAGAATGATGGTTTCTGTTTTGTTTTGTCCAGTCTGCCAAGCGGCTGAGCGTTAGTGTGTGTGTGTGTGTGTGTGTGTGTGTGTGTGTGTGTGTGTGTGTGTGTGTGTGTGTGTAGTGCTTTGACAGTCGGATTATTCATTGACCTGTCATTGCAGGTCTTAGTGTAGGATATTGACCTGTGATAATGCATGTGCATACACTGACACACAGGTTAAGTCAGCAGAGATGACTTGTGTTTGTGTGTGTGCGTGCCTGCGCAGTATACCTGCATGCGTGTGTGTGTGTATGCACATACAGTACGCTAAACTCACCAGTGATGACCAGAGTGTGTGGGACACCGGCCTCGTTGAGCATGTGTTGGACGTGTCCGGTGAAGAGGCTGAGGGCCTGGCCCTTCCCACTGTGGGGGTTCACCAGTAGCATGACGCTGCAGGAACGGTGCACCTCACTGTAAAGCACACCTAGGACAGAGAGATGCATGGACAGGGCTTATGACAGATGTTAGACCTGCTAATCCCACAAACACAGAATCCCATACAAGACACGTATAATGGCAACATTTCAAATCACTGAAGTTCATATTCAGTTTAGAGTGTTTAACACAATATTTAGCATAATTCTATATTTTTTCCCTTTCCAATGTTCTACTCAAGGTGAGGGTTGATGGTCACTAGACTTGATATTGAATGTTTTGGATTATTCTCATGTCTGTTGATAGTGATTGACGCCAGACTGGATGTACATGGATCGAGGACACACTGATTCTGTTGCAGCAGACAGTCATTGCATTTTGGGTTTTACTTCCTAAAAGCCTCTCGGGCTGGTGTTACCAGAACATTTGGTGCTGTCTGATTAGGACATAAAGGGCCCGTCTCCAAGAGGCCAGTTAGACATTTTCTTTGTTTCTGTGCTGGGTGTTGTGTCCCTGTTGCAACTTGTAATAAACCAGGTAGATTTCTGATTGAGTCAATCTGTGTCTTCTCTTCTCTTTCGTTACAACAACAGGCAAAGGAGGGAGAAGCTTGATGTTACTATTATTAAGGCCAGGAGTTTTTCCTGACCATGTTCCATGACCAGGCACTATAACTAGGGCCCTGAGTTTTTCCTGTTCAGATCAGATTGGTGGTCAGGAAAAACTCCCATCCCTTATTTCTACCATTAATCCTCAGACTATACTAATTAGATAAACACTCAGAACTATGACTCAGGGCTTCTTTGCCAATTATTCACTTTCTGCATCAGTCCGCTCTAGCTAAACCATTCTGGGAAATTAAAGTATTTTAGTCACGGAGGATGGGAAAGCCAGGGAGTAAACAAGTTTGACAGATGATGAACGAGTTGAATGACTTGCTATGGGTGGAGCACAAGGACAGTGCATTGGATGCTCCCTGGATGAGGTCATCCAGCAACGTCAAACCTAATTGGCAGGACGTGTTTTTCTAGACGACCCCACGTCTAATGGAGCTACTGTCGACATATATTGCAGACTACACCATTACAAGTTAGGAAACACCACCTATCAGAGTTACAGTATCTGTACTACTGCAAACAGTGTATTGCAGACTATGGCTGTGTCCCAAATGGCACCCTATTCCCTTTATAGTAGTGCACTACTTTTGAGTAGTGCGCTACAAAGGGAATAGGGTGCCATTAGGGACACAGCCTCTGACAACACAGGTTAGATTATGAAACACCCCCTATCAGTACTGTAGATATGTGGTATCTGTGGAGTTTGGTCACAGGGCTTTGACTTAGTTAGCGTAACAGGGCGTAAGATGGAATGGGGTGTGTCTTCTGTAGATGCCTTGTCACAAGGCAGTTAAAGTGACAATGTGTTTTCTTGTGTGTTTGATAACACATGGCCTCAGTTAACATGACCTATTGTACCTAGATAGCCTTCCAACTTTGCTTGACGTATACTGAACAAAAATATCAACTCAACATGTAAAGTGTTTGTCCCGTGTTTCGTGAGCTTTGTGCAAACAGTTTACGTCCCTGTTAGTGTGCATTTCTCCTTTGCCAAGATAATCCATCCACCTGACAGGAGTGGCATATCACAAAGCTGATTAAACAACATGATTATTACACAAGATGGCACCGACAGAGATGTTCACCTCGCTTCGAGTCCTTAGGAAACTATGTAGTATTTCGTTTTTTTGATGTATTATTTCTTACATTGTTACCCCAGGAAATCTTAAGTCTTATTACATACAGCCGGGAAGAACTATTGGATATAAGAGCTATGTCAACTTACCAACATTACCACCAGGAATACAACTTTCCCGAAGTGGATCCTCTGTTTGGACCACCACCCAGGACAATGGATCTAATCCCAGAAGCCGACCCAAAACAACGGCGCCGCAGAAGGGGCAGACGGAGTGGCCTCCGGGTCAGGCTCCGTAGACGTGCACATCGCCCACCGCTCCCGAGTATACTACTCGCCAATGTCCAGTCTCTTGACAACAAGGTAGATGAAATTCGAGCAAGGGTTGCCTTCCACAGAGACATCAGAGATTGTAACATCCTCTGATTCACGGAAACATGGCTCTCTCAGAATATGTTGTCGGAATCGGTTCAGCCACCGGGCTTCTCCATGCATCGCGCCGACAGTGATAAACACCTCTCTGAGGATGCTTTATGATTAACGACTCATGGTGTAATCATAAAAACATACAGGAACTCAAGTCCTTCTGCTCACCCGACCTAGAATTCCTTACAATCAAATGCCGGCCATATTACCTCCCAAGATAATTCTCGTCGGTTATAGTCACAGCTGTGTACATTCTCCCTCAAGCAGATACCACGACGGCCCTTAAGGAACTTCACTGGACTCTATGTAAACTGGAAACCATGTATCCTGAGGCTGCATTTATTGTAGCTGGGGATTTTAACAAAGCAAATTTGAGAACAAGGCTACCTAAATTCTATCAGCATATTGATTGTAGTACACGTGGGGTAATACTCTAACTTCCGCGATACATACAAAGCCCTCCCCTGCCTTCCCCTCGGCAAATCTGACCACGACGCCTTCCACACAAACTAAACACTTTCTTTGCCCGCTTTGAGGATAATACAGTGCCACCGTCGCGGCCCGCTAACAAGGACTGTGCCCCCTCTCCTTCTCCGTGGCCGAGGTGAGTAAAACATTTAAACATGTTAACCTTCGCTGCTGGCCCAGACCGGCATCCCTAGCCACGTCCTCAGAGCATGCGCAGACCACCTGGCTGGTGTGTTTACGGACATATTCAATCGCTCCCTATCCCAGTCTGCGGTCCCCACATGCTTCAAGATGGCCACCATTGTTCCTGTGCCCAAGAAGGCAAAGATAACTGAACTAAATTAATACTGCCCCGTAGCACTCACTTCCGTCATCATGAAGTGCTTTGAGAGACTAGTCAAGGATCATATCACCTCTACCTTACCGGCCACCCACTTCAGTTTGTATACAGCCCCAACAGGTCCACAGATGATGCAATCGCCATCACACACTGCACACTGCCCTATAACATCTGGACAAGAGGAATACCTATGTAAGAATGCTGTTCATTGACTACAGCTCAGCATTCAACAACATAATACCCTCCAAGCTCATCATCAAGCTGGAGGCCCTGGGTCTCAACCCCGCTCTGCACAATTGGGTCCTGGAATTTCTGATGTGCCGTCCCTATGTGGTGAAGGTAGTAAACAACATCTCCACTTCGCTGACCCTTAACACTCGGGCTCCATAATGGTGCGTGCCCCCTCCTATACTCCCTGTTCACTGCATGGCTATGCACGCCTCCAACTCAATCATGAAGTTTGTAGACGACACAACAGTAGTGGGCTTGATTACCAACAACGACGAGACAACCTACAGGGAGGAGGTGAGGGCGCTCGGAGTGTGGTGTCAGGAAAACAACCTCTCGCTCAACGTCAACAAAACAAAGGAGATGATAATGGACTTCAGGAAACAGCACAGGGAGCACCCCCCTATCCACATTGAAAGGACAGCAATGGAAAAGGTGGAAAGTTTTAAGTTCCTCGGCGTACACATCACAGACAAACTGAAATGGTCCACCCACAGACAGTGTGGTGAAGAAGAGACTATGCCCTCCCAGGCCCACCCATGGCTGTGCCCCTGCCCAGTCATGTGAAATCCATAGATTAGGGCCTAATGAATTTATTTCAATTGACTGATTTCATTAAATGAACTGTAACTCAGTAAAATCGTTAAAATTGTCCATATCTTTGCTCAGTATAGATAACAAAGCTTTGTAGCGGCCCCAAATGTAAAAAAAATTACATTTTAAATTTTTTAAAAAACACACCCTCACACAAAATATAGGTTGAATCAACATCATAAATTTGCTAAAAAAGCCACACTGTTTTTTATTTGTATTTAAGTCATTTAGCAGACGCTCTTATCCAGAGCGACTTACAAATTGGTGCATTCACCTTATGATATCCAGTGGAACAACCACTTTACAATAATGCATCTAAATCTTTTAGAAGGGGGGGGGGGTTAGAAGGATTACTTTATCCTATCCCAGGTATTCCTTAAAGAGGTGGGGTTTCAGGTGTCTCCGGAAGGTGGTGATTGACTCCGCTGTCCTGGCGTCGTGAGGGAGCTTGTTCCACCATTGGGGTGCCAGAGCAGCGAACAGTTTTGACTGGGCTGAGCGGGAACTGTGCTTCCGCAGAGGTAGGGGGGCCAGCAGGCCAGAGGTGGATGAACGCAGTGCCCTTGTTTGGGTGTAGGGCCTGATCAGAGCCTGAAGGTATGGAGGTGCCGTTCCCCTCACAGCTCCGTAGGCAAGCACCATGGTCTTATAGCGTATGCGAGCTTCAACTGGAAGCCAGTGGAGAGAGCGGAGGAGCGGGGTGACGTGAGAGAACTATTTTTTTATTTTTAATTTTTTTATTTTATTTTTTTCTATTTTAGTTTTTCATGTCTCATTCTAACCACATACCAACAATAGTGTTTTCGGCTCATTCCAAGTTGAATTTACGTTTGTTACCACTTTAATATCAACCAAATCGGATGTTTATCTGATGTCTTTGCCTGATGGGACTTGTATCTTTTTTCCCTGAGAAAAAAAAGGGTTTCTATGTAATGTGGACCCTTTCAAAACAAGTCATGAAGTCCTGGGAGGACAGAGATGGCAGGGCCCTCAATTATAACTGTTGCGTAAATTTCACACAAAATTTCTGCATACTCCATTTATGAAAAGTCTGTGCAGGTACAAAAATATTGAGATGTATCGATATTTTGCAGTGACTTTTTCAAGCTAAACATGTATGCTTCCTGTCCGCACACTGACACATTCTACAAGATTTATTGTATATTCAAACAATTTAAAAGTAGGCTAAATGCTACAGCCCACACCCCCAGACGAATTGTTGTTCACAATTTTGCTTATCAATAGACTATTGGGGTTCTATGTCCTGCTTTGGTGGGCTCTGAGATTAAACAGACAATGATATTACGCTCCCATCACACAGCAATACTGTAGCTTACCCATACAGTCAAAAGTTTGGACGCACCTACTCATTACTCAATTCAACCAAACGAAACTACTCCGGTACATTATATTGTCAGTTATATGATACTGTCAGTTCAGGGATTATTGAAAGATGGGACAATCTCTACTTTTCTTCACAAATATGAAAAAAAATATTAACAACATTTGAAATATACAGTACCAGTTAAAGGTTTGGACACCTACTCATTCCAGGGTTTTTCTTTATTTTTACTATTTTCTACATTGTAGAGTAATAGTGAAGACATCAAAACTATGAAATAACACATATGGAATCATGTAGTAACCAAAAAAGTGTTCAAACAAAGATTCTTCAAAGTAGCCACCCTTTGCCTTGATGACAGCTTTGCAGACTCTTGGCATTCTGTTTTTTTATGAATACGATTTTCAGATGTGTGTACGCATGGTCTAGAATTTGTGGAGAGGTGAGCACATTCTCAGATCAAGTACATTTTTATACATTTCAACTTTTGCGTGAAAAATGGCGCACAGACATTTTGGGGTTATATTTTGTATTTAATCACGGTTTATAAATGAGGCCCCAGGGCAGTGCCCTCATAAATAATTTGGCATGGACCTGTGCCAACCCAGCTGGCATGGGCCCCAACCATGCTGTGTTTTTGCCTCATCATTACCCACGAGGCCCGTCTTGTCTGGACCCATTGACAATTCCTCTTAGCCACCCTACCCATTCTCAAACATTCCTTCATTAGAAACTGGCTGTGGTTGAGAGTACCACCTCCACCTATGGTCTTGGTTGTCAGCAAGACGCAATGGTTAGGGTCAGGAGTTTTTCCAGGTGAAACTGGTCTCTAGCTGACCTGACCACGAAAGCACTTGGCCCTAGTTATATTACAGCCCTATTATCCTACAACCTATAACTAGGGTTTGGAGGTTTTCATGGTCAAATCGGGGAACATCCAGTATAACCCATCATCAGCTAAACAACATGGCTCATTGCCACATGACACATCTAGACGAAACCAACAAAGCACACACGCAAACAGAGAGAAATAAATGAACAATCTGGGTTTCTCTAGAAATAAACTGACATTACTCATTGTGTTCACCTCCCCACAATGGCTCTTTTGTACCCGGGGAAAGCCACGGCTGCATTTCTATAATCATTATTGTGACTAATGAATCATGATACTAGATGTTGCTCTCTGTTTGTTTTGGCCTGGTGTGGTCGGTGGTCTGAACAGATCTGTGGCCCCTGAACAATCACATCTGAGCATGCCCAGTGGGATAAAGCTATAACACCACTTGCCATGCCCTTAAAAAGGTAATCATCATGTCATCCTCATCAAAGGCCAATCTCTTAATCCTCACATCGTGTGGTTGTGACATGTAGTGGTAGCAGACTACTATAAAACTATAGTCCGGTTGTTATCGGTTTTAGTCTGTTGCCCTTGGTTAAGTAGATAAACACTGATAGTGTTTATTATGACACAAATAAGACACAGTATAAAAAGGCAGTAGACTTACTGTAGAAAGACGAAGGCAAATGGGCCATAAACAATTATTTGGGATAGTTAAAGATGCCACTAAACGGCACTCTCCAACCCGATTACTGTAGAACCATTTTGACAGTGGTAAACCAAACAATTCCAAAGGACCGCTTGCTGTCTGAGCAACATTTCAACTGAATTCACTAGTGCAGTGATTAAGAAATGTCTCATCCGTAGACTTCAAAACCTAGAGTGAACAATTTGTCCTGAATTTCAGTTAAAATGAAAAGGAGAAAACCCCCATAAAATAGTATTTTTCTGGTCTAGGTCTGGATGGCATCTTAGAATAGCAAACTTGCACAGTATTGCGTGACAGATCTCGCTTGCGACTCAGTGAAGTGTCTGTTCTCGTTAGACATGGAAGACGGAGCATTTGTTTATTTATTAGCTAACGCTCTCCACTTTTCCTCGAAACTAAACTGGGTGGCTTACAGCTTCAACTGACTATAGAAGATGTTGGTGTAGGATGAAGTTGCCCCTAGACACACTGATCTTGGGTCAGTTTTCACTCTACTGGTTAAGGTTAGGATTGGGGGAGAGGAAGCTGATCCTAGATCTGTACTTAGGGCAAAGTTCACCCCTGATCAATGATGTTCATATCAGGGACAGGCAGTGAATGACTGACGACTCACAGTTGAACTTCCAATGAAAAATTTTTTTGAATTATGCATTAGCTACTTATTCTAATGTCGCTACTTTGAGTGTGGCTCAAATTCTGTATTTGTGGAGACTGGGGAGGTATGACAGCGTTAATTGCGGCTGAATGAGCCTGAGATGGCCTAACTATGTTTATAGGAAGGAGGGGGAAGGCAGGGTGCCAGGTGTATTTTCAAAGTAGCCACCCTTTGCCAGCTTTGCACACTCTTGGCATTCTCTCAACCAGCTTCACCTGGAATGCTTTTCCAACAGTCTTGAAAGAGTTCCCACATATGCTGAGCACTTGTTGGCTGTTTTTCCTTCACTCTGTGGTCCGACTCATCCCAAACAATCTCAAATGGGTTGAGGTCGGGTGATTGTGGAGGCCAGGTCATCTGATGCAGCACTCCATCACTCTCCTTCTTGGTCAAATAGCCCTTACTCAGCCTGGAGGTATGTTGGGTCATTGTCCTGTTGACAAACAAATGATGGTCCCACTAAGCGCAAACCAGTTGGGATGGCGTATCGCTGCAGAATGCTGTGGTAGCCATGCTGGTTTAGTGTGCCTTGAATTGTAAATAAATCACTGACAGTGTCACCAGCAAAGCACCATCACACCTCCTCCTCCATGCTTCATGGTGGGAACCACACATGCTGAGATCATCTGTTCACCTACTCTGCGTCTCACAAAGACATGGCGGTTGGAGCCAAAAATCTTACATTTGGACTCATTAGACCAAAGTACAGATTTCCACTGGTCTAATGTCCGTTGCTTGTGTTTCTTGACCCAAGCAAGTCTCTTCTTCTTATTGGTGTCCTTTGGTAGTGGTTTCTTTGCAGCAATTCGACCATGAAGGCCTGATTCACGCAGTCTCCTCTGAGCAGTTGATGTTGAGATGTGTCTGTTACTTGAACTCTCAAGGATTTATTTGGGCTGCAATTTCTGATGCTCGTAACTCTAATGAACTTATCCTCTGCAGCAGAGGTAACTCTGGGTCTTCCTTTCCTGTGGCGGTCCTCATGAGAGCCAGTTTCATCATAGTGCTTGGTTTTTGCGACTGCACTTGAAGAAACTTTGAAAGTTCTTGACATTTTCCAGATTGACTGCTTATTTGAGCTGTTCTTGCCATAATATGGACTTGGTCTTTTACCAAATACGGCTATCTTCTGTATACCACCTCTACCTTGTCACAACACAACTGATCGGCTCAAATGCATTAAGAAGTGAAGAAATTCCACAAATTAACTTTTAATAAGGCACACCTGTTAATTGAAATGCATTCCAGGTGACTACCTCATGAAGCAGGTTGAGAGAATGCCAAGAGTGTGCAAAGCTCTCATCAAGGCAAAGGGTGGCTACTTTGAAGAATCTCAAATATAAAATATATTTTGATTTGTTTAACACTTTTTTGGTTACTACGTGAATCCATGTGTTATTTCATAGTTATGATGTCTTCATTATCATTCTACAATGTAGAAAATAGTAAAAATAAAGAGAAACCCTGGAATTAATAGGTGTGTCCAAACTTTTGACTAGTACTGTATATTTTGATAGATCAAAGTATCAGCTATCACACAATGTAAAGGAACAACCTCCTAATTCCAAAAAAAAAAAAACATAAAATGCAACTAACTGGATTTGTCAATACCGTCAGACACCATAAAAGGCCTTCATTTTTACATTTGTTGTCCAAGTGTTTAAAGGCCTTGATATGTTTAATTTTAATATTAGATTATTCAAATATGTAATACAAATCTCCAAACTTATTTTTGTTTTATATATCATGCTCCATGACTAATTTTGTTAGCATTTTGGCCTTTTCTTTTAGATTCAGAATATAAAACATTTAGAAAGCAAACATTATCCCTTGGATCTAGCACAGCAAATAAGTCAATAGTTTAAGCATATGTTGCAGAACAGTGATTAAAATATATATTTTTTATATTGACAAAAAGATCTTAAGGGGGGTGGCCATCAATGACGGAGTTGACAAGCCACTGAGTTAACAACAAATACTCAAAATACATATTTTTGCCGATAAAAATAAACTTAAATTAAAATATTTGTAAAATATAGAAAAGTATTCATTTGAAAACCCCCAACAAAAATAACCATTTTTTCAGATCTTTCAGCACTCTGATGTTATATAGTTTTTTTTCTTCAGGAGTTGACAAATTGCATTACAATTAATATCCTATCCTAATCCATCAGGCAAATGGAGTTGACAGTTTATGGTCGTGACAATGGTGATTTCAATATTGTTTGTTTAAATCTATCAAAAGTAGAAAGCATTACAGACCATGTTTTGTCTTGTTGCACTACATGTAATGAGGACATGAAGAAGGGTTCCTTATGGTGTCGCTGACCCTGTTCATTCATGGTTCATTGAACTGACCAAATCTCCAGACACATTTTTTAGGAATCACAATTTTAAAATACATTTTGTTTAAAGTCAGAGAGCGCTATTGTAAGAGAGTATACAAGATCCTTTTCAGTTTATAGTCATTATTTCCCATTTAGAATTTAAACACTTTTGAGAGTTTTAAATTGGGAGACTTTGCCCTGGACAAGGGCATTTCCGTGCATTTTGCCCATATGAAAATTGAATAATATTTGAAATATTTAGAAAATTACAAATGCAAAATCTATCCCCTTATAAAATTCCACTAAATGTAATTTTTAAGCTCATAATAATAAAAAATAAATAAATAATTCCAACTATAAAAATAAAGTTTCCCTGCCGGACAAGGATTGTCCCGATTTTCAAGAATTCCTGAGTTATGTGATACTGTAAGTACATAACCTACCATGATAAGCTCAACGCCAACATACTCTTAAATAGTACAATAGTAGCAAGCCAAGTCATGCTTAATTATTGCATGTACCCATCAATGCATTCCTACACGTCAGATGTAGGTAGTACTAAATCTGGACAAACCCCCATTAGGAGAAAAGCCAGCTTCCACATTAAATGATTTATGGGTGATAATAACCTAGAATCCAATTGGCCACTAGCAGCCATAACACATATCTTAAGTATAATATGGAGAAGGACTGGGCGATATATCGGGAATGCCGGTATACCATTATGAATACACATACCAGTAAAGATTTCTACAATACCGTCCATAATTACATTTGGATAAAGTGCTAAATAAACAAAAAGTTCTACAAAACGTTTTGACCATGTTTTGTTGAGCATTAAACCATCAGAATGGAGAAAGCCAATTAAAACCACTTAAAATGGATGTGTTGGTCCTAGGACCATGCACTGCTCTTAAAACATATTTACAACTTTTGTTATTCAGAAACATCAAATACCGTGAAATACCGCCATACTGTCAAAAATATTGTGATATGATATTAACGCCTAGCCTTAATATTGAATGGATCTGTCATAGGCTAGCACATCCACTAAATGTAGTTAGCTTAACTGTCTGCATTTGTGCTGGTAAGATACAAATCAGATTTGTCTTGTGTAGGCTGTTTTAGTTCCCCCCCCATCAATCCTGAAATCGTCTTTGTATACCTACATAAACAGTCCCTCATTAACCCAAATGCATCTTATCTACGTCTGATGGTACCTCACCAAGACAAACACAAATAGAGTAGTCTTGTACACAACAGCGTGGCAGTGGGTTTGAGCTAGTAAACAGATCCTGGCTGAGTTGAGACTCAAACCAGACCGACCACAAAAAGGGTGTGGAGGGAGGAGATGCCTGACAGGGGGAGAAAGGGGGAGACAGGGGGAGAAAGAGAGAGGAGAGCGAAAAGGATTGAGAGAACGTTGGGGGAGAGAAAAAGGGGAAAGAGGGAGCGAGAGAGATGAGGGAACGATAAAGGATAGAGAGAATGGCAAAGATGTAGATGGCGAGAGAAAGAGGGGTGATAAAGATACATAGAGCGTAAGTCAGCGAGAGACAAAGTGAGTGAGAGGTGCGGAGAGGATCTAACCACCGGCTGTCATTCTCCTCTTGAGTGGTGTCTCCTGGGTATTTTCGGCAGTGGGGTGAGATGGGCGAGACAGCTGAATAAAAAAAAAACGACTCAGAAGTAAAACCTTTCCGGATTTTATAACCGCCAAGACTTTCGCATTTGATAGAATTAAACTATCACTCAGATTTAACTAAAGATTTGCACCTTACATGCTTACAGTACATTGTCTGTAAACATGCACCGTAACATAACAGCAGATTATAGCCACGATACTTTACAAATAAAGCTGTGTAGAAGAAGCTGGCTACCCACCATGAAAACCCACAACCACATAGTGAGAAACTGCCCTTCTCATAGACTATAATAGACCATGTTGGTCTTTGTTGAAACGTGGTTCAAGCGTTGTGTCATTAGCCGAAATAGAGAACAAGCAAAGAACACAGCAAGCCATAAACAGACAAGGATATTTTCTTCTCATTGCTATACAGATGTCATTAAAATCTCATTCTATGTGCTGTACATTGTTCTGTGAAGCCATGAGAAAAAAACTGATACAAATTCCTATCAACATTATTGAGTGACAATGACATTTTGCAGATTTTCTGACCAGCTTGTGTGTGTGTGTTGTAATTCCTCTTTCTATCATCATCACTTAGTGGCCTGAAACACTAAGCTGCTGTGAGCCCAAGGGTCTAAACAGGGAAGGCCCCAGAGAAGAGGTGTGTGTGTGTGTGTGAGTGAGAGAGATGGGCTTAGTTAGAGGTCTTGACAGCACGTCAACGCTCATCTTGGAGAACGTCCGACAAGAGTCCTCAGGGAAAAGGACTGCTGTCTCACTGCCGGGGCCTCCGAGTGAAAAAAAACACATACGACTTTCCATCTCCTTCTTTTTCTCTCACTGTCTCTTCTGCTTTTGAAGCAGAGGAACAGATGTACTGTATGAACACAGAGAACTCAATGCTACCTATTTACTTAGAAGAAAAAAAACAATAACTAGAAGCAGAACCGTGGCCCTTAGCGTTGGGAATAAAAGATAACTCTGTAACGGTGGACATCTGTGGCATATTGATCCGTTTCATCCAGGATCTATAATATCCGATAACATACAATCGTATAATATTACACCTCATTAACTCCAATAGAATTTCAATGTGTGCAAGGATGTCTATATAATAACAATATGCTGTCATCCTAGTATTAAATGACATTTGATATGCTATATTGTATGATTACACCCGGTTCATTACTATACCCAAATTCTCTAAATGTGGATTGTAATGCATGCTGTTGTCCATGCAGTGCATCTGGTTTGTCGAAGGGGCCAGTGGGTAATATATTAGTAATGGTATTGAGTGTGCTGGAAGCGACCTGCTTTGTTGCTGAAAGGAGAGGCCCTTGAGATGTGTGACAATGATGCCCGTCTTATTAATTCTCCTGCTTATGTCCCAAATGGTGCCCTATTCCCTACACAGTGCAATACTTTTGACCGGATCCCATGTAATGGGGTGCCGTTTGGGACGCGGGTTCATTTCACGCTACAGATGTACCGTAATGACATGGGTGCCGCGGGATAGAGGACCATGTCGATTTACAGGCAGATGAACAGACAGTAAAGCTCCCTAAAATGGTATGTTGTTTTATGGTAATAAAATTGCTGTGTAAACGTTGAGGCAATATCAATGTCAAGTTTTAAAGGCAACTATAATATCCATAGTACAGTATCTTGCAAAGTTGACTTCTATCTCATCTCTCCACTATCTTGGCTATTGGACAGTTTGATCATTGGACAGTTTGATCATTGGACAGTTTGATCAGTTGTAGTTAGATTGTGCAGCAGCCCACTTCTCCCCCACCATTAGAATTGACGGCACACAGGCATGAATTCATGTATCGCGTAAATAGAAATACCTCACTTTGCTGAGGAATTTCAATAGCTCACATCCTTTGATAACGTCTCTCTATAGAATTCCCAGCATCTCGGTTTATAGGCTACCTTCGTCTGTTAAGTTAGCGTGATTGGATGACTAAGCCATAGACTTACATAGCACTTCACTTCTGGAAGGGACAACCTTTTATTGGTTTCCTGATTTGTTGGCATGGCTACAAGGTAAGAGACAATGATCTGGGCTGAGCCTTGTTTCTGAACCTTCCAATTAAAGTGCATTATTCCCACTAGAGTAATTATAGACTTATATCCCTTAGCACTCATACCTTTAATAGGCCTATTGTCTAGATCAGGTTTTAACCCTAAACACCTGATTCAATTAGTCAACTAATCATCAAGCCTTTGACTAATTGAATCAGGTGTACCAGTTTAGGGTCAAAACAAGGAGAGAAGCATGTTGGGAAATCCTGATCTGCATGCTGTTTCTTCTCTGTTAGTATTTCTCTATTATTTGGCTTAGGCCAGGGGTGTTCAACTCTTACCCTACGAAGTCCGGAGCCTGCTGGTTCTGTTCTATCTGATAATAAATTGCACACACCTGGTGTCCAGGTCTAAATCAAAATGGGGGGTAAAAAAGCAGAGGAACTGGATTCAAAGTCCAGAGTTGAGTTTGAGGGGGTTAGGCTATTGTTATTCTAGATGCTGTTTTGTTGTTACTTTGGGCTGTTAAAGGTTGCTTAGCGAACATTGTGTAATTTGAGTGTCAGTCGGATCAGTCCTATTGTTTTATTAATTTACAGAAATTAGTTTAAAAGGTAATAGAATAGCCTGAGACAGATGACACTGATAAGAGAGTGAGGAACTTGCTCCACAGCAGTAGATTATGCAGACAACCCTTCTTCCTCTGTCAATGACTAAATCATGTGCGCTAGACAGGCATACCAACTTGGTAAAAAACATGAATGTAAAACACACACAGCACTTTCCTCAACCACTTATGAGAAAATTATACGAAACTATATGACTTGCTCACGATTTCTCAAATGTTGTTGACGAACAGAGCTCTCCCGGATGGTGCCAGTCCATTTCTCTGCCTCCTCCAGGTTGGCGCGTGGGTCCTGGAACAGGGCTACCCGAAAGCACTGCTCGACCCGCTGCCTGGCCACTCCAGAGCTCATCCATCGTCTTTTAAAAGGGTAGAAATAGACAGAGAAGTACGCGTCCGCGTTGTCATCTGCACTGAAAGCCCGGCAGCCGACACAGTCCCTCAAGTTGAAAACCACTTTGCTCCGTCCCGCAGGTGTCGACGTGATCTTCTGAATGGTGAGATCTCTCTCGGTTAAACTCACCGCGTACCTCACCTTTCGGTTGCCCGTGGCTGTGAATTCCCCGTACTGCAGAACCTGGGTGATTCCGTTGCGATATGATGGAGGGTCCGATTCGGTTATCTTCGGGTCCATCCTGCGCGCAGAGGGAGGAAGGGACGCGATCCGCAGACCTGCTTACGCGTGATAGGGGAATGCACACAGTCAAATACCTGCTGAAGAAGCAATCGGTCTGCTGGGCAAGAGACTGCGAGTTTTTTCAACGCTATTAAGATGTTTTTCCCTTTGAAAAAGAAGTGTCAGGTCGCTCTCTAGTGATAGAATTGAGGAACGACAATTAAAGCGTTGTGCACGGCGCCTGTACCTGTCACCAAAAGTGCTCGACTAGATTTGCACACGAAATAAGATAACACTTTTTTTTTTTACAGTACATTTCACATGGGACCTGTCAATTAGTTATTATGTTAAGACTTTTTCATCAGGCCCTGTCTACAAAGTGCATGACCATTGTGTAATTTCGAAACAATTTAGCCTACATGGGCTTCTCTTCGCTAACCAGCGCGCAGGAAATGGGGGCAGAAAGTGGAGGACAAAGCACACTTGTCATATCAATAGAATCTCAGGGGAAATTCCAAATTGGTCTAGACTAGTCTGAAGAAGTGTCCATTTTTAGAAGACTGTCTTAGGCTACTTTAAACCCATGCGTAAAACTGGGCAGCCTTGCCATCTATACAGACTAAACGGAACATGTTCCCAGTCCTGAAGTTATTTCTGGTAAAAGAAAGCAGCAGTCTAACATTCATCTCAACTCTTCATCCCAAAATGTTTTATCTGCGGTCTGTGTCTACAGCGCGCTCTCTGGAGGAAGCTGAGCTTGTGTTGTCACCATTGTGGTCCACCAATAGAACCAGAAAGAGGGAGTGGAGGATGCTGCCACTTAGTGCGGCATGCCAGTGCGTATCATAGGTTATTTTAATGTTTTGGTCAGTAAACGCCTCTGTGGCCAATGTTGCTTTCTCTAGAAATGAAACGCTATATATACATTTTCAGAAATGTTTGTAATTTTATTTCACATATGCCTCACTCTCAGAAATAAGACTGACAGATTTTACAATCAAATGAATCAATGAACTACATTTTTAATAAAGAAATGTACAAATGATACCTTTGACATCAATATTTAAAACACGTTTTTCAATAAATTAATTTGAAATTTGCATGTAAAACATTTAGATTTGATCTTTTATGCATTTAGCAGATGGTCTAATTCAGAGAAACTTACATTAAGTGCATTCATGTTAAGATACTGTAGCTCAGTAAAACAACCAGATATCACAGTCAAACATACAGGACAGGAACATTCCATTCCAGCTAAACAATGGACATATAGCGTTTTGCAACAAAACACAATTTCAGACACATCTAAAGTCTATGAATAAAAAATATGAGAACAGTAATATTTTTCACACACACATGAAGGTAAGCAATAATAATTTATGTTGAAAAAACATACACTACTGTTCAAAAGATTGGGGCCACTTAGAAATGTCCTCATTTTCCATGATAACATACATGAAATGAGATGCAAAATGAATAGGAAATATAGTCAAGATGTTTTTAATTGAAATAATAATTGGGTCCTTCAAACTTTGCTTTCATCAAAGAATCCTCCATTTGGAGCAATTACAGCCTTGCAGACCTTTGTCATTCTAGTTGTCAATTTGTTGAGGTAATCTGAAGAGATTTCACCCCATGCTTCCTGAAGCACCTCCCACAAGTTGGATTGGCTTGATGAGCACTTCTTACTTACCATATGGTCAAGCTGCTCCCACAACAGATCAATAGAGTTGAGATCAGGTGACTGTGTTGGCCACTCCATAATAGACAGAATACCAGCTGACTGCTTCTTCCCTAAATAGTTCTTGCATACTGTAGTTTGGAGCTGTGCTTTGGGTCATTGTCCTGTTGTATTAGGAAATTGGCTCCAATTAAGCGCCGTCCACAGGGTATGGCACGGCGTTGCAAAATGGAGGGATAGCCTTCCTTCTTCAAGATCCCATTTACCCTGTACAAATCTCCCACTTTACCACCACCAAAGCACTCCCAGACCTTCACATTGCCTCCACCATGCTTGACAAATGGCCACAAGCACTCCTCCAGCATCTTTTCATTTTTTCTGTGTCTCACAAATGTTCGTCTTTGTGATCCGAACACCTCAAACTTAGATGTGTCTGTCCACAACACTTTTTTCCAGTCTTCCTCTGTCCAGTGTCTGTGTTCTTTTGCCCATCTTAATCTTTTATTTTTATTGGCCAGTCTGAGATATGGCTTTTTCTTTGCAACTCTGCCTAGAAGGCCAGCATCCTGGAGTCGCCTCTTCACTGTTGACGTTGAGACTGGTGTTTTGTGGGTCCTATTTAATGAAGCTGCCAGTTGACGATTTTCAGAAGAAAATTATTTGTTTCTGGCCATTTTGAGACTGTAATCGAACCCACAAATGCTGACGCTCCAGATACTCAACTAGTCTAAAGAAGGTCAGTTTTATTGCTTCTTTAATCAGAACAGCAGTTTTCAGCTGTGCTAAAATAATTGCAAATCGGTTTTCTAATGATCAATTAGCCTTTTAAAAATGATAAACTTGGATTAGCTAACACAACGTGCCATTGGAACACAGGAGTGATGGTTGCTGATAATGGGCCTCTGTACACCTATGTAGATATTCCATAAAAAATCTGCCGTTTCCAGCTACAATAGTCATTTACAACATTAACAATGTGTACACTGTATTTCTGATCAATTTGATATTTTAATGGACATTTTTTTTGTTGCTTTTCTTTCCAAAACAAGGACGTTTCTAAGTGACCCCAAACTTTTGAACGGTAGTGTACGTGTGAAAAATTGGTGGATATAATGTTCGGGAAATAAACTATTTTTTCCCCCCAAGATGGCGTAGCAGTCGGACGTGTGTATTTGTCTTTGTCTTATTCCGTGTAAATAGCCGGCCTTTTTTGTATATATCTTAATCTCACTTTCTATCTACGAACTAAATATACTTTCCTGCAACCCGCCTCACCCAATGTGGTACGGATCTGCTATTTTTATTCCTTATAACTGGAACTTCCATCAGGAGCTAGCCAGCTAACTAGCTACTAGCCTTTGTTAGCCACGGCTAGCGGTCTTCACCTTTTTCAGCCTTAGCTCGGACAATACCTGCCAATCTGCACAGCGCGATATCAACCCAGAGCATATCGGACTGCTTCTCTCTACCACGTCACCGGATTCCTGCCGCTCTCGATCATTACACCGGATCATCGCAGCTAGCTAGCTGCAAACAAGTGGCTACTGTTAGTTAACGCTTCTGTCCCGAAGCAAGCACCAGCTGGCCTTGAGCTAGGCCCATATACCAGGTAACTCTAGGGCTACAATAACTCTTTTGCCAATTGGCCTGGACCTTTTATTGTCGACACGGAGCCCCACCAATCCATCACAACTGGACTGCCGACGTGATCGCCCGATGTGGTCTCAACAGGCTATTCTGTTACGATGTCGCCGAAGAACCATCTACTAGCCCCGGCCCGCTAGCTTTTCTGAAGGCTGTGTCCCCTACTCGCCTAGCGTAGTAGTGACTACCGAACGGCACCCTGACACTTCTAATGACCCTATGATCACTTGGCTACACAGCTGATGCCCCCTGAACTGTTTCAATAACATAGTACCTCATTTTGTTTACCTGTCGGCCCCAGCCTCGAACTCAGGTCTTGTATGTACCTAACTGATCCGCTGTCCCCATTCATCGCCATTTACCCGTTGTTGTCTTAGCTCTCCTGATCAACACCTGTGATTACTTCATGCCTCTCTCTAATGTCAATATGCCTTGTCTACTGCTGTCTTGGCTAGTTCTTATTGTTTTATTTCACTGTAGAGCCCTCAGTCTCGCTCAACAATAAATAGCTCTTTTGTCCCACCCCACACAGAGACCTCACCTGGCTTAACTTGTGCCTCCAGAGACAAAACCTCTCTAGTCGTCACTAAACGCCTAGGTTTACCTCCACTCTACTCACATCCTACCATACCCTTGTCTGTACATTATGCCCTGAATCTATTCTACCACGCCCAGAAATCTGCTCCTTTTATTCTCTGTTCCGACCGCACCAGACAACCAGTTCTCATACATTTTACACTTTAGTCATTTAGCAGACGCTCTTATCCAGAGCGACTTACAGTAGTGAATGCATACATTTCATACATGTTTTTCTCCGTACTGGTCCCTCGTGGGAATCGAACCCACAACCCTGGCGTTGCAAACACCATGCTCTACCAACTGAGCCACACGCCGTACCCTTATCCTACTCCTCCTCTGCTCCTCTGGTGATGTAGAGGTTAACCCAGGCTCTGTAGCCCCCAGCACTACACCTATTCCCCAGGCACTCCCATTTGTTGACTTATGTAACAATAAAGGCCTTGGTTTCATGCATGTTAACATCAGACGCCTCCTCCCTAAGTTTGTTTTATTCACTGCTTTAGCACACTCCGCCAACCCTGATGTCCTAGCCGTATCTGAATCCTGGCTTAGGAAGGCCACCAACTAAAACATTTTCCGACAAGATAGAACTGCCAAAGTGGGTGGACTTGCAATCTACTGCAGAGATAGTCTGCAGAGTTCTGTCATACTATCCAGGTCTGTGCCCAAACAGTTCGAGCTCCTACTTTTAAAAATCCACCTTTCTAGAAATAAGTCTCTCACTGTTGCCGCTTGTTATAGACCCCCCTCAGCCCCCTGCTGTGCCCTGGACACCATATGTGAACTTATTGCCCCCCATTTATCTTTAGAGTTCATACTGTTAGGTGACCTAAACTGGGATATGCTTAACACCACGGCCATCCTACAATCTAAGCTAGATGCCCTCAATCTCACACAAATGATCAAATTACCTACCAGGTACAACCCTAAATACATAAATGCGGGCACCCTCATAGATATCATCCTGACCAACCTGCCCTCTAAATACACCTCTGCTGTCTTCAACCAGGATCTCAGCGATCACTGCCTCATTGCCTGCGTCCGTAATCGGTCCGCAGTCAAATGACCATCCCTCATCACTGTCAAACGCTCCCTAAAACACTTCAGCAAGCAAGCCTTTCTAATCGACCTGGTCCGGGTATCCTGGAAGGATATTGACCTCATTCCGTCAGTAGAAGATGCCTGGTAATTCTTTAAAAGTGCTTTCCTCACCATCTTAAATAAGCATGCCCCATTCAAAAAATGTAGAACTAAGAACAGATACAGCCCTTGGTTCACTCCAGACTTGACTGCCCTTGACCAGCACAAAAACATCCTGTGGCGTATTGCATTTGCATCGAATAGCCCCCACGATATGCAACTTTTCAGGGAAGTTAGGAACCAATATACACAGGCAGTTAGGAAAGCAAAGTCTAGCTTTTTCAAACAGAAAAAACTTCTGGGACACTGTGAAGTCCATGGAGAATAAGAGCACCTCCTCCCAGCTGCCCACTGCACTGAGGTTAGGAAACACTGTCACCACCGATGAATCTATAATAATCGAGAATTTCAATAAGCATTTTTCTACGGCTGGCCATGCTTTCCACCTGGCTATCCCTACCCCGGTCAACAGCCCTGCACCCCCCACAGCAACTTGCCCAAGCCACCCCCATTTCTCATTCACCCAAATCCAGATAGCTGATGTTCTGAAAGAGCTGCAAAATCTGGACCCCTACAAATCAGCTGGGCCAGACAATCTGGACCCTCTCTTTCTAAAATTATCCGTAGCAATTGTTGCAACCCCTATTACTAGCCTGTTCAACCTTTCTTTCGTATCGTCTAGGAAGCTGCCGCGATCATCCCCCTCTTCAAAGAGGGAGATGCTCTAGACCCAAACTGTTACAGTCCTATATCTATCCTACCCTGCCTTTCTAAAGTCTTCGAAAGCCAAGTGAACAAACAGATCACTGACCATTTCGAATCCCACCGTACCTTCTCCGCTATGCAATCTGGTTTCCGAGCTGGTCATGGGTGCACCTCAGCCACACTCAAGGTCCTAAACAATATCATAACCGCCATCGACAAAAGACAATACTGTGCAGCCATCTTCATCGACCTGGCCAAGGCTTTCGACTCTGCCAATCACCGCATTCTTAACGGCAGACTCAACAGCCTGGGTTTCTCAAATAACTGCCTCACCGTGTTCATCAACTACTTCTCAGATAGAGTCAGTGTGTCAAATCAGAAGGCCTGTTGTCCGGACCTCTGGCAGTCTCTATGGGGGTGCCACAGGGTTCAATTCTCGGGCCGACTCTTTTCTCTGTATATGTCAATGATGTCGCTCTTGCTGCTGGTGATTCCCTGATCCACCTCTACGCAGACGACACCATTCTGTATATATCTGTCCCTTCTTTGGACACTGTGTTAACAAACCTCCAGATGAGCTTCAATGCCATACAACTCTCCTTCCGTGGCCTCCAACTGCTCTTAAATGCTAGTAAAACTAAATGCATGCTCTTCAACCGATCGCTGCCCACACCCGCCCGCCCATCTAGCATCACTACTCTGGATGGTTCTGACTTAGAATATGTGGACAAATACAAATACCTTGGTGTCTGGTTAGACTAAACTCTCCTTCCAGACTCACATTAAGCATCTCCAATCCAAAATTAAATCTAGAATTGGCTTCTTTTTTCGAAACAAAGCATCCTTCACTCATGCTGCAAAACATACCCTCGTAAAACTGACTATCCTACCGATCCTTGACTTCGGCGATGTCATTTACAAAATAGCCTCCAACACTCTACTCAGCAAATTGGATGTAGTCTATCACAGTGCCATCCGTTTTGTCACCAAAGCCCCATATACTATCCACCACTGCGACCTGTATGCTCTCGTTGGCTGGCCCTCGCTTCATATTTGTCACCAAACCTACTGGCTCCAGGTCATCTATAAGTCTTTGCTAGGTAAAGCCCCACCTTATCTCAGCTCACTGGTCACCATAGCAGCACCCACCCGTAGCACTCGCTCCAGCAGGTATATTTCACTGGTCATCCCCAAAGCCAACTCCTCATTTAGCCGCCTTTCCTTACAGTTCTCTGTTGCCAGTGACTGGAACGAATTGCAAAAATCACTGAAGCTGGAGTCTTATATCTCCCTCACTAACTTTGAGCATCAGCTGTCAGAGCAGCTAACCGATCATTGCACCTGTACACAGCCCATCTGTAAATAGCCCACCCAACTACCTCATCCCCATATTGTTATTTTTTTTTTGCTCCTTTGCACCCTAGTATCTCTACTTGCACATTCATCTTCTGCTCATCTATCACTACAGTGTTAATGCTAAATTGTAATTATTTCGCCACTATGGCCTATTTATTGCCTTACCTCCCTAATCTTACTACATTTGCATACACTGTATATAGATTTTTCTATTGTGTCATTGACTGTATGTTTCTTTATCCCATGTGTAACTCTGTATTGATTGTGTCACACTGCTTTGCTTTGTCTTGGCCAGGTCGCAGTTGTAATTGAGAACTTGTTCTCAACTGGCCTACCTGGTTAAATAAAAGTGAAATAAAAATAAATAAATAAAAAATATGAAATATGATCATCAACATGTATTTTATTATTTGAAAAAAAAATGTCACAGCAACACTGTGTTGATATTGTCTGTTGATACGGAGTTGTTACATTCATTGTTTTTTTAAAGCTTGATAATGATGTGTAATATGCACTACACGTTGTAACAGTTTAGGCCAAACATATCAGCATTGTTGTACATACACTGACACAGCATTGTACTGAAGACGCAGTAATGGCTCAACCTTTGCAAGCTGCCGAGACAGACTTGTCAGGCAAACCGATTGGATATGGATTGATCTGCTGCAACTTGGTCTGGATCTGCTATAACCATGGTTGTCGTGGCAGAGGAGAGTGTCAGGGCAGTTACATACAGTAGGCCTCTGGCTTCATTTGATAATGAACTCTCTCTCTCTTTCTCTCGCTCTCGCTCTCTCAGCTGTAGATAACGAGGGTGTGATTAATTGGTTTTGGCATCAAGACACTCATTCTACCCCTAGCCCGTCGCTGGGGTGTTAGAATGGGGGAGAACATCTATCTCAGTGTAATTACCCTTTATCAAATTAGTAATCGAAACAGTGTGTGGATAAAAACAGCAAAGACAATTTAGGCTCTACTGATGTTGAAGAACCTAATAACTCAGTAGTACCTATCAACTGAAGGATTGAAGTCCACTACTCAAAGTGTATTGTACACTGAGTATAAAGCATTTTTACTGTGTACATTTTAAGTTAGGGCACTCTTATGCCCCCCCCCCCGCCAACATTTCAAAGTGTTGATACACAATAAACCATTCCTGTTGATACTCCTCCACGCAGAGGTGTTTATTGGAACGGACCACAGGAGGAGGCAGGTAGCTGGGTCCAGGGGCAGGCAGAAGGTCATACACAGGGGGTCCAAAAGGGCAACAGTACAGGCAGGGAAAATGCTAGTAACGTAGTCCGGGAAATCAGGCAATATGTAGAAAACAGGAAATCCGATAGGCTAATGTACAGGCAGGGAATGGGCAAAAGGCGTCATTAGTGAGGCAGGCAAAACGATGATACACAGGAGTAATTCATGGGAAACCCAGCACTCTGAAAGACGTGTCACAAAACAAACAATACCTCACAGTGATGGGGTGCAAAGAACTGAACTAAATAGTGTGTGATAATGACATACAGTTGAAGTAGGAAGTTTACATACACTTAGGTTGGAGTCATTAAAATTTGTTTTTCAATCACTCCACAAATTTCTTGTTAACAAACTATAGTTTTGGCAAGTCGGTTTGGACATCTACTTTGTGCAAGACACAAGTAATTTTTCCAACAATTGTTTACAGACAGATTATTTCACTTATAATTCACTGTATCACAATTCCAGTGGGTCAGAAGTTTACATATACTAAGTTGACTGTGCCTTTAAACAGCTTGGAAAATTCCAGAACATTATGTCATGGCTTTAGAAGCTTCTGAGGCTAATTTACATATTTTTAGTCAATTGGAGGTGTACCTGTGGATGTATTTCAAGGCCTACCTTCAAATGCAGTGCCTCTTTGCTTGACATCATGGAAAAATCTAAAGAAATCAGCCAAGACCTCAGAAAAAAATTGTAGACCTCCACAAGTCTGGTTAATCCTTGGGAGCATTTTACAAACACCTGAAGGTACCACGTTCATCTGTACAAACAATAGTACGCAAGTATAAACACCATGGGACCATGCAGCCGTCATACCGCTCAGGAAGGAGATGCATTCTGTCTCCTAGAGATGAATGTACTTTGGTGTGAAAAGTGCAAATCAATCCCAGAACAGCACTAAAGGACCTTGTGAAGATGCTGGAGGAAACAGGTAGAAAAGTATCTATATCCACAGTAAAACAAGTCCTATATCGACATAATCTGAAAGGCCGCTCAGCAAGGAAGAAGCCACTGCTCCAAAACCACCATAAAAAAGCCAGACTACGGTTTGCAACTGCACATAGGGACAAAGATCGTATTTTTTGATGAAACAAAAATAGAACTGTTTGGCCATAATGACCATCGTTATGTTTGGAGGAAAAAGGGGGACGCTTGCAAGCCGAAGAACACCATCCCAACCGTGAAGCACGGGGGTGGCAGCATCATGTTGTGGGGGTGCTTTGCTGCAGGAGGGACTGGTGCACTTCACACAATAGATGGCATCATGTGGGAGGAAAATGATGTGGATATATTGAAGCAACATCAAGACATCAGTCAGGAAGTTAAAGCTTGATCGCAAATGGGTCTTCCAAATGGACAATGACCCCAAGCATACTTCCAAAGTTGTGGCAAAATGGCTAAAGGACAACAAAGTCAAGGTATTGGAGTGGCCATCACAAAGCCCTGACCTCAATCCTATAGAAAATGTGTGGGCCGAACTGAAAAAGCATGTGCGAGCAAGGAGGCCTACAAACCGGTCTCAGTCAGGAGGAATGGGCCACAATTCACCCAACTTATTGTGGGAAGCTTGTGGAAGGCTACCCAAAACATTTGACCCAAGTTAAACATTTTTACTAGGATTAAATGTCAGGAATGGTGAAAATCTGAGTTTAAATGTATTTGGCTAAAGTGTATGTAAACTTCCGACTTCAACTGTACAGGTGTGTGAACAGGTGATTAGAATTCAGGTGATTGGGATCTGGAGAGTGAGCTGTGTTCAGGGAATCTAGGGTGTTTGAGAGTGTGAGCTGGAAAGTGAGCTGGAAAGTGAGCTGCGTTCAGGGGGATCTACGTGTTTGAGGGTGTGAGTTGGAAGCAGATGTTACAGAATGCAGTGTAGTGTACTGAACCTATCGCCCGTTATAAAGCCTAGTGCGTTATGATAAACTGCGTCCAATGGCTTCAATACAGTGGCAGCTGCATTCATATAGACAATATCGCCATAGTCTATAACTGGTATGAATGTCGACTGAATGATTTGTTTTCTGCTATTTAATGAAAGCCATGACCTATTCCTACAAAATAAGCCAATTTTATTCATAATAAGCCCATTTTATTCTGAACGAATTAATCAATATGCTTTTTGAAATCCAGATATTCATAAGCAGGGACAGCACAAGGGACTTGATCTCCTCCTCTTTCTCTCTCTCTCTTTCTCTCTCTCTCTCCTTCTTCATCCATCCCTTCTCTGCCTCTCTCAACCTTTCTTGCTCTTCTCTCTCTAACTTCCATGTCTCCTCCTGATTGGCGGACTGGGCCTCGGTCGGCCATGGCTTGTATTGTTTTGGATTCCTTCTTTTTCCAGTGAACCATGGTTTGACATAGAGCTCTGAGCTTCTGTTTAAAGTCTATTTTCAGCCAGCTGTAGCTTTATGGCCATTTCTGTGTTCAAGTCCCTTCTCTCGCTCTCTTGCTGCTTGAGCTTAGCGACCATTTTTTCTGTTTTGGACTGTATGGCTCTTACGACCTGATTGGGGAGTGTTTGTTTCTCGTTCCGCTCGTCTCTGACTGGCCAGACACTTCTTCTCCTTGGCCATGGCAGCATGGAGATTTTCTTTTCTAAGGCCCGGAGGGTCTCCTGGAGAGTGTTCAGCTTGAGTTCTGGCTTTTTCTTCATGTCCTCCAGGAGAACATCAAAGAATTTATAGCCGGCCGTCTCTCTCTCGACCTCTCTGATCCGCCTCTCAAGATCTCCCTTCTCCTCTCTCCAGCTCTCCTGAGAGTCGGAAGGGGTGTGTGTGTGTGTGTGTGTGTGTGTGTGTGTGTGTGTGTGTGTGTGTGTGTTTAGCTAAGTGGTTCAATGTATAACCTTGGCCCATAGAATTAGGAATTAGAACCTTGGCCATTATGACGTAAATCTGTCACCACTTTCATGACGACTGTAGGCCCCTACTCGTTTGTGAATAGGACTAATATGGTTTCTGTTCAATTCAAATAGGAAAACAATTGCCACATTTTTACCTGAAAACGTTATACAAGTTTATTATAGCTTGTTCTAAACGTGAGGGAGGCTAGTCTACTGTATCTGTGGAGATGTCTTCGAAAGTTGCGTCACATTCCTATTCCATTTGGATCTTCACAATCCATTTCAAAGCACAGATTATAGCCATGTACTGTGCTTGTTACCATATTTGACACTTCATTCTTCTAATCTCCTCTCTGTTTGTTGAGAACTCTGTGGACATCTGAAACAGACAGTTAACTCAACCCTTTCACTCACACACACACACACACGCATTGCACCGAATACTTTGTTCACACTCACTGAGATATTGAACACCAAGGCCCATACGATACTGAATAGAAAGCATTTTACTGAGGGAAGTGAAAGTTTGCCACTCTAAAGTCCATAACTGATATCATCAGTATCACATGGCTCTACATACAATAGTTTAATGGTGCTTTGAGGAACAGTATAGTTTACTATTCACCAACAGATGGCAGTGTTGGATTGGATCAGAGAACAGGCCAAAGCTAATGTTGCCATAATGCGTTGCCAAATGAAAGACTGTCATTTTTGTTTTCTGAATTGCCACAACACAATTTTAGAGCTACAACACAATTTTGCACCCAGGGAGCAAACTGAACTCAAGGTGAGTGTTCCCTCAATCTGACCACCTCCTTGTTTGAAAATCAGAGTCCATGTTGTCATGCTTTGGAAATCCATAATGGGAGGCAGTAGTTGGCTGGGCTGGTGCTCCAGGCATTGGCACATTTCTCTAGCTAGCCTGTTGTGGGAGGGAGGTTTGAATGAGTTTATGCAGATGGAAATGATGGGTCTCAGTAAATACCTGGGCCCGGAGGAGAGACGAGATGATCTCATTCGCATGCAAGTCTTGTACCACATGATGTGCAACTAAAAGCTACTGTGTTCCCCCCCCCCCATTCACGCTGAAAAGAAGGATAGATGCCAATGTAATGCATTCCCGCTCGGATAGTGAGTGTTTCTTTGTTAATGTATTTATGCTTTCAAGGTTTATAGGGAAGGGAATATCAAAATGTATATGTTATGTAATGTGTTTTATGGTGTGTGTGTGCGCGCATGTGTCTGTAGGTGCATGCGCTTGTGTGTGTACATTTCTGGAAACATGCCGGTTTCCCCAGCTTGCGACCATATAGATCCCAGAATCTGATCGGTTTCTCCACAAAGACGCTTTTGATATCAAATTGGGGGGGGGAAGACGTGAAGATGTGAATTCCTCATTGACACAAAATGAGTTCTCTGAGTGGGCTGTAAATGACAACTCTTGAGTCTTTTTTTTTTACCTCAACACTCCAGCTGTGAGCTTTCTAGCCTATGCGCTTCCGCAATGTGGTCTCAGGGCAATTCATATCATTCTGTACGTAAATCCGTGACACTCTATAGTATGATATATGCTACGCTACATTAGGTTACATTATGAATGGAATAGCGGGTCTTACAATAGCATACCTCTTGGAGGATTTATAGTATTGCACGTCTTTATCTAAGACCAGGTTGCTTGTTGCGCATAACAACAAAGGAGAATTATGGGGTGAATTTACGTTGGCGGTTAGGGGAACTAACAACAAAGGTTAGCAGAACTAAAAGGTTAGGTGAATTTACATAGGTGAATTGGGTTAAGTTGAGTATTTAGTATTTTTTTTGTATTTCATTAGGATTCCCAATTAGCTGGGTCCAAACAGGAAACAAAACATGTAGCTGATGTGTAAACTGTTAAGTCCTCAGTGTACATAGACACACAGACTTTATTCAAGGTCAGTTGAAGGTCATTATTAAAAACAGAAAACAAAAATAGCCCTGCTGTTCACCACACTCAATCGAATTTGCATTAGAGAGGCTTCCATTAAAGAAAACCCTCTATTCTTTTAGATAGGTAACTCTCAATCCAAGGGTTAACTAAAATGCTACAGTTGTTCCCGATTTGAACATGCAACCTTTGGATTGTCTCAGATTACGCCCACCCATCCTCCCCACTTTCGTTTCTGTCTGAAGTAAATTAGTAGGTACCATATGTCTTGGAGGTGCTCATAAATATGTAAAGTATATTTTGTATTGCTCTGATACCAGGCTGCCCTCCAAGGGGGACGCAGCCTCGCATACAGTCTTTTTCAGGAGGTCCAAACCCCTTTTACTTTATCGCAAAGTCTTATGAGTGGACCATTCTTATGACCTGCTCTATTTTCTCTGTCAGTCACGACTCTGCAGATGCATTCCCCTCAGATAACCTTGGCCTTAATCACCAATCAACTCCTGAGATGTAGCTACAGTAGCCACAGCACAATAGGCACTCCCTGAAGACTTGCACTCCATGCTCAACCACAACAGACCACATTGGTCTGAAGCAATTTCATTGATTTGGATTTTGGATAAATAACTCAGGAGTATTATCTGGTTACCAAGGTGCAGAGATGTCAAGTGCTCATTATGTTTTACCTGGCTAAGCCTCTCTATTCTCCATTTGTACTTCAACCCTCAGGAGCTGGGACCCATTTAGGTATAAAAAAAATATACAAAAATATTTGATAAAATATTGAATTTGGCCTTTACGACTACAGCCCATAGAAAAGCATTGAATAAAACATGTAAAAAAATACACTTTAAACCTTATTCATTATTGTCAGACCCTGATCAGACCCTGATCTTTGTGATTGTCTCCACCCCCCTCCAGGTGTCGCCCGTCTTCCCCATTATCCCCTGTGTATTTATACCTGTGTTCTCTGTTCGTCTGTTGCCAGTTCGTCTTGTTTGTCAAGTCAACCTGCTTTTTTTGTTTCTCAGCTCCTGCTTTTTGTTTCTCAGCTCCTGCTTTTTGTTTCTCAGCTACTGCTTTTTGTTTCTCAGCTACTGCTTTTTCCCCCAGTCTCTTTTCTCGCCCTCCTGGTTTTGATCCTTGCTTGTCCTGGCTCCGAGCCCGCCTGCCTGACCACTCTGCCTGCCTACTGACCTGTACCTTTGACCTCTGCTTACCCTGAGCCTTCCTGCCGTCCGGTACCGTTGCATGGACCGTTGGCATGTAATGGGCGTCGTAAGGATTGGACCAAGGTGCAGCGGGAACGTGTATACTCATCTTCCTTATTTTTATTAAAAGAAGGAAAAACTAAAGAAACAAGTATACAAAACAACAACCGACACTAAACATTCCTGTCAGGTGCACAGACACAAAACAGGAGACAACTACCCACAAATCCCATAGAAAAAACACCCCTCTTAAATAAGATCTTCAATTAGAAGCAACGAGGAGCAGCTGCTTCCAATTGAAGGTCAACCCCATTAACTAAACATAGACATAGAAAGACTAGAACTAATATAGAAATAAACTAACAAGAACATAGCCCAACAAACCCCGAAACACTCTAAACAAACACCCCTCTTACATAGTAACATAGCCCAACAAACCCCGAACCACATAAAACAAACACCCCCTGCCACGTCCTGACCAAACTACAATAACAAAGAACCCCTTTAATGGTCAGAACGTGACATGGCACAGGTCCATGCCAAATTATTTATGTGGGCACTACCCTGGGGCCTCATTTATAAACCGTGCTTAAGTACAAAATATAACCCCAAAATGTCTGTGCGCCATTTTTCACGCAAAAGTTGAAATTTATAAACATGTACTTGATGTGAGAATGTGCTCACCTCTCCACAAATTCTAGACCGTGCATACACACATCTGCGAGTGGTTGAAATATTGTATTGCAAGCTGACAAGTATTTTGTGCAAATGGGGGATATGATGAAAATCGTATTCATAAAAAAACAGAATGCCAATTGTCTGCAAAGCTGTCATCAAGGCAAAGCGTGGCTTCTTTGAAGAATCTTTGTTTGAACACTTTTTTGGTTACTACATGATTCCATATGTGTTATTTCATAGTTTTGATGCCTTCACTATTATTCTACAATATAGAAAATAGTACAAATAAAGAAAAACCCTTGAATGAGTAGGTGTGTCTAAACTTTTGACTAGTACTGTATATGTAAAATGTCTGTAATAAGTGAATTAAATGAATGATGAGAAAATAGTCAGATGAACTGATAGCTGACACAGACAATGCAATGGAATCATGTATGTTAAAGTTTGTCAAATTTGTAAGTTGAAAACATCAAACGTGTCTAGAACATTATTATCTTATATTCCGAGAACATTGCAACCATGTTCTGTGTATATTTGGAGTGATGTTGATGGAATATTCTCCTAACCCCCCCCCCCCCCCCCCCCACCCGAAAACTGGACACCTGAATGTTCCGGCAATGTTCCCATGAAATGTGTCTGGAGAACTAACCCTCAGAAAACGAGACACTGAAATATTCTTGCAATGTTCAGTGGTGTTAAGTAATTAAGGGGTGTCTGTACTTTACTGTTTATATTTTTGACAACATTTACCTTTTTCCCACTACATTCCTAAAAATATGTACTTTCTACACCCATACATTTTTCCTGACACCCAAAAATACTCCTGCAGGACAGGAAAATGGTCATATTCACACACTTATCAAGAGAACATGTTGTCATCCCTACTGCCTCTGATCTGGCGGACTCACTAAACACAAATGCTTCGTTTGTAAATATGTGTGTTGGAGTGTGCCCCTAGCTATCCGTAAATAAATTAAAAACAATAAAATCACGCTGTCTGGTTTGCTCAATATAAGGAATTTGAAATATTTTATAGCATTTACTTATGTATATTTTAGCAATTACATTTACTTTTGATACTTATATAGTATATTTAAAACCAAGTACTTGTAGACTTTTACTCAACATTTGTTGTTCGCTAGGCTTCTTCAACCCCTCCGCCGCCAAACACAGAGGGTCATTTCTCTATGCTAATGCAAGGCCAATTAGATGCAGCTCCTCGGCGCCCGAGTGTTGCCTCGTGCCTGAAGTGGCGACTACGACTGAGAGAATGAAGAAAAGCCATCTTGAAAGGATACCTAACTACGGTGGATAGGAGGAGGAGGAGTCCCTCACACCTGACCCGTTGACCCCTCCGGAGTGGAAGGAGGCTGAGGGATTTGAATGCCCTCAAGCCTGATGTAATTGACTGCGGAGCCTCTTGTCAGTTGTTTGAGGGACGCTGCGGGAGGCTGCTGCTGCTGTATCAGCCAGTGTTCATTATGCTGCTCACCTCTGTGAGGATTACCTCAGGAGATGGGTTATCCACAGGCCTTAATCCCTCTGGAGGGAGGGAGGGAGGGTAGGGCAGAAAAACATGTGGGTTACAAGGACAGGAGCAATGGGGGATAGATGGGTGGAGAGGGAGTAGAGGAGAGGAACCCGGGGGCTGGGAGGACCGGAGGAAATGGGGATGAGTAGGAGGCTGAGGGATGTGTGCCAGTGCCTCCATGTGCTCTGCACTTGCCTTATTCATGTTAAAAAGCAACTAGATATTGTGCATGGTGAGACAGTTCTCTGGGGAACTTCAAACTCCTACCGGTCAATCAGTTCATCCCTATCTCTCTCTTTCCCCCAGTCTCTACCTAACTCTCTGTCTCCATCACGGTTTGTGTTTATCCATGTTTGGGCTTAGACCCGCGCAAATATTAGGCTAATGAGACGTGTGACCAGCAATGGGCTCCAGTACCTGGGCATACATTGATTTGAGCATTGCTGTGCAGACTCTATTTAAGCAATGAGGCATGAGGGGGTTTGGTATATGGCCAATATACCATGGCTAAGGGCTGTTCTTACGCACGACGCAATGCGGAGTGCCTGGACACAGCCCTTAGCCGTGATATATTGGCCATATATCACAAACCCCCGAGGTGCCTTATTGTTATTATAAACTGGTTACCAATGTAATTAGAGCAGTAAAAATAAATGTTTTGTCATACCCATGGTATTGGTCTGATATACCGATCAGCATTCAGGCCTCGAATAACCCAGTTTACAGTATAATAGGCCCTAACTATCTCTCTGGCCCCTCTCTATCAGGTTCCATTAGAGCAGCATGGCCCTGTCCTCAGTTCTGGCCATTAAATTATCTCTCCAGGTCTGCCAGCCAGAGAGAGAAGAGCAGGAAGGCTATGCTCATTACCCACAGGAGCCTCCGCTCTGCTCCGCGCTGCTCCACTCACTGCACAAAAGCTCCTCACTTTCACCTCTTAATTTGAGACACTGGGGAGCATCGGGCCGGCAACGAGATAGAGATACGCGCCATCCAGTGCTATCGCCACTCTCCGCCTGATAGGCTTGTCCTGCATCCTCTTGATTACAGAAGCGGATTTAGAGTGTCGGCTTGGCAGGCGGGCGGGAGATGCACAGTGTACATATTATCCCATTATTTTCTGCTGGGTGCGGCTGACATTGTGCCATGTACGGTTGGGAGTTGGTAGTTGGTCCAGTCAGTACTACGTGATACTCTAATTTTCCCTGTACCCATCATGAGGTTGCTACAACAAGTTTAAAACGTAGATGCACAGTTTGAGAGAATTTTGAGTAATCAAGGTGACAGACAGTGACACATTCAGTACCGCCTTGCACACTCTTGCCTGCATCTACCTGATCTAGGGTGTAATCATTAGTCCAACAGTTGCAAATGAGAGTTTCCATTGGACAAATTCAGGTATGTTTATCCCCGTTTCGTTCCATTTGCTTCTGTTTAAGAAACGTTTATCAACAGAATCGGCGGAATGAATACACCCCAGATCACAATCTAACACAGTTCACTTTCATAGCAGCCACATAAAAACAGCATGATCACTTTGCTCGTTGTATATATAATTCCTTTTTGCAGCTATCTATCTATGCGCTCTCCTCCTCTCACATTTTCCCTTCTCTTGTGGACTTCAGTGCACAACACATCAACTGTCTGTGACCAGGCGAGAAAAAAAACGTCCAAGCCGAACCTTCATATCAGGACCCTAACTGCTACATATAGCCTACATCGTTGTCATGTCATAGTCAACTAGAACTACTAAAACTAACGGGTTAGTAAACCCGCTACAATCATGCAGTACAGTGTACAGTCAGAAAGCAGTTTAGCAGTAATAAATTAATAAAACCAAAAGTTTCCTTGACTTGGAAGAGTTCCAGTGTGGGATAGCCACAGCCAGCTAGCTAACATAGCATTCCTCTCTCTTTTACCCGGGTGTTTGAGTAGTCCAAACTAGCTAGCTGCATTTGCTAGCTCAGTGAAAATAAAAAAAAATACAACCAAATATAGCGATCTCTCTCTCTCTCTCTCTCTCTCTCTCTCTCTAGCTTCTCCTTAATTTAGAAAGAAAGTAATTTGTTCAACTATTGTCTTTCTCTCTCTTTGAGTCAACTACTCACCACATTTTATGCACTGCAGTGCTAGCTAGCTGTAGCTTATGCTTTCAGTACTAGATTCATTCCCTGATCTGTTGATTGGATGGACAACATCACTTCATGCTGCAAGAGCTCTGATAAGTTTTGGGACGTACTTCGGACGTTGTCATAATTACTGTGTAAGTCTATGGAAGGGGGTGAGAACCATGAGCCTCCTAGGTTTTGTATTGAAGTCAATGTACCCAGAGGAGGACAGAAGCTAGTGTGATTTTAACCAATTATGAATAGGCATTACCTAATAACTGCCTAGTAATTGTCTACTAAGTGGTTGATGATGTCATTGGAAACACTTACTTTCCACCATCTTCTTTACTACAAAACATAGATGCCAGTCAGTTTCACATATGTTAATGTTGGGGTGGCGCTTAGATTTTTTATTTATTAGAATCCCCATTAGCCGACGTCAATGGTGACAGCTAGTCTTACTGGGGTCCGACTTACTGGAGATGATTGTGAAAATGTCCCTTTAATAGAGTGGATCCAATGCCGCCCAATTCCCTTTATGGCAATGCATTTTTTACTTTTTCGTAAAAAAAACTTGCTTTCCCTTTGTGACCCTGACGTACGAAAACAAACAAGCCAACGAAATCCCCAGGACAACAGGAGAAAATCAACAGCAACAACAAGGATTCAATCATTTATTTAATCAGCCAGGAAGCATGGCGTCTTCGATCTCATTTGGGGGCCGAGGAGACTAGGGACCAGGAAGTCAGCTGACACAGTACAGGTCGCACTGCTCCGTCTGTTGAGACCCTATATATAGACACCAAATCATATCTGCTTCCAAGAAATCATTCAACTACCAACCACACAGTCCCATTTCCCTCCTAAGCCACAGAGCCTCCAATAGAATCAATAACCTATCAAATGGATACTTAGTCAAGTGGTCTGCAGGTGCACCTACTGATATGTTGTGTGTTCTGTTTCCACTGCCAGATTTCGAACTCTACCAACATTTTCAGACAAAGATACAACAGAGAGTAGCTCAGACAAATCACTTGTTTATTTAATTGACGGGAGGGTGGTGTGGTCTCCAGCCTCTTGGACCAGAGAAGGTCAGACTGTAAACTCTGGTCTCTGTTTGACTTTCCATCATCCTTTATTAGAGTGTAACTCTTGGAGGACATCTGTGTCTTTATATGATTACACCTCTCCAGAATGTCAAACAGCAACTTATCATAGAGGAGTAGACATCATGCTTTGGAATGGTTGCATCACCTTTGTTCCTCTTTGCTTTCAATGCATACCCTAAAATGGGGAGAGTCGGACAAGGTTAGAAATGTATTTTCATGAGCTTTGGCGTCTCTGGTATATAACTGAAGATCTTTGACTCCTCCTCTGTGGCAGCACTACCTGTGGTGGTTTCTAGATGATTCACACCAATAAACATTTCAAATCAATCAATGAGGAAGGCTTCATGCTGCTATTGTCCATTTTAGCTGCTGAGCAATGTGGTCCATGGCTTAGCTCTTCAGTCTGTGGGTGCAGAGGACCTATAACTGTCTGTAAGTAAGGGCTGGATGACGGGAGGGAAACCAGTCTTGGAAGGAAGGGGAGAAGTGTTTTGAGCCATCCCCAAGCTCGTGGCGAGGATATTTATCCAGGGAAGCACACTGGGAGGGGGAAGAGAGAGGCAGTTAGTTTGTAAGTTAGCTGCTGACTAGCGAACCTACTAATGCTACTGCAACAATGGTGTGACACAGGTTAAAAGCTACGAGACCATCCTGCAAAACACATTTTCGGATACTATTACAAACTGTAACCATTTTGTCTATTGAGTATGGCGTTTTCAGGCTGTAGACGTATCTCCTTTACCGCATGGTTCAAAGTCTTTATCAGCTGACAGGATAAATCACTGTGTAAATATTCCTGTACAGGGAATGGCCAAAGACGAACTTGTCCCTTGAAACACGTTCCAGAATTCAACTTCAAACAACACAGATGTCCGCTAAAGTAGTGGTAATCATACAATCACACAGAGACTTGGATCGACTCACCAGTTGCCTAGCCATTGAACTGAGGACATTTTCTACATCCTGGACCCACATCTGTGAAAGAGAGAGAGGTAGAGAGGAAAAAGAGAGATCAGACAGACAAGGGGATGATAAGCAGTTGACACGCAAGGACATTAATCATTCAAAGAGAGCGAGACGTTGTTGCAAAGCAGAATCTCTTTATGCCACATTTTCTCACACTAAACCTAGTTTTGCAAAGGGAGCAGTTTTCCGCCTCGCATTTGCATAAAACATTTAGCAGCATGCTGGTTTTCTCCCCAGGAACTGTGTACCCTTGGTTCTTGTGACCCAGAAGTCTCAAGTCTTGATGAATTGACATTTCTAAGTTGCCTCATCACACAGTCACATACACACACTCCATCCAATCCATCTATGTAAATTCAAAAACTACATAGAAGTGCATACAGTACGGGGGCTGATCAACAGCATCAGTAAAGGTGGCATAAGAGTAAAACCCTTCCAAGCTATAGTTGTAACCCTTAGAGAGTTCACCTTTGTGGATCCCCCCAGGTCGTAGCAGACACACACAACAATTTAGTGTTGGTAGTTTGCGTGAGATGACAAAACACAGAGAGAATGTGCAGGTGAGAGATGGATAAAGAGAGTTTCAGGTGAGATCTTTCTTACTCTGTGTCTCTGTCTCTTCTCTATGCTCCACTCCCTCACGTCTCTCCAGTGCCCTGGCAGGCGAGCACTATCCTCCGCTCCAGGCATGCTGAAGAAGCGTCCTCTCTCTCCCTTCTGACTCCCAGACAGTCCCAGTCCACTGGTGTTTGGAATTGGCCCAAACAGAGCTGGGTGTTTCTGGCCAGACCACCCCCTCTTATTGGTCTCAGGTGACTGACACTGTTTCTGTATTTGCAACTTGAGTCGAGACATTGATACTCTGCCCTGTGTGCTAGAGTCGAGTTCCTCTGGCTAGGGCAAGGCTCTTTCATTGCCATTCAGTACATCCTGCCCCTAGTCACGATCCTGTAAGGCTAAACCATCTCTGACTTAGTCAACTTCAAATATCTGAAAAGCAACTTGAACCTCATTTAGCTGTGTAGTTGGACTGGCCATGTAACAGAGAGGGCGTTGATCTATGGGAAAGATGATCTCTGTATTTCTCCCTGCATTATAAACGATCTGACAAAAGAAAGAACCGTTATTGATGTGAAGACCGATTTAAGGATTTACTGTCCTAGCACTGCCGCTGAATCGTAGTTATTACAAACTGTAGCTATTAGTGGGGTTATATGGATGAATAATATAGAGAAATCAGACAAGACTAGAATAGAATAATTGGTCTCTCACCTGTTCCTTTTCTTTCCATACTGCCTGGTCACCACTGGTTGCTGCTGCCTGAGGATCAGAAAGGAGGAATTTCAACCAGAAAGTTTAAACCAGTAGAGTGTCTTGTATAGGTACACTCTGTACTATAAAACACGTGTGTTAGCCATGAGAGTTCAGCATGCCTAGCTAGCCTGATGCACTGCCACCTGGGACTAAAATGCTTTTGGCTCGACTCCTGGACACTTGTTTAAAGTATCTACTGCTACAGTCATACCAAGTCTCTGTGTAGTAATCCAGGGCCCGTATTTAAAAAGTGTTTCAGAGTAGGGTCCCTCCTGTCCGTATAATCATACGCATTATGATCTAAAGGGCAAAACGGATCCTTTAGCAGCACTCCTACACAGATTCTTTGTGGATGCAGGCCCCGGAGCCTGCGGCACCTCACTAGCACTAAGCCTAAACTCTGATTGGGTGGTTATTGATGGTTACCATCCAGGAAGCTTCGCTGGTATTACCATGGAAACACAAAGACGAGCCAGCCACATGCATTTGGGGAAGAGCGGTTCCAGATTCTAATTTGACTAATTTAATGGATTGAAACCAGAGGGAGCAGGTCTTATACTTTTCCCTGAACCCGTTCCCATAACAAGCATGTGTCTCTCTCACGCTCTTTCTCCACATGTTGGAGCAACTAGTGATATGTGATAAACTTGTCAGTTTAACCATATCTATAGAGCTTGACCTTTTATTTACAGTACCAGTCAAAAGTCTGGACACACCCACTCAATAGCAAAAACATCAAAACTATGAAATAACACATATGGAATCATGTAGTAACCAAAAAAGTGTTAAACAAATCAAAATCTATTTTATATTTGAGATTCTTCAAAGTAGCCACCCTTTGTCTTGATGACAGCTTTGCACACTCTTGGCATTCTCTCAACCAGCTTCATGAGGTAGTCACCTGGAATGCATTTAATTTAACAGGTGTGCCTTGATAAAAGTTCATTTGTGGAATTTCTTTCCTTCTTAATGCATTTGAGCCAATCAGTTGTGTAGTAACAAAGAAGTGGTGGTATACAGAAGATAGCCCTATTTGGTAAAAGACCAAGTCCATATATGGGTAAGAACAGCTCAAATAAGCTAAGAGAAATGACTACATCATTACTTGAAGACATGAAGGTCAGTCAATGCAGAAAAATGTAAGAACTTCAACGTTTTTTTCAAGTGCAGTCGCAAAAACCATCAAGCACTATGATGAAACTGGCTCTCATGATGACCACCACAGGAAAGGAAGACCCAGAGTTACCTCTGCTGCAGAGGATAAGTTCATTAGAGTTACCAACCTCAGAAATTGCAGCCCAAATAACAGACACATCTCAACATCACCTGTTCAGAGGAGACTGCGTGAATCAGGTCTTCATGGTTGAATTGCTGCAAAGAAACCACTACTAAAGGACACCAATAAGAAGAAGAGACTTCCTTGGTCCAAGAAACACGTCCAAATTTGAGATCTTTGTCAGACGCAGTGTAGCTGAACGGATGATCTCCGCATATGTAGTTCCCACCGTGAAGCATGGAGGAGGAGGTGTGATGTTGTGGGGGTGCTTAGCTGGTTACACTTTCTGATATTTATTTGCAAATTCAAGGCACACTTAACCAGCATGGCTACCACAGCATTCTGCAGCGATACGCCATCCCATCTGGTTTGGGCTTAGTGGGACTATCATTTGTTTTTCAACAGGACAATGACCCAACACACCTCCAGGCTGTGTAAGGGCTATTTGACCAAGAAGGAGAGTGATGGAGTGTTGCATCAGATGACCTGGTCTCCACAAACACCCAACCTCAACCCAATTGAGATGGTTTGGGATGAGTTGGACTGCAGAGTGAAGGTAAAGTAGCCAACAAGTGCTCAGCATATGTGGGAACTCCTTCAAGACTGTTAGAAAAGCATTCCAGGTGATGCTAGTTAAGAGAATGCCAAGAGTGTGCAAAGCTGTCATAATGGCAAAGGGTGGCTAATTTGAAAAATCTAAAATCAAAAATCTATTTTGAGTTGTTGAATTTTTTTTTAGTTACTACATGATTCAATATGTGTTATTTCATAGTTTGGATGTCTTCACTATTATTATACAATGTAGAAAATAGTAAAAATAAAGAAAAACCCTGGAATGAGTAGGTGTATCCGAACTTTTGACTGGTTCTGTACAGTATGTCTACTCTGCTGCATGGTCTTTGTTGTAGGGCTGCTTTCCCACAGCATCAATTGAACTACAACTTTACTACAGACACAACAAACTGTATTGTTTACCCCACAAATTGCAGGTGAACTCCGTTAGAGGCCGAAGAGGATGACAGGCGTGTGTTTTAGAAGGCTATGTCGGTCTGGAGTACATCCAACTTTACTGTAGTAGTGTACCTGGAACTGATGCCTGACAGCGCGGGGAGCCTCACTTCTCCACGGGCTGCAGTTCTCTCTGCACGTACACCATCTCTTTCTCCCCCAGCTCGTCTGGATGGCTGAAAGGATGGATGGAAGGAGGAGAGAAGAGGAAAGCAGGGGTGGGGAGGTGGATGGACAGCAGGTGAGAGGAGAGTGTGACAGATAAACTCCCACAGCTGAATACCTCTGGGATTTCTAAGTGTAAGTATGGTGACTGCTCGCCTTTTTGGCATGGGCTGTCACCATTACCTCAGTGACTCGGTGACTTCCTGCCAGAAAGAGAGAGACAGATTACTCTGAGGACATGATTTTTGGTTGCTTTGTTGTTTTTTGAGGGGGATTCTCCTTTCAGCTGCTCAAGCACAAGGGCCTGCACAGTCAGTTTGGTTCAATGCAAAGTGATGTGTCACTGTTTCCAGGTTGGTGGGTAGGAGTGTTCCACAATCTGCATAGAAAATGTTTGACGCTTGTAATGTAGTCAGTGTTCAATATACAGAGGAGAGAATTACTACCCGAGCAGATCTGTCAAGCAGTCTGTTTGTGCTTGTAATGCCTGTGTATGTGTGCACGCGTGTGTGTTTTACGTGATTTAGAACAAGCCTCCAGAGATCGTACGGCAGGTCAGAGGTTCATAGAGAGAGTGTTAATCAGCTCCAGGGGTAAACAGGGTCTCAGTCCCACGGGAGATGTTTGAACATACTCAACCCACTCCTGCCACGCCAAGCCCTGTGGCATCTCCATGTGCTGAGCTGATGAGGGAATGCTCATGCTCTTACATAGTAAACTGGGTGGCAGTTCGGAAGGTTGTCTAGCGGTTAGAGTGTTGGGCCTGTAACTGAAAGGTTGCTGGTTGAAGTACCTGAGCCCATAAGGTGTCAAATCTGTTGATGTGCCCTTGAGCAAGACACTTAACCCAAATTTGCTCCAGGGGTGTCATACTACTACGGCTGACCCTGTAAAACAACACATTTCACAACATTTTTATTTCATTACATTTCATTTCTTTTGAATCCCAGCCCCCGTCCTCGCAGGAGGCCTTTTGCATTTTTGGTAGATCGTCATTTAATTTTTTATTTTTTTTAAATCAAGTGTATCTGGTCATCATATATATATTGCTGTTACTAAAAGTGTGTTATTTCTTTGGACTGGTTGTGTGAGAGTAATACTGTGGGTGGCTGAGGAGTGTCTGTAATGTTGCCTGTGTAAGTACGTGCTTGTGGGAAGGACTGTCAGGAGAATGTCCTCAGTGGCCTCTCTCTCTACTCACCTCTCCAGCAACAAGGCTCTCCAAGGACAGTAGTGTGTCACGCTTTATTTGGATTGTCTGGATAGTCCATCTGTAGATGTTCTACAGATGATCATACTGTCAACAAACCATCTGTTGATAAGCAACTGCTTGCTAAGGTTACGGTTTAGGTAAGGGTTAGGGCTAGGGTCAGCGTAAAGGTTAAGTTTAAGGTTAGAATAACTTCATTTGTTGAATTTTTTTATTTAACCTTTATTTAACTCGGCAAGTCAGTTAAGAACAAATTCTTATTTACAATGACGGCCTGCCCCGGACAACGCTGGGCCAATTGTGCGCCGCCCTATGGGACTCACAATCACGGCCGGATGTGATACAGCCTGGATAAGGGTTAAGGCTAGGGGTAGGTCTAGGGCTAGGGTTAGTAGATAGTTATTTCAAATATTACTGAGAGTCTGCAAATAGTCTGTAGAGCATCTACAGATGGCCTATTCAAATAAAGTGCTACCCAATAGTGTATCAGGCCAATCTAAGACTATGACTGTCAGAGCTGATGGTGAAACACTACAGTAGCACTGTCCCACCCAGTCAAATTGATCACACAATAGAATGCTCACATTGGTTGTGAATCTTATGGCGAAAGAACAGGCTGTCCCATCTCCTCCCTGGCAAACTGGCTTTAACTCTAATAACGCCATAATGTCTACCCTCAACTTTTCAACTCAAACTTTTCAACCCGATCTTGTTTCGCAGAGTTAGACAAATGTGAGCAGAGAAAGATTATCTCAAGGATTATCTTGACAAGCGCTTTAAGGTTGGATTTTAATGGCTTGACAGTAATCCATGAGTCATAATGGTACAAAACAACACGTGAGGCGATGGAAGCTTGGGTCGTTCTTCTTGTAAACAATCTTATAGCCCAACTTGCTTTGAGTTCAGAGTTGACTGGGAGGTTGGCACACCGGGTACAGGCTGGTATTTGGCATTAGCTTGACATCCAAACTACCACACCCAAGCCTCTATAAACAATCCATCCATCATAGTGGTGTTTTTTCATTCCTCAAAACAAAATAACCTCACATACTGAGCTTTCCTTCCTCTCTCAGCTTTGCACGAAGAGATCATCTGTTATTTAGGTATCATGCTGTAGTACCACAATTGATTTCCTCCCCATGATCTTGAGTTTTATGGCCACCATGACGTTAACAATTAATATTTACTAGAAACCTCTGGTTTTTCCCAGAATGGTTGTTCCAAGAGCTGTCCTTCAACATAACATTCAGCAGGGAACTAACTGAGCACACTTCACACTAACGACGCCAGCTTCGCAGCACAAAATCACCTTGAATCAATTCAACCCTCGACCCCTGGTGTTTTTCACACCACTTAATTGCCTCTTTTCCCAGACTCTGAGAGTCACAGTGAGATGACATTCAAGGACAGGGAGGGCCTTAAGGCTGGGGGGAACGAGAACAAATACATCTGGTGTACACCGTACTGACATTATACTCATCACACATAATAGAGATAGAGAGTGGAGATGACAAATGATTCGAATAAATGATTTGAACTGAAGAGCCCAAGTGCTGGAAAAACTGACTCTTTCTCATTGCAAATCCCACACAAGAATAAAGCCATCAAACAAGACTAGAGCCCTCAGACATCAAACTTAGAGCCCCCAACCAGAGCATGATAGGGATTGGAGCTCTCCGCCTAGACCAGTTGACTTTCTCTACGCCAGACACTGGCAAGCAGGAAATGTAAAGGGATGAATCGTGTATCGGTGGTTAGGCTTGGATGTACTCACGGTTTGACTTGGTTGTTGAATCGTCTGCGCAGAATGACTGACAGGGTCGAGATGATCAGGATCGTGGTGCACATGATCAACCTGGCCCACGCACCCAGCAGGCAGGCCTGGTTAGCATGAACAGCTCATGGGGGCTCCCTGTCCCACAATCCGGAGGGGCCAAGTTAGCGTAGCGTTAGCGTTAGCCTGTTAGCCTGTTAGCCTGTTCCAGTCCGCTGCCCGTATGTCTTTCCTAGAACCCTGCTAACACCTTGCTGGATTAGCAGATGGGGATTAGACCACTGATACAGTACTAGCGTAAGCCACTATGGGATGCGTACGCACTTTCTCATTAATCTCTGATTAGACACGTATACCAGTTACATATGGAACTTCTGCTTGAGTTTCTGGACTAGAAAAAGTCTCAAGATGAATCATCTTCCTGTTTATCATCCAGTATTTTCACTGGCAATCAATGCTACTACCATGATGTGCCCCACAGGAGCCTATATTGACAACTTCCCTTATGGAAAACTTTTCATAGGCCCCTGAATGCCAGGCCCTTGGCAACCTAATGAACTATTACAGGGAAAGGCACAAAGAAGGGATGGATGCTTTCTGTCCCTTCATGATCCCGGATGTCAATGAATGCCATCCTCCCCTGTCTTGTTAGAGTGAGGAGACAGTGAATGTGACCCAGGCATCTCGACATGGCCATTCTCATGGAATTCTATCAGCACCGGAGACGTGAAACTCTGCGCGCCTGTCACGAATGCTCTGAAGCATGGGTATCGGACGGTTTTGGATCCACAGGAGCACCGCCAGGAATGTGAATTGTACAAGTTCTGTGCGCATCTCATCTCTGGCTTGGAGAAGTGTTGCTAATTGTGGATTCCTCAGGTTTCTCCTCCACAGCCATGTCATGATGGAGAGCCTCTTGGATCCATAAATCACCAAGAGATATGTATCTAAGAACCGCTGCCACCTGCATGGTTTTGGTATCTTGCCCCAGCTATTTTTCCACTACATTCGTTTAACCAAGTCTTTTAACTCATGCAGATTCACATTCAGATCAGTGAAAGGATGCTTGTTATTATGACTTTTCCAAACCTGGTTGAGTGCAGTGACATTGAACTGTCGTTAACATTGCTATTACTTAACCCTATATGACCCACGTGTCAAACTCATTCCACGGAGGGCCGAGTGTCTGTGGATTTTCCCTCCACCCTTGTACTTGATTGAAGAATTAAGGTCACTAATTAGTAAGGAACTCCCCTCATCTGGTTGTCTAGGTCTTAAACCTAAAAAACCCACAGACACTCAGCCTTCTGTGGAATGAGTTTCACACCCCTGTTCTATGACATGGTCAAATATATCATAACCTGGTACATTTAACCCTTATTTTACCCAAGTTGCAGCAACGACCTGGTCATGAGTTACAGTGGAGAAGAGAGTGTTCTATGAATCAAATGGAGGCTGTGGATGATTAGGTAGCCATGGTAGTAAGAACAATGCTTATTAAGTCCTCTCATAACCACAGAGGACCTGTATGCTGCTAGGAGTAAGTACCAACAGGGCCTCTGGATGAGGTTATGTGTTGACATCCTGTTGTAATATGAAGAGGTTACATAGCCACATAGGTGATGCATTATGGATCTGCTGCCAAATGCTGTTCTCTTGTCCCTGACACTATTAATAGGCCGTTTAATCCCAACATCCCTGCAACTGCTGAGTCAGATAGGTAGGCAGGTGTGTGTGTGTGTGTGTGTGTGTGTGTGTGTGTGTGTGTGCGCACATGCGTGTGTGTGTGTGTTCCCTTTTCACTCACAGGTACTTCTCACCTTACTGTACAGCTTGGAATGTTGATGTAGGTGCACATGTGTGTTCGTGTCTTTGTTATCACCATGGGAACCTGTCCAAATGAGTCCCTGACTGTCACCAACGCTGGCTAGAATGACAAGCTTGGTGACAAGAGACTGGTCGCCATGGTGAAACGTTACCATCCTGTCAACACAGCACACAGGGGAGCGCACACACTGCTAAATACCACTGGAGTTATTCCTCTGCAGATACAGTAGGAGGTGGGAGATGTAGAATATACTACAGGGCTTAATCATTCAATTAAAACCAATATCTGGAAGTTACCATGATATTGGGAATTCTTCCCGCCAACACTGTAAGACTCCGAGCAGTCATTGGATTTGCATAAATTCACAATAAAACAATATTATAACCACATCTGATGATACAGTACATGATGATATATCGGCAAGAGACCCGGAATACATTACCATGTGGAATTAAAAAAAGGATGCCTTTTTCTTGAAGCTCCCACTGGTGCCCTTTTGATAAAGAGCATTTGCTCTGAGCATCAACCAGCGAACAGGCACGTCCGTTAATCATTGATAAATGACATTTGCATCTCATTATTGAATTAGCAGAGTGAAACAGAGGGACTCGCAAACCCAGTACCTCTGGGCACCTGTAGGCAAGAGGTCCTGTGTGCTATTTCAGTCTTCTTCACCAGAAGAGAGAAGGGGAGGGAAGAGAAATAGCCTAGCCTGGTCCCAGATCTGTTTTTGCTCTTGCCAATTCTATTGCTCATTGCCAATGGGTGACAAGGAGTTGACATGATAGCACAAACAGATCTGGGACCAAGCTACTTCTCTTAGACTGGCACTCTAAGAGAAGAGAATAGAGAACTGAGTAGAATTGACAAACTCATAGGAAATTCTGCACAGTCTTGGAAGATGGCGCCGAAGAACATGGCTGACGTTTTACATTCTCCCAACCAATTGTGCTTTTTTGTTCGTTTTTTTTGCTTTTTGGGTATTTTTTTACTTATTATGTATATAATGTTGCTGCTACCGTCTCTTATGACCAAAAACAACTTCTGGATATCAGAACAGCGATTACTCACCGCGGACTGGAATAAACTTTTTCCTTTAACGAGTCAGACGAGAAGGATATCCTGCTTTCGCTGGAACAGGCCCAGATCCATGCCTTTTGCGTGAAGAAAAGACACAGGAAAAGGGGTCGCAGATCGGGCAGCCTTCTGAGAATCCGTAGGCGAGCGAGTAAACTGCCATTGACATTGTTCTTTTTGCTAACGTGCAATCATTGGAAAATAAAATTGATGACCTATGATTAAGATTATCCTACCAACGGGACATCAAAAACTGTAACATCTTATGTTTCACCGAGACTTGGCTGAACAACGATACGAACGATATAGAGCTAGTGGGATTTTCCATGCACTGGCAGAACAGAGACTACCTCTGGTAAGACGAGGGGTGGGTGGTATGTCTATTTGTCAATAACAGCTGGTGCGTGATGTCTAATATTAAAGAAGTCTCGAGGTATTGTTCGCCTGAGGTAGAGCACCTTATGATAAGCTGTAGACCACACTATCTACCAAGAGAGTTCTCATCTATATTATTCGTAGCCATCTATTTACCACCACAGAACGAAGCTGGCACTAAGACCGCTCTCAACCAACTCTATAAGGCCATAAGCAAAGAAGAAAATGCTCACCCAGAAGCGGCGCTCCTAGTGGCCGGGGACTATAATGCAGGCAAACTTAAATCAGTTTACCAAATATTTAACAGCATGTCACATGTGCAACCAGAGAAAAAAAAATCCTAGACCACCTTTACTCCACACACAGAGATGCATACAAAGCTCTCCCCCGCCCTCCATTTGGCAAATCTGACCATAATTCTATCCTCCTGATTTCTGCTTACAAGCGAAAACTAAAGCAGGAAGTACCAGTGACTTGGAAGTGGTTAGATGACGCGGCTGCTACACTACAGGACTGTTTTGCTAGCACAGACTGGAATATGTTCCGGGATTCATCCAATGGCATTGAGAAGAACACCACCTCAGTCATCAGCTTCATCAATAAATGCATCGACGACATCGTCCCCACAGTGACTGTACGTACATATCTCAACCAGAAGCCATGGATTACAGGCAACATCCGCATCGGGCTAAAGGCTAGAGCTGTTGCTTTCAAGGAGCAGGAGACTAATCCGGATGCTTATAAGAAATCCCGCTATGCCTTTAGACGAACCATCAAACAAGCAATGTGTCAATACAGGATTAAGATTGAATCCTACTACACCGGCTCTGACGCTCGTTGGCTGTGGCAGGGCTTGAATACTATTACGGATTACAAAGGGAAACCAAGATGCGAGCTTCCCAGTGACGCGAGCCTACCAGACAAGCTAAATGCCTTTTATGCTCACCTCGAGGCAAGAAACACTGACGCATGCACGAGAGCACCAGCTGTTCTGGATGACTGTGTGATAACGCTCTCGGTAGCCAATGTGAACAAAACCTATAAACAGGTCAACATTCACAAATCCGCTGGGCCAGACGGATTACCAGGACGTGTACTCAAAGCATGCGTGGACCAACAGTCACCCAAGTTATAGCCTGTTTTCTCTGCTACGGTACCGGAGCGCCAAGTCTAGGACCGAAAGGCTCCTCAACAGCTTCTACCCCCAAGCCCTAAGACTGCTGAACAATTAATAAAATCGCCACCGGACTATTTACATTGACCCCCCTCCCTTTTGTACACTTCTGCTACTCACTTCTGCTACTCACTACATGTACTAATTACCTCAACTAGCCTGTACCCCCTCACACTGACTCGGTACCGGTGCCCCCTATATATAACCTCGTTATTGTTATTATTGTGTTACTTTTTTTAATTACTTTTTATTTTAGTCTACTTGGTAAATATTTTCTTAACTCTTCTTGAACTGCACTGTTGGATTAAGGGCTTGTAAGTAAGCATTTCACGGTAAAGTCTACACTTCTTGTATTCGGCGAATGTGACAAATAAAGTTTGATTTGGTAGTCAACACATACAGTTGAAGTAGGAAGTTTACATACACTTAGGTTGCAGTCATTAAAACTTGTTTTTCAACCCCTCCACAAATTTCTTGATAAAAAACTATAGTTTTGGCAAGTCGGTTAGGACATCTACTTTGTGCATGACGCAAGTAATTTTTCCAACAATTGTTTACAGACAGATTATTTCACTTATAATTCACTGTATCACAATTCCAGTGGGTCAGAAGTTTACATACACTAAGTTGACTGTGCCTTTAAACAGCTTGAAAAATTACAGAAAATGTCATGGCTTTAGAAGCTTTTGATAGGCTGATTGACATCATTTGAGTCAATTGGAGGTGTACCTGTGGATGTATTTCAAGGCCTATTTTCAAACTCAGTGCATCTTTGATTGACATCATGGGGAAATCAAAAGAAACCAGCCAAGACCTCAGAAAACAAATTGTAGACCTCCACAAGTCTGGTTCATCCTTGGGAGCAATTTCCAAACGCCTGAAGGTACCACATTCATCTGTACAAACAATAGTATGCAAGTATAAGTACCATGGGACCACGCAGCTGTCATACTGCTCAGGAAAGAGACGCATTCTGTCTCCTAAAGATGAACTTTGGTGCGAAAAGTGCAAATCGATTCCAGAACAAAAGCAAAGGACCTTGTGAAGATGCTGGAGGAAACAGGTACAAAAGTATCTATATCCACAGTAAAACAAGTCCTATATCGACATAACCTGAAAGGCCGCTCAGCAAGGAAGAAGCCACTGCTCCAAAACTGCCATAAAAAAGCCAGACTACAGTTTGCAACTGCACATGGGGACAGAAATCGTACGTTTTGGAGAAATGTCCTCTGGTCTGATGAAACAAAAATAGAACTGTTTGGCCATAATGACCATCGTTATGTTTGAGGAAAAAGGGGGAGGCTTGCAAGCTGAAGAACACCACCCCAACCGTGAAGCACGGGGGTGGCAGCAACATGTTGTGGAGGTGTTTTGCTGCAGGAGGGACTGGTGCACTTTACAAAATAGATGGCTTCATGAGGGATGAAAATGATGTGGATATATTGAAGCAACATCTCAAGACATCAGTCAGGAAGTTAAAGCTTGATCGCAAATGGGTCTTCCAAATGGACAATGACCCCAAGCATACTTCCAAAGTTGTGGCAAAATGGCTTAAGGACAACAAAGTCAAGGTATTGGAGTGGCCATCACAAAGCCCTGACCTCAATCCTATAGAAAATGTGTGGGCAGAACTGAAAAAGCGTATGCGAGCAAGGAGGCCTACAAACCTGACTCAGTTACACCAGCTCTGTCAGGAGGAATGGGCCAAAATTCACCCAACTTATTGTGGGAAGCTTGTGGAAGGCTACCCAAAACGTTTGACCCAAGTTAAACAATTTAAAGGCAATGCTACCAAATACTAATTGAGTGTATGGTAACTTCTGACCCACTAGGAATGTGATGAAATAAATAAAAGCTGAAATAAATCATTCCCTCTACTATTATTCTGACATTTCACATTCTTAAAATAAAGTGGTGATCCTAACTGACCTAAGAAAGGTCATTTTTACGAGGATTAAATGTCAGGAATTGTGAAAAACTGAGTTTAATTGTATTTGGCTAAGGTGTATGTAAACTTCCGACTTCAACTGTATGCTCTTGACAGATATATTCCAGACACATTCAAATACATAAAACCTACAGTATATGGTCACACATTAAAAGACAGTTCAAACCCCCTGAAACAAGTGTAGGCAATTATCACTTTATTGATAGTCATTGATAGTTAATTTCACCAGGTCTGCAAAGGTACATGTCTGTAGTAGGCTGTGCAAACATGCTAAAACAGCACAAAACCACTCCCACTCCCCCAGTCAACAAATGTATATAATCTCAGTCATATACAGTATTCCAAATACATATACAGATAATCATTTTGTTTTATATATTTAGAAAAATATAAAGTCCAAGCTTTAAAACTGACTGACAAAAAAAACAAAAATCACAACAAGAAGTCCCAGATGTAGTAAATTATGTCTACATATGCTGAAGTGTGTGTGTTTGTGTGTGTGTGTGTTTGTGTTCACGAGCAAGTGTCAGGGAGGAAAACTCTGCAGATGGAGGGTACGAGCTTACAGCTGAAGGGAGAAAAAAAGATTATGTAGCCATTTTGTGAATTATGGTTGACATGGGTTTAATAAACAACCTGTCGGGGTGGCTCAGGCCTAACACAAATAGTCCTCCATCCCGAGCTACTCAGAGGAACAGAGGAGCCTGACCTCTAACGGGGTTGTACTCAAGACCTGACGCCAAATGTTTTGCTAACAGTGTGAGACTGGTGCGTGTATTGTACTGTAGGTGTAATGGGAGAGAGAATGTATTATATACAACAACTTCTACAGTAATCCACCTCATTTCCTCTCATCTACAGCCACTTGTCTCTTGCTGAATGAGTTTGTCATATTGTATTAGCTCGACTTCCTGTGTCAGTTATTTATCAGCCATGTAAGCCTACTGTATATCCATCTTGTAACATTACTGCTGGCCTCCAAAGGAACAACAAAGGAGAAGGCTGTAGAATATGAGTAGAATTATATTATTAGCCAAGTAGCCATGGTAGCAAAGCAGATAGAGGGATGTTTTCTCTCAGCATTTGGCCAGAGGAAAGAAAGGATGAGAGAGTAGGGGAGATATTTGATGAATGACCAGAAGAGGAAGAGCGGAGCCCCATTACTTCCTCATTAATGGTAAATGACAAAGCCGAGAGGGACCAGAGCGCAGGAGTTACCATCAGAGACACAGAGGAGATTGGATCTAAACTGACATTCAAAATCCATTTGTAGTGTATTCAGGGGAAGTCAGGAGCAAGGCTCCAACTTGTGCTATCGTATTGTACATGTCAACCCAACATGGTTTAAACTGTACCAAAGTGTCTAGACCTCTTGGTAGGGTTGTAGAGTGCTTAGTATATTAGATATGGTCGATATTAATATTTGTTCTTACCCTAGTGGTTCAGAGGTAAAAGATATACTGATGCTACTTCAAAGGGTCCGTTGTATTTCCAGAGACCTCTGGAGTCAGTTTCTTAATGAGGAAATGTAAACGCTCTGTAAATGCTCTGTAAATATTAGCATATGGGTGGTCAAAGTTGTCAGAGCAGTGTATGTGTGTGCTCGTGAGTGCATCCTTATAAAGAGGAGATGATACCCTAACAGTGATCTGTCAGCCTGTGGCTCTATCCCATCACTTTGAAACGGTTTATAAATTAAAATAGCCAATTGCCGTATGGACAGAGTGTTAGCAGATGGGTGTGCTTGTATAGTGCATGAGATGGGCATGGAAGGAGACAGGGTGTATTTGGGAATCCAAAGTGGCATACTTTCAGTGAGCAACAAAACTCCCTAAAATGGAGCCCTTAGTTCCCTTGAAAACATTGAAGATTTACGATACTACAATGAGTGTTGAATGAGGGCATAAGAGAATACATACACTCACTTACTGTACGCTATACAGACAACATCCCAGGAGCTATACAGACAACACCTCAGGACCTATACAGACAACACCTCGGGAGCTATACAGACAACACCTCGGGGGCTATACAGACAACACCTCGGGGGCTATACAGACAACACCTCGGGGGCTATACAGACAACACCTCGGGGGCTATACAGACAACACCTCGGGGGCTATACAGACAACACCTCGGGGGCTATACAGACAACACCTCGGGGGCTATACAGACAACACCTCGGGGGCTATACAGACAACACTTCGGGGGCTATACAGACAACACCTCGGGGGCTATACAGACAACACCTCGGGGGCTATACAGACAACACCTCGGGGGCTATACAGACAACACCTCGGGGGCTATACAGACAACACCTCGGGGGCTATACAGACAACACCTCGGGGGCTATACAGACAACACCTCGGGGCTATACAGACAACACCTCGGGGGCTATACAGACAACACCTCGGGGGCTATACAGACAACACCTCGGGGGCTATACAGACAACACCTCAGGGGCTATACAGTAAAGTACACACAATGAGTCAATAGGGAGAGGGGAATGACTCCCCCAAAAGTTGAACACAACAAGATATTCTTTGAACAGTCTCAGCCCTAAAAATCACCTTCCTCCATCCCTGTTCCCTTCATTTTTCTTGGACAGGGTCATTACAGAGACCAAACTTCCCCTTCAGGATCCGTACAGACCGTTACAGCCCTGCACTCCCCTGCTATCGCCCCTCACACTGCCGAGCTGGAGAGCTGCACCCAGCCAACCTCTGTGTAGGCGCCCGTCACATGCCAGTACACCGCCCCCAGCAGTTTGGTCCACACCATTTGCACTTCTGCTGTGAAGAATTCTGGGAAGTCCTCCGAGAGCACCTCCAGCATTACACCACACAGGATCTAAGAGATGGAGAAAGGGAGGAAGTGAGATAAACAATGAGGAGAAAAGTGAGAGGAAGAGGATGGCAAGATGTAAGGAAAAATAAAAATTGGTAGATGAAGAAAGAGAGGAGTAAAAATGGAGGAGAGCAATCTTGTCTAACAAATGCACCCTCGAAGCCTTTCCAGTTGGCCTCAACTTGAAACAGAGCAACGCAACTTCCGTCCTCTCCACTCAAAACCTTTCAGAGGGACATTAGGGACCACTAACACAGACAAGCCATGCCCTCACCTTAAAGTACATAGGCTCCACCTTGTGTTTGACAGCATGCGCCTTGCCCACCAGAGCCAGAACAGAGGACACTTTCTCTGGGTCGTGGAGGTTCTCCACCACCGTGTTGATGGCGCTCATCACCCGGCGGGCGTGGTGCCTCAGCTGGACACTGCGCTCCATCTCCTCTGGGTCATCCATGTCCTGAAACTGGCTGAAGTACTGCTTGGCCGATGGGAAGTTCACAAAGAACCTGGAGGACAGAAGAGCATTAACATTCTTACTCTGTGATTTTCCTGGAATTTCTGGTGACAAGGTTTATCTATGGCTCTGGGTAGAAGTTAGTGTACTCATAATATCATAAAACCCACAGAACAACCATGCAATCAAACAATATCAGGGGAAGTCCAAGAAACTGGGGGACAAAAGAGTCAGGGTTAGAGTTTGTACAGAGCCATGATGGTACAAGCACAACTTATGTGGATATCATCCATGCTGGTTTCAATTCTTCCAGGACAATAATATTCTAGTAAGACAATAACACTCTTATTTGAATGTCCTCATAATCCACACAGAGCAAAGCAGAAGATATCAATATGCCTACAGGCAATCAGATGATGTCAGTGCAAAAATGAGGGATGAATAATATGTCAGTTAATACCCTCGGCAAAATTCACTGAAATTACTGAAATTGGTACTAGTGGGGAATATGTACGCTTCATAACATTTGATCGAAGCGTTCAAGCTTGAAGATTTCGGAATCTACTCATTGAATGGATGCCCTGTGGCCATAAAGTCAGATGAGTTAATAAAACAATTCTGGAGACATTATTGCTCATTGTAATGTGTGACCTAGAGCTAATGAAAACTACCCAAAGTTTTCAAAATGCACAATGTGCCTCAAGTTGTAATCAGCCTCTTAAAATAGCCTCATCTGCACCTAGGTGATTGGGCTTACTTATCACTTGTCACGACTTGGGCTTACGACTCAAGTGTTTACGTCCTGCGAGTGGAGTGTGCGGCTCACTTCTCATGATTTCTCGCGTCTACTTGGAGCCTTGGAGAATCTGCTCAGGGCGCCAACAACACGCAACGTGGGGTGATTGGCAGGCGGGAACGGTAAAGTGGTGCTGATGAGGCGAGGAGCATTAAGATCATTACGTTTCTTTGAGTGTAATTAGAGGCAGGTGCTGCTGGGGACCAGAGGAGCGAGACGGGTGGCAGTCGATGTTCCTCTCGGAGCATTTCACCTGCGGTGACTGTGCGTAGGAGGTTTCCTCTGCCTGAATGCTTTGGCATTGATTATGAGCCACATAACAATACCTGCCATACACAGCGATGAAAGATGCAAAAAAATCCTCAAATGTCCTGTGACTGCTTTGTCATCTACAAAAGTGACAGTAGATACCAGCCTTGCATGTCCTAAAGTGCTTTTGTCAAGTCCTTCCCTCCCTAGTCACAGATACTGTATATCCTGCAGAACTACACACTTTTCCTGAATGGAAAATAATGGAACTTCAAAAGGAAGAGCACCTCTCTGAGGATTACTGGACTTCACACAGAGGGTACTATGACTGATGTGTGTGCCGTCTATGGACTAGTTTGAACTGCAAGTTATTTTAGGGCCATACAGTGAAGCCCATTCTCCAACCACCCTATGAGATGTAAGCTGAGAGAATGGGAATTTCCCCGCTCTGTTTTGATTGAGGTCTACAGTTTGTACGTCACCACCGCTGAGACTGACCACGTCAGGGCACCTCAATTAGCGGCTGTGTATTTTTGACGATAAGACTATAATGAAGTTTCCACAAGCTTACAAAGCGGTGCACTGCTTGTACAAGGAGATATGTGGGGGATACTTTTAGATTTTTGACTCTGCTCTCACCCTTTCTGGTGAAAGCACAGCATGCTGTATATGTAAACAAATGAATAATTGAAACACACACACAATCACTCTCATCTTGTTTCACCCCTGACCCAATTTGACTCGTGTAAGTGCTTTACACCAGTGCAGCTGACTGGGTACCAGGGTTTAGTTATTCAGCGTTGGTTAGGTTTGGCCCCTGGCAGCAGCGCTACACTACACTACACTGCATCCCCGCAGATCCTGTGACATGCTATGCTACATGCTATGCTAAAGAGGCGCCTGCTTGCCCATAGCTGTCCCCAAGCCAAGCTCTCCCAGCTGTCGCTGCTTCACTTTGTCTTTGAAACAACAAGGGACACTGGCGTGTTGTTCCTTGCAGATAAACATGAAAGTCCCTTAGAGCTTTGTGAGGAAAGGACTTTTTCTCTTAGAAGTCAGAAATGAAGAACTTTTTTCGTATAACTTCGCCAATCCTCTTCAGGGCCCCCTTTTATAGGTTCAAGAGTACTGTGCAATATACTGTTAAATATACAAACAGTGTATATCCACTTTTATATCTGCATGTATATTTATACATCTCTATAATGCAAGACTGTTAAAACATTTGCCCTGAAAGCCTAACACAACCAGAACCAGAGAGTGAGTGGAGTGTCTGGAGTGTCAAAGATGCTCTCACACTGAATTCCCCCAACCTGTCGCTGCATTTAAATGAAGTCATCAAAGCAGCACCATTAGTGGTTTGTTAGTCACATTCTAATTAGTCTTGAAGGGTTCTTTTCGGGAAGGCAACACGCTTCGAGTACTGAGAAAAACGACCTTGACTAACCTGTGCGAGCATTAGACACAGCACAGAGAGGTGGATTCTCTTTACTGGTCATTCAAAGCACTTCCATGAAATCAAATCAAGTCTCATCTCCTCAGCCATCAAGATCGACTACTTTGGAGATGTGTCCATCATGCTAGTATCAGAAGCATCCAGTCACAGCCAAATACTTTTGCTTGATGTTTGGCGATTTCATTGGGCTGCCATTTGTACAGTACTCGAGATGGCCGGAGGTGGTCTCCTCATTGGTGAAATTGCATTTGTGCGCATTGATGATGACATTAGCCCAGGCTATTGTCACGGTCTATTCTTTCCGTCCATCCAAGCAGAAGGATAGAAATGCAAATAGCTAAGCATTCACATGGCGAACCATGGAAGTCAACCGAAAAGTGGAAGGCTTTGACCCAGTATCCATCCACTCTTCAACATGCTTTCAGGATAGCTATTAGACCATTATCCATTCCGCACAGATGACCTGCTTACTCAGGCCATCTGCTTGTTAATAGGAGCAGGCCAATTAGTGGGTACAGAGGGATGTTAGGGAGTGTGACATACTGTACCAGTCAAAAGTCTGGACACACCTACTCATTCAAGGGGTTTTCTTTATTTGTACTATTTTCTGCGTGTAGAATAATAGTGAAGACATCAAAACTATGAAATAACACATATGGAATCATGTAGTAACCAAAAAAGTGTTAAACAAATAAAAATGTATTTTTGATTTTAGATTCTTTAAGGTAGCCACCCTTTGCCTTGATGACAACTTTGCACACTCTTCGCATTCTCTCAACCAGCTTCACCTGGAATGCTTTTCCAAAAGTCTTGAAGGAGTTTCCACATATGCTGAGCACTTGTTGGCTGCTTTTCCTTCACTCTGCGGTCCAACTCATTCCAAACCATCTCAATTGGTTGAGGTTGGGTGATTGGGGAGACCAGGTCATCTGATGCAGCACTCCATCACACTCCTACTTGGTCAAATAGCCCTTACACAGCCTGGAGGTGTGTTGGGTCATTGTCCAGTTGAAAAACAAATGATAGTCCCACTAAGCGCAAACCAGATGGGGTGGCGTATTGCTGCAGAATGCTTTGGTAGCTATGTTGGTTAAGTGTGCCTTGAATTCTAAATAGATCACAGAACGTGTCACCAGCAAAGCACCCCCACCCCATCACTCCTACTCCTCCATGCTTCACGGTGGGAACCACACATGCTGAGATCATCCCTTCACCTACTCTGCATTTCACAAAGACACGGTGGACTCATCAGACCAAAGGACATATTTCTCGTGTTTCTTGGCCCAAGCAAGTCTCTTCTTCTTGTTGGTGTCCTTTAGTACTGTTTTTTGTTGTTGCAGCAATTCGACCATGAAGGCCTGATTCACGCAGGCTCCTCTGAACAGTTGATGTTGAGATGTGTCTGTTACTTAAACTCTGTGAAGCATTTATTTGGGCTGCAATTTCTGAGGCTGGTAACTCTAATGAACTTATCCTCTGCAGCAGAGGTAACTCTGTGTTTTTCTTTCCTGAGAGCCAGTTTCATCATAGCGCTTGATGGTTTTTGCGATTGCACTTGAAGAAACTTTAAAAGTTCTTGACATTTTCCATACTGACTGACCTTCATGTCTTCAAGTAATGATGGACTGTTGTTTCTCTTTGCTCATTTGAGCTGTTCTTGCCATAATATGGACTTGGTCTTTTACCAAATAGGGCTATCTTCTGTATACCACCCCTACATTGTCACAACACAGCTAATTGGCTCAAATGCATTAAGAAGGAAAGAAATTCCACAAATTAACTTTTAACAAGGCACAGCTGTTAATTTAAATGCATTCCTGGTGACTACCTCATGAAGCTGGTTGAGAGAATGCCAAGAGTGTGCAAAGCTGTCATCAAGGCAAAGGGTGGCTACTTTGAAGAATCTCAAATATAAAATATTTTTTTGGTTACTACATGATTCCATGTGTGTTATTTCATAGTTTTGATGTCTTCACTATTATTCTACAATGTAGAAAATAATAAAAATAAAGAAAAACCCTTGAATGAGTAGGTGTGTCCAAACTTTTGACTGATACTGTAGGTGCAGTTGAGAAGCTTTGCACTCAGGAGGATCATTAGACCCAGCAGAGCATTCAAGCCTGGGCATGTCAAGAGAGCCTGTGATCTTGATGTCAAGGGACAGAGAGAAATGAAAGATAGAAAGAAAGAGACATAGTGAATAGAGAATGGGAGGGAGACTGAGGAAAGCGAGAGAATAGGAGGGAGACGGATAGTAAGAAAGAAAGTGAGGGAGAGAGAGGAACAGATATGGAGAATGAGAGAGAGACCGGCAGGGAGAGTCGAGAGAGACAGTGAAGTGCCAAAGCTTGTTGCTGTTACACACAGATAAGAATGCCACACACATGCACGTATGTACACACTCTCTCTCTCACACACACACACACACACACACACACACACGCACACACACACACACACACACACAGACAACTCTACACACTCTGCCCTCAGAGCTTTCCCTAAGGGACTATCTTGTCTCTCCCACCCAAAATCAGAGCACATCACTGCCTTAGCGACGCCACGCTGTCCGTTTTAACGAGCCCTCTCGGCGTTCCATGTGGAACACTGAGACAACACTTAGACAAAAGTCAAACGCATCCCAGCTCAGTCAGACAGCGACTCTTTTTTCAGATGCAGAGCCATACGCATTAAGACCAACACACACATACAAACAAAGTGACAGACAACTTGTAATATTAAAATTCCAGTAAATAAAGAATAATAAGCAGTCATCAAGGTGCCACAGAAAAGTACCTGCTAAACTGCTGGTTCAGGTTTAGAGTGAAGATGTGACAGGTAAAAGATGTAAAATAGGTGTAAAGCATCAACTGAACAGCTAGAAAAGGAATGTCTGCCTCAGACAGGAGGACATTTAAGCAGAAACATGTGCTCCCCCTCAATTATAGTGTCTTACAAAAATAGTCTGTAGAATGAAGAGGGCTTCTGAGAAATTGCTTTTTAATGAGGACAGAGGTGAGTGAATGAGAGCAGAATTTTCTATGTGTGGAGGTGGTCTGTGCAGTGTGGACTCAATCTCCCTGCGTTTTCCAGAGCCGTCTGTGGGATTTCATAGGAATGCATGAGCCCCCTCCAATCTGCACAAATCTATGGAAAACACACATCCAGCAGTGCTCAGGTGCAGTAAACATCAGTGGAAATCTGTGTTTATATGTTGGTCAAGTCTAGTCCCAATTAACCCCAATCACCCTCCACTGACAACTTTTTTGCCCAAACCTTTCTATGCCTGATAAGATGCTGTACATGAGAATGTACTTTTTTAAATTGTAGACCCCCCATGCCATCCTGTCCCACCAGCTACACATACCTTATGAGGACCCCTTGATACTCCACATACCTTATGAGGACCCCTTGATACTCCACGTACCTTATGAGGACCCCCTGATACTCCAATTACCTTATGAGGACCCCTTGATACTCCACGTACCTTATGAGGACCCCCTGATACTCCACATACCTTATGAGGACCCCCTGATACTCCACGTGCCTTATGGGGACCAACAGCCGCAACACAATGAGGACTCTAAGCCCCGCGTACTTAATGAGAACCATCAGCCCTATATGTGCCTTAGGAGGACCTCCAGTCCCGCCACAATGGCGACCAACATCCCCATCACTGTGGAGACCAACAGCCCCCCCCCCCACATACCTTATGAGGACCGACACGCCCACGTCCTCGCAGTTCTCGTAGACGTGTACCCAGGTGTTCTGGATGATCTCCCGCTCGGCATCGGTCAGTGGCTCGGCCCGCTCCGGCCGCTCCCCACGCTCCATCGTCTCTCCTCCTACGTCTCTCGGCGACTCCATCCGAGACGACCTCCGCCGCAGCAGCTCGGAGGCTCCCGGCAGCAGCGAGCGGGGGAGGTAGGGAGCAAGGGAGGGGGGGAGGGAGAAGGAGAGCTGTGAACCCACGGCGACGGAGATGGAGGGATGGAGGAGACAGACGGAGCAGCCTTGAACGCTACCCACCCACCCCCCACCAAAACCACCACTCTCTCCCTTCGCTCTCCTCTCCTCCAAAACTTGTCCTCCACTGTTAATACCACTTCTTTTTTTATTCCCCTCACTCTTTCTCTCTTTCTCCGTTTCTTTGGTATCTTTCCTTCTCTGGTACGGGAGCTGTCTTCCCCCTGAACTTCTGTGTTTGTGAGGACCTGATGGAATGACGGAGGGAGTGGGAGAGAGGGGTGGAGAGAAAAGAGAGGGGGTGGGGAGAGATGGAGAGAGGGGGTAGAATAGAGAGCATCTATGATCTCTGTATTGTCCTCCCGCCTCCCTCTCACACACTCTCCTCTCTCTCCCTCTTTCCCCCACTCTTTCTCTCTCTCTCTCTTTCATTTTGTCTACCTAATGTGCGCACACATGCAACCACGTATGCACACACATGCACGCACATACACACGCACACAGATCCTAGATTCTCTCTATTCTACCCCCTCTCTTTTCTCTCCACCCCTCACTCCCACTCCCTCCGTCATTCCATCAGGTCCTCACAAACACAGAAGTTCAGGGGGGAAGACAGCTCCCGTACCAGAGAAGGAAAGAAACAAAGAAACGGAGAAAGAGTGTGTGTGTGTGCGTTCGTGGTGGGGTTCTGTGTCGTCTCATGAGAGAGCCCGTATAAACTGTGACAGAAAAAGCTATAGGAAGCCTCTGTCTCTCCACAGACTCTCACGGGACATTGTGCCTGACCGTTTGACAGGTAAAGCAGATAGAACAGAGAGAGAGAGTAAAAAAGAGAAGTTACCATTTGCATTCAGGCTATTGAGAAAGTTCTGAAATACATAATGGAGGTCAAGAAATAAGGTTAAACATGAATTACATTATCTGTCAGAGTATTTACTTCTCACTGATTCAATTGTATTGGACGTATGACTCATAAAAAAAACTTGATGAAACCATTCAAAAGTAAATTCAACAAAAGTCTTGGATCGTCTGGTTTGAAATTACACTTTGATTTGTGCAGTGCAGACAGACCAACACAAGAAGATTGAAGAAACCTGCTACTGAAGGGGTCAATCAGCATAGAAGATATTGAAAATTCCACATTTGACATTCGCTCAGTGGCTCGCTACAGCCAGAGGAGACGGTTAATAAACTGCTGGCTAGACAAAAGGGGGGGGGGGGCGAAAAGGAGTCTACGGTGACAGTTTTATTGTGCCATGGAGTCTATAGAAAAAGCCTGCCTGCCATTGAGATAGAGCTGTCACAGCATTTGAAAGATGACAGATTTATGCACAAAGCCAAGTGTGGCACCCGTCAACACTAAACTGAATTGCACACTAATGTCTGTCAGACTTTCCACGTGCCACTTAGGCTGCGTTTACACAGACAGCCCAATTCTGATCGTTTGCCCAATTATTAGCAAAAGCTCTGATCTAATTGGTTATAAAGATCAGAAGTAGGCTGCCTGTGTAAATGCAGCCTTAGGGTGAGCAAATACTAAGTCTGTGATATAGGGCTTTGTCAAAACCTATATGGACATAATTAAATTACCACCGTCTCATATACATACAGAATACACTGTTCATAGCATAGTATGAGTATAAAGAATTTTCTACTGTGGGAATATAAAATTATTGGACACTAACATCTACTGTAACACAAAGCATATTGCCAATTGGCAAAGGTTTGTTCAAAATCTCACTAGATTATGAAGAGCAAGTCACAGACTACTCATACATGTACTGTATAAAGCATTTGTACTGTGTAAATGTAGCTTGGGCCAAGTTAGCGTCTATGATAGTATTCATTTTATCGCCTCTCCATCTCAGACCTTGCAGGAAGTAAGCAACACTGACACTTCGAACACACCGACAGCGTCATTGGGCGAAATGGTACGCAGCATCATCTGGATATGTGTCCAACAAAAGTTCAACATTCACCTTCTGCTACCATTTCTGTCAATCCGTCTACGCATACAGTTTGACGCATACGTTTGATAAATCCAACGTATGCACCACACAGAACGCTCTGCAACGCAATGCTGCAAGGCAAACGCAGCGTTTCATTGGAAATTCTGGCGTACCAAAATGCAATGACACTGTCGGTGTGATCGAAGCGTGAGTGTAAAAAAACATTAGGAAGGCGTGCTCTTCCCATGACATAGACTGACCAGGTGAATCCAGCTGAAAGCTATGATCCCTTATTGATGTCACCTGTTAAATCCACTTCAATCAGTGTAGATCAGGGGTCTCCAACCTTTTCTAGCATGAGAGCTAATTTAAAAAAATTAAACATATCGCGAGCTACACGGTTTTTTGTTGTTGTTGCTTGCTGCTCGTTCTTCTCTTCTCCTCCCTGCAACTCTTCCCCGGGTCCTTTCTGTCAATATACCTGGTAAAATAATGGTTAATAAACAATTCCAAGGGGGGCCCTATAAAATGTGTGATTCCTATTACAAATTATGTTTTATCTTTTCCCAAATAAGGTTCTCATTTTTATTATTCCTGGATTTAGATTTTGTTTTGATTTTACACTCTTAAAATGACAATTGTTTATAGAGAAACAACGAAATTGGACGTTCTGAGTCCATGTCAATGCTTAAATCATATCAGAAGGAAAACAAATTGGTCTGGAAGAACACTAACACATTTTGTGATGAATGTGCCATCTAATGTGCTGGTGTAGCAACGGTTCTGTACTGCTGCTGCTCATTTCATGGCAAAGTTTGCAAATAAGAATAATAGATATAAATTACATACTTTTGCCAGGTAAGCCTACTTTGCAATTAACATTTAACTTCTACAGGATCGGTCCCCGTCCCCCCGCCCCCCCCACCCCACGTAACGGTTGAGCTAATGTAGGCTAATGTGATTAGCATGAGGTTGTAAATAACAATAACATTTCCCAGGACATGGACATACCTGATATGGGCAGAAAGCTTAAATTGTTGTTATTCTAACTGCGCTTTCCAATTTACAGTAGCTATTACAGTGAAATAATACCATGCTATTGTTCGAGGAGAGTGCACAGTTATGAACTTGAACATGTATTAATAAACCAATTAGGCACATTTGGGCAGTCTTGACACAACATTTTGAACAGAAATGCATGTTTTTTTATCTTGTACCAGATCTAATGTGTTATATTCTCCTACATTCATTTCACATTTCCACAAATTTCAAAGTGTTTCCTTTCAAATGGAATCAAGGAATCAGTACATCACTGGGGCCAGGCTTCCTGCCATCCAGGACCTATACAATAGGCGGTGTCAGAGGAAAGCCCAGAAAATAGTCAGAGATAGACTGTTTTCTCTACTACCACACGGCAAGCGATACCGGAGCGCCAAGTCTAGGACCAAAAGGCTCCTCAACAGCTTCTACCCCCAAGCCATAAGACTGCTGAACAATTCATAAAATCGCCACCGGACAATTTACATGGACCCCCCCTCCCTTTTGTACACTGCTGCTACTCGCTGTTTATTATCTATGCATAGTCACTTCACCCCTACCTACATGCACAAATTACCTCAACTAACCTGTACCACCGCACACTGACTCAGTACCGGTGCCTCCTGAATATAACCTCGTTATTGTTATTCTCATTGTGTTACTTTATTATAACTTTTTATTTTAGTCTACTTGGTAAATATTTTCTTAACTCTTCTTGAACTGCACTGTTGGTTAAGGGCTTGTAAGTAAGCATTTCACGGTAAAGTTTCCACTTGTTGTATTTGGCGCATGAGACAAATAAAGTTTGATTTGATTTGAAGAATATGCATATCCTTACTTCAGGTCCTGAGCTACAGGCAGTCATATTTGGATATGTCTTTATAGGCGAACATTCTTAATTAATTGAAAAGGTTTTGGGGGAAAGTATTTCTGTCAACCTACAAGATGGTTATCACATCAACTGGCTACACACAGAGGGATAGACACACACGCACACCACACAGACAGACAGGGGCAATATTGTTGGAAATGAATTGGAAAATATTGTGTTAGGTTTGGCTTTTTAAGCCAATAGTGGCTAACCAGGGGTGGGATAATGTCAGGTTGCGTTGATTAAATAGTAGCTGGGAGCTTGAGGGGTCTGATACTTGTGAGATTTGTTTATGACAGTTTGCGGTGGAACACGTGAAAATTGCATGTACTTTCAGAATTGTTTGGTGAGCTACTCATAGGTGGGCTACGAGCTACTGGTAGCTTACGAGAGCTTACGAGCTACTGGTAGCTTACGAGTAGCTTACGAGCTACTGGTAGCTTACAGGCTACGAGCTACTGGCAGCTTACGAGCTACTTGTAGCTCGCAATCGACCTGTTGGAAATCCCTGGTTTAAATTAAGAGGAGACGGGTTAAAGAATAATTTTTAAGCCTTGAGACAACTGAGACATGGATTGTGTACGTGTTCCATTCTGAGGGTAAATGGGTAAAACAAAAGATTTAACTGCCTTTGAACGGGTATTGTATTAGGTACCAGGCGCACCAGTTTGAGTGTGTCAAGAACGGCAGAGCTGCTGGGTTTTTCACGCTCAACAGTTTTACGTGTGTATTAAGAATGGTCCACCACCGAAAGGACATCCAGCCAACTTGACAAAATGGGCCAACATTCCTGTGGAACGCTTTCGCCACCTTGTAGTCCATGCCCTGACGAATTGAGGCTGTTCTGACGGCAAAAGGGGTGCAACTCAATATTAAGTGTTCCTAATGTTTTGTACACTCAGTGTGGATGTACGTTTGTCTTCTTCAATGATACACTGGTCAAGTAGGTCATCTCTAAGAGTGTCCTGAATGGCACCCTATTCCTTACTTTTGCACTACTTTTGACCAGGGTGCACTTCTTTTGACCAGAGCCCTATTGGCACTGGTCAAAAGTAGTGCACTATATATAGGGAATAGGGTGCCATTTAGGATACAACCTAGATGTGTGTTTTTAGGAGTGTGCCTACTCTGGTCTGATGGGGGAGAGACCATTATAATGACTATTGCATAACTATTATGGTGATGTGTTATACACAGCACATTAAGCCTGTCCAATACCGCAGTAGATTTCATTAGCTCCAAGTCACTGTGACAAGATAAGTGCCTTACGTTGGGCCAGTAACTGAAAGGTCGCTTGTTCGAATCTCCAGGCAGGCTAGGTGAAAAATCTGTCAATGTGCCCTTGAGCAAGGCACTTCACCCTAATTGCTCCTGTAAGTCGCTCTGGTTAAGAGCGCCTGTCAAATGACTAAAATGTGAGAGAGTTGCAATGGGGCAGAGTGACGTGTGTGTGTAAGTAAGCGAGGTGGATGGGGTCAAAAGGTGGAAGGTAAGAGACCACCTGAATACTGAGGATATTCAAATGTAATTATTCAACACATCATTTCAGTAGCTCTTGACCTGGAAGGTGAATTATGACATTTGAAGTGACACTCATCCTGACTGTTTAAGGTCAATAAAAATGTATCAGATGCAGAATAGCACAATCTTATGTAGGTCAACCATGTATTCCAGATTTCCTGTTACCATGCCAAGTCAAAGCCACAAGTGAATATATTTTGTATTATGGATTGCAGAGCATCCAGACCCTTTTCTCTGTGATGGAATTGACTTCACTTGTCAGAACATACCAGAAACTTTACGCGCGGTACTTTGACCCCATCTTGTGGACACTCCGCGGTCCTGCACAAATTTCGACTCGCCAGTTTTGCCAGATTTCCAGAGAAGTTGAGTTACACGTCAGAATGGAACCTGTACTGGTGAGTGGACGTGTACTGTGACCTCAACATTTTGTGTGTATCAGCTGATCCCGGATATATGCAGATATGGAACGTGTGGTGGAGATGGCAAATAACGGTGGTGAGCCCGACATAAACTGCTACGTCTGACATTACATATTTTATTGTTCATAAATCCATAACTAGCATTTGTCATTTTTATGCGGCTCGTGTGATTTTCCTGTGCGCGCGCTGGCCCATAATAAACAATGCAACATTTATACTTTAATATTCTAACTGTGTTGCCTCTGCATGGGTAGACGTGCCGTGCTGCTTGCACTTGTGCCTGGAATGGCAAAGCGTTTTAGCAACTATCCTACATCACCAGGCAAATAGGGGGCTTCGGCTTTTGCTTTGACAGTGAAAGTGATAATATCGGCTTTGCTTTGTATGGCAGCTGATCCCCAATCGCCAACAAATAGCCTAGAGGCCGTTCACAGTTAAATTACGTTTATGATGAAATACTTTGCCAGGGTTGTAATCATTATAGCCTATTCTGTTACAAATCGTTTCGCCCTGTTGCAAAACCGTTTACTCCAAACGGAAAACGCAAACGAGCGCTTCTCTTGGACAAATTCAAATAGAGCCCCACCCGTTTTCTTTACGTTTCCTTCTTAAACAGAAACGGTTTCCAAAATGTATACAACCCAGGTATCTTCCCCTAATATACACCAATGTGAACCCCTTATATTCAGCCCAGTAGTTTATCTTGCAGCTCCCTATAAAACATAATGTTTAACTTCCTAGCCTATGCATCATGATTGTATAAACTAGGCGGCCTACCAGTGGAGTTATTTCCTTACCATCTGGATTGTCTAATTTCTGAAGTAGCAATTGAGGAGGAATAGTCAGTGAAGCTTGAACGAGTGTTACAGGATAAGTGTACTAAGGCCCAGACCTCTTGGCAAAGGTCATATGAGGATTCTATACCAATAGTCTACGATTTAGATAACGCCTCTCACTTTTTCCGTCCCCCTTCCTCTCCCCAGGTTTCTCCCTCGCCGGTCCTTCCACCACTCCCCGCAAGCGACAGGTGCGATTCTCCGCCCGCCACGACATCCTGCTGCTCCGTGAGGTCATTGCTCAGAACCCGTTCTGTTCCAAGGAGTCGGGTCGTATCTGGGCCCGTGTCGGGGAGATCATTACTGCTGCCCTGCAGGACGAGAGCTTTGAGGTGGACGCCCGGCGTTGCAGGGAGAGGACCATGCTGCTGCTGGACTACTACAAGAAGCAGGACTTCCCCAGCCTACGCAGGTTGGTCAAGACTGGCCAGAAGTTGACATTAGACATACATACACAAGAGTCTACACAAGGCTTAATAGGAGGAATGTATTAGAAGCTGATACCCAACCCTGTGTGTCTGTGTCTGTTCATGCTTATGTGCCTGTATGTGTTCAGGTTTGGGACAGAGAGGCTGTATGCCCAGAAAGAAGACCTACTCCACGAGGTGTTGGAGCTGGAGGCAGAAAAGGGTCTTCTGGCCAGCGGGGAGAGTAAGTACCAGGATGAGGAACTCAGGAAACGAGCCCTGGAAGAGCTGGCTAGTCTACCAGAGCAGGACAAACCCATCATTATCTCCACACCAACAGGACAACCCAAAGGTAAGAACCCCATCCAAGTCTGTTTAGATCTGTGAGGTGAGAGAATAACTTCTAGATCTGTGATCATATCCAAAGGGAGGAAGGAAATAGGACACACACCTGAAGAGAATACTGTTATTCTAGCCCTACTGTGACCAAACCAGTGTTTTCCAGCAATTGCTTAGAATGCCCTGCCCTTGCCCCTCCTAAAACAGTATTCTCCTTTTTTAGAATGCCTGCCCTTGCCCCTCCTAAATCAGTATTCTCCTGTTTTAGAATGCCCTGCCCTTGCCCCACCTAAAACAGTATTCTCCTGTTTTAGAATGCCCTGCCCTTGCCCCACCTAAAACAGTATTCTCCTGTTTTAGAATGCCCTGCCCTTGCCCCTCCTAAAACAGTATTCTCCTGTTTTAGAATGCCCTGCCCTTGCCCCACCTAAAACAGTATTCTCCTGTTTTAGAATGCCCTGCCCTTGCCCCTCCTAAAACAGTATTCTCCTGTTTTAGAATGCCCTGCCCTTGCCCCACCTAAAACAGTATTCTCCTGTTTTAGAATGCCCTGCCCTTGCCCCACCTAAAACAGTATTCTCCTGTTTTAGAATGCCCTGCCCTTGCCCCTCCTAAAACAGTATTCTCCTGTTTTAGAATGCCCTGCCCTTGCCCCTCCTAAAACAGTATTCTCCTGTTTTAGAATGCCCTGCCCTTGCCCCTCCTAAAACAGTATTCTCCTGTTTTAGAATGCCCTGCCCTTGCCCCTCCTAAAACAGTATTCTCCTGTTTTAGAATGCCCTGCCCTTGCCCCTCCTAAAACAGTATTCTCCTGTTTTAGAATGCCCTGCCCTTGCCCCACCTAAAACAGTATTCTCCTGTTTTAGAATGCCCTGCCCTTGCCCCACCTAAAACAGTATTCTCCCGTTTTAGGTAGCTTGCCCTTGCCCCACCTCTATGTGTGTCCGTACTCAAGAGACTCACACAGTGACAGGTTTGCTCCTCAGCAAAAATGTTAGTGACTACAGACCAAAGAAATGATCACCAAAAAACATTGACCTTTTTATACTTTATCCTCCCCATTTCAACTATGTCCCTCTCTATTCTCTCCCCTCCCTGTCCCCTTCAGTCCCCATGACCCCAGAGCCCGAGGAGGAGCAGGAGGACCTGGCGGAGCTCTCACTAGTCTCGACGGCGCCCATGGCCAAGCAGCCTTGCCAATGCTGCTGCCAGACCTACTCAGAGATCCTCAGCTTCCTGGAGAAGCGCTCGGATGCGGAACAACGACTGCGGGAGGAGGAGCTATCGCTGAGGAGGGAGGAGCTAGAGATCCAGAGGAGTAAGATCACTCTGGAGAGAGAGAGGCTGGGGGCAGAGAGGAAGGAGAGGGAGAGGAGGTTCGAGCTGGAGAGCCAGGAAAGACAGGTCATATTGGACCTGCTAAAGGAGAAGGTGCTCAAAGGATGAGAGGATTGGTGGAGTGGTGGCGGGGGCAGGTGAGGGGCTGTAACTCTAGGTGTATGGTGTAAGTAACCCTAGGTGTATGGTGTGGACATAACATTAAGACATTGGGAGGGTGGTACTACCTCTGGATCGCACCCTCTGCCCTTTGTCCTACGCCAATGGCCTTAGTGAAGGAATCTGCTGTGACACCCATATCCAAGTGTGGAGATCCATGCCTAGCATTGAGCTAAGCTGGATGACCGCGTTCCACAAGGACACTGTGACTAAAAGTAGGTAGCACATCCTCACACTGTACATACCCATACATTATCTTATTAAACAAACCCTTTGGTGATAGAATAACAAGCTGTTCATCAAAAGTATTTTTTATAGTGAAAAGACAAATTGCCAACAATTCTCCCAATGTCAATTAACTCTTTAGTCAGTTTTGACTTTATGGTCATTATTATGAAGCTGTCCCTGCTGAAAATTCCAAGAAAGTACTTACATAACCTACTAATGATATGGGTGGCTGCAAGCAATTTAGAAACTGTATTTGTCAACTGAGGAAAGATTGAAGAAAAGTTTAAATACAGTATGTAGGCTAATTAGATTTCTAGGAAATATGACAAAGTTGTGTAACAATTTTGTACTTATGTATTGTATTAAATTACATATGACCAACCGTTCCCCCTGAAATACCACTTTTTAAGCATTTATAACAGGATACGTTACCTACATGTTTCTTCTTCATAATAACCCATTACTTTAGCGACTCTTTACGTCTTTTGACGCCTGCTACGTAAGGTTACTCTTTGACCTCGCGCATGATTGAAGTGCTCTGAGTGGTTGAAAATTCGCACAAACCACCCTCCTCTGTTCCAAAGCAGCACTCGCATTGGATTATTCTACTGCCAATATGTTAATCCTGGGCTACCCAATGAAATTACTCGTTTTCTTTCCTTTGATGTAACCTCATTCCTACAAAGTTTACATTAGCTACGATAGAAGCAACATTGTATACACGTTTTGAGATTATACGAGTCTGCTGTAGTGTACTTCTATTGCAAAATATTTTTTCGAATTGAAGAATTAGGTGGAGCGCGTTTTGCATAGAGTAGCCTACAGATCTATGTGCGGATGTGGAACATCTCAGTTTATCCGTTTTCTAGTTTGTTAGACCAGTCATATTGCGATCGATAAATAGACTTGTTTACTTACGCCAGTTATGTAGGTTATGCTACATGTAGGCCGTTGTTTATGCTTTGAGATTTTGTAACATTCCGCACTCATTCGACGTATTTCCATGTTCTTAAATCCTGAATTTATAGTCGATATTGTCAATGTGAGTAGGCAAAATACGTGGTCATTGTGTTTTATTGAGCCTCAAGTCTCGTCTGTCATTCTCACACTTCAAAGTTTTCCTATAGTCACTCAACAATGAATATCTCAAAAAGTGGGTACCGTGTCTTTTCTGCCAACTCGACCACCGCATGCACAGAGCTCGCCAAGAAGATCACAGAGTAAGTATATGTTGTGCATTCAAATGAATATCTTGCAACTCACTCAAATGACATTTTTTTTCTCTTCAACTGGATTTTGAACGTAGTTAAGATAAATTAGTGATGTCCTAGCGCAGTGGTTCCCAAACTTTTTCAGTTACAGTACAACCGAGTTTTGCTCTGCCGGAGTACCCTTGAAGTGCCCCCTCGTGCATTTTAGCAGTAGGCCTATGGTCTCATGAGTCTTCTTATAAGTACCCCCTGTGGATAGGCCAAGTACCCCTGGGAACCACTGGTCTAGCGGTATAGCCCGCTGCTTCTAGAGAACATGTGCCGCTGCCAGTGTGGGTTTGAATCCGGCCCAGTGCTCTTTCAGCAAAAACGTTCCTCTCTCATATCCAATAAACAATAAAATAAGTAAGGGACAGGACTGCCCCGCTCCTAAAAAAATAAAAAAGTAGTGTGAAAATATCAGAATTGGGCTGTCTGTGTAAAAGCAGCCTATTAAGTCTACTTTCAGGTCGCTAGACTCCAGAGGATCTGTGACTCAAAATTGCAAGGATGAGAGAGAGAGGATGATGTCTCGCATAACTTTAAGAGACTTCAAGCAAACTGGGCTAACAAACAGATCCCATTCTCGGCAAACAGTATTTCAAACATAGGAGCAGTTACAGCTGCTGCCCCGGCCCCAGACTTCCCCGTTTTTCCGATTCACATGTTTAAGATACAAGTGCATCGGTCCGCGGACTCCAAACCGATCCAAATCTAACATGCATAGGTCAGAAAATTCATTCACTAGAGATACTGGTTCAAGTCCAGGCTCTGTCGCAGCTAGTCGCGACCGGGAGACCCATGGGGCGCCGCACAATTGGCCCAGTGTCGTCCGGGTTAGGGGAGCGTTTGGCTGGCAGGGGTGTCTTTGTCCCATAGCGCTCTTACGACTCCTGTGGCAGGCTGGACGCATGCACGCTGACAAGGTCGCCAGGTTTACGGTGTTTCCTCCGACACATTGGTGTGGCTGGCTTCCGGGTTAAGCGAACATTGTGTCAAGAAGCAGTGTGGCTTGGTTGGGTCGTGTTTCGGAGGACGCACGGCTCTCGACCTTCGCCTCTCCCGAGTCCATACCCGGAGTTGCAGCGATGAGACAAGACTGTAACTACCAATTGGATACCACGAAAAAGGGGTAAAAAAAAAGGTGAATGTAAGCGCTCATCATTTCAAAAAAGGCTACATCATTTTTAGAAACAGGAGTTTTGCCATTGCGAAGGTTTCTGGATAGCAGGCTTGCAGCGAGCTACTGGGGATGCTAAACATCCTTTGGCCACTCTTGCCTGGCTGGGCAGAGATGCATAGTTGTTGTTTTTATTTTTCTATAGGTTGGCCTAAAAGTTTTTAAGCAAAATAATCCAATCAAAACGGAAAGCTCCTTGAAAGTGGGAATATGCCAGGCCTATTGGGCCAAAATCAATTATGGCCTATTGTATAGATAATAGAACAACAGTGAACAAAACTTTTAAGAGATCTGATTTTAGATTAGAAATACTTTGCAACAATGACACACTTATCTATCTACCTTGTTCCTTTCTTTTAGCAAGTTTACATACACCTTAGCCAAATACATTTAAACTCAGTTTCACAATTCCTAACATTTTTAATCCAAGTAAAAATGCCCTGTCTTAGGTCAGTTAGATCACCACTTTATTTTAAGAATGTGAAATGTCAGAATAATAGTAGAGGGAATGATTTATTTCAGATTTTATTTCTTTCATCACATTCCCAGTGGGTCAGAAGTTTACATACACTCAATTAGTATTTGGTAACATTGTCTTTAAATTGTTTAACTTGGGTCAAATGTTTCGGGTAGCCTTCCACAAGCTTCTCACAATAAGTTGGGTGAATTTTGGCCCATTACTCCTGACAGAGCTGATGTAAATGAGTCAGGTTTGTAGGCCTCCATGCTCGCACATGCTTTTTCAGGTCTGCCCACACTTTCTATGGGATTGAGGTCAGGGCTTTGTGATGGCCACTCCAATACCTTGACTTTGTTGTCTTAAGCCATTTTGCCACAACTATGGAAGTATGCTTGTGGTCATTGTCCGTTTGGAAGACCCATTTGCGACCAAGCTTTAACTTCCTGACTGATGTCTTGAGATGTTGCTTCAATATATCCACATAATTTTCCTTGCTAATGATGCCATCTATTTTGTAAAGTGCACCAGTCCCTCCTGCAGCAAAGCACCCCCACAACATGTTGCTGCCACCCCCGTGCTTCACGGTTGGGATGGTGTTCTTTGGCTTGCAAGCCTCCCCCTTTTTCCTCCAACCATAAGATGGTCATTTTGGCCAAACAGTTCTATTGTTATTTCATCAGACCAGAGGACATTTCTCCAAAAGTATGATCTTTGGCCCCATGTGCAGTTGCAAACTGTAGTCTGTCTTTTTTATGGCGGTTTTGGAGCAGTGGCTTTTTCCTTGCTGAGCGGCCTTTCAGGTTATGTCGATATAGGACTCCTTTTTCTGTGGATATAGATACTTTTGTACCTGTTTCCTCCAGCATCTTCACAAGGTCCTTTGTTGTTCTGGGATTGATTTGCACTTCTCACACCAAAGTACATTCATCTCTAGGAGACAGAATGCGTCTCCTTCCTGAGCGGTATGACGGCTGCATGGTCCCATGGTGTTTATACTTGCGTACTATTGTTTGTACAGATGAACATGGTACCTTCAGGCGTTTGGAAATTGCTCCCAAGGATGAACCAGACTTGTGGAGGTCTACAATTTTTTTCTGAAGTCTTGGCTGATTTCTTTAGATTTTCCCATGATGTCAAGCAAAAAGGCACTGAGTTTGAAGGTAGGCCTTGAAATACATCCGCAGGTACACCTCCAATTGACTCAAATGATGTCAATTAGCCTATCAGAAGCTTCTAAAGCCATGACATCATTTTCTGTTATTTTCCTAGCTGTTTAAAGGCGAAGTCAACTTTGCGTATGTAAACTTCTGACCCACCGGAATTGTGATACAGTGAATTATAAGTGAAATAATCTGTCTGTAAACAATTGTTGGACAAATTACTTGTCATGCACAAAGTAGATGTCCTAACCGACTTGCCAAAACTATAGTTTGTTAACAATACATTTGTGGAGTGGTTGATAAACGTGTTTTAATGACTCCAACCTAAGTGTATGTAAACTTCTGACTTCAACTGTATACACAAAAGTATATTAGCATAACTAGGCTACACAGAACCACACTGACCCATTGTAAAATGAGAGGCTATTCTTCCCATATAAAAAAATATCCAAGCCAACATGCCCAGCTCTGCCCACTGGGGCTTGGCTTACGGAGCACTCTTTGAAATAAGCACTCGTATAGTCGTATTCCATCGGCTCGAATTCTCTCACCACACCGGTGCAACATTATCTTCCTATTGTGGATCACCTGGACCGCATTTTAAATTCATTAACCATGTTGTGGGCCTTATAAAACTACTCACCATTTGTTTATACTTTTTTCAGTCATGTTACATCATTGACTAGTGAGCAAATAATGTAACTTTACCAGTATATCCAAACATTTTGGAGCAAAGAAAGAAAAGGTATAGCTTCTTCAGGATATCAATGATCATAGCAAAGAATGAATGACATCTCTTGCACCTGACATTTTTAGAGATGGTGGACAATTTTCAATGTAATGCATCGCAATAGAAAAATTGTTTACACAATGTAGATACCTAATATTCCACAAATAACAGGTATTCATAAACATTTGAGCTTTTATAATAAACAAATGTCTTTACACCACCACTTTAGTGTTCAAAAGTACCTAATGGCCCAATATGAGCTGTATCTCAATCAAGATTTATTTTATTTTTAATCTAGTGCTCTTAAAATTGAATGTGTGGGCCTTACTTTTCGTCGTGCTCCTAACAGCAAAATGTTAATTTAGAGCCATGCTGACCAGGCCTAACATTTCCCTGCGCCATTGACGGCCCTTGCGTGGCCGTAATGCCCCTTAAAAAAAAAGTCCATGCCTTGCGGCCAAAGTGCCCCGAAGCACCTCTCACTCACACGGTTCTCTCAGATATCTCAATTCTTATTAGCCAAATGCCCGTCACGTGATCGTGTCCTCACAGGCATCGCAGCTCTGAAAAGTAGGCTACTAGTGAAGACAGACACATCTGGGATGCAACGTTGAACGTCTTTCTTATTCAATTCCGAGGTGCATATTGAAGATGTTAGAAGAACCGTCCACATTTACTTTTCGTCAGCCAAGATGAGTAAAACAGAAAAAAGCACTAACCTATGTCAATCTACTATCCCCACATTGCAAAGGTTTACTTATTCCATTGGACGGCTTGTCATTCGGCGCGATAAATGAATATTCCAAATAGAGACTGGAACAGTTGTTGGACAAAGGATCTCAAATTAATACAACCAGTGTACGTTTAAAAAAATAATTTTAAAAGCAATGAGGCTGATGCAACAGATCAGAACGTTTAGCTTAAAATGTTGATAAACTATTCGTCCATTTCTTTGCATTATAAGCGCAGCAATGCACACAGGGCAGTATGCTATAAACATGAATGTTCCAAAAATGCAATTAGCGGGAAAATCCCGCTCTCCAAAGCGCACTGCATGGGTTGTTACTATGACTAGGATTGTGTTGAGAACATGAAAGAAATACCGGTTTCAATGGCATATGAGGAAGTGTTTATGAAAGAATCCCCTTAACATTCTTATGGTCGGAACGCGGTAAGACATGCCTCATAAAGTGTCAAAAAGTCCAGATTTTAAATAGTTAGACGTACACTGCCATGGCCTCCCGAGTGGCGCAGCGGTCTAAGACACTGCATCACAATGCTTGTCCTCCTTCTGGACCTGTGTTCGATCCCAGGCAACCGGCCGTTACAGGGAGTCCCGTAAGGCGTCGTCCGGGTTAGGGGAGGGTTTAGTCGGCGGGGGGCTTTACTTGGCTCATCGCGCTCTAGTGACTCCTTGTTGCGGGCCGGAGCCTGCAGGCTGACCGGTTGTCAGTTGAGCGGTGTTTCCTCCTACACACTGCTGCAGCTGGCTTCTGGGTTAAGTGGGCGGGTGTTAAGATGTTTTGGAGGATGCATGACCGTCATAATAATTAAAATAATTTCAAAATAAATAAAATATTTGTAAAAAGTTCACTGCCTCTGCTCAGATTGCAAGGTGGGTGATGTTGCAATTGGCAACAGGCATTGGCCATCCGAACAGTGCCTCGAGTATGACAGAATCAAGCCTTTAGACGTTAAAATTAATTATCCTACATCATATTTGTCAAACATGACTGTAGTTTAGCGCATATATATACATTAGTTAACATAACGTTTCCCTTCACTGTGGCAATTGTGATCAAATCAACGCAATATTAGCCACTTTCAATGAAACGTACCAAAACGAAATATACAGTGTGTTGTACGTTGTCGAGTCTGTTTGAAACCAATGAAAGCCAGTCAGGGCACTGGGGAAAAACTGACGTTTTCTTCAAAAAATGAATTGTTAGAATGGCGAAATAATTTAATAGTGCACCAGGGGTACTTGCTACTGTGATTCCTAAAATGAAGAGCCTGTTGGGAGTATTTTTTTTTTAATACGAAATTATACTTATGTTATATTGTTTGCTAGCTCAGCTGGTTTGCTAGCTCTGTCTCATTGACCACCAAACGTTGCTAACGCTAGCCACTTAACTTGTTCTTGCGACGTTTATTAACTAGGTTAGTTAGCCATGTTATTAATACAACTCGCATCTGCTGTCGACAATAGGATACAATTTGAGAGAACTAGTTTGCGCCAAGTGGTTGTAACTATGACAGCATGTTGACAATGAATTCAGAGCCATTCAGTGGCTAGCCACACTACAAACATCATTTTACCAGGTTCCCAAGAAGCAATTATAATAACAGTCCACCAAAACATACCCAAGAGTTTCTCGATTAGCAAGGGGCGGTGTGTGTTTAATATCGTTGTGTATTAAAAACACAGTGAGATATTTGTGAGATTTCGCCAGTGGTTAGAAGGGGGAAATTGGGCTTCCCTGGAAAATGTTGTCCACAACAGAAACCAAGGGGGTCTGGGCTTAGCGATGGGTCAATAGTCAGCAAGTGTAGCAAGGAAGAATGGGCAGTGAAGGCAGACACTGCTGGCTCACAAAGACTGCATCTTATCTTTTGAGGGCTTCTGATGTCAAAATGTAAGTTAAAGGGAAGGGCAATCTCTTGGGAAAATTGTGTAGTTAAGTGTAACGATCTATATGAGCTGGTGTGTGTGTAAATTATGTATGTCTATGGTGTATGTACTATGTAGGCACCTGAGCTCACCCATAAGGGAGACTAGGCATCTACATTACCTATCAGATTAGGGGGGACATTGTAGCCTATTATTTGTCTCCCCCCCCCCAATTTTGGTTCTTAAATCAGCATCGCCCACTAATTAAACTTGTCATTTTTGCAGATTAAGTGTTCGAGCTAGGAATGTTTCAATATTTGTTTACGAATTATGAGTCAATGAATATATACTGAATGTACAAAAAAATTAAGAGCAATGGTTTGTTAATATTTGTCTTTCCCATTCACCCTCTAAATGGCACACTCACAATCCGTCTCAATTGTCTCAAGGCTTAAAAATCATTCTTTAACCAATCTCCTCCACTTTATCTACACTGATTAAAGTATATTTAACAAGTGACATCAATAAGCTTCACCTGGATTCACCTGGTCAGTCTATGTCATGGAAAGAGCAGGTGTTCATAATGTTTTGTACACTTAGTGTATGGCACAACTGGATTCCACCCATCTCAAAATCGAATGGTTTCTACCAGAGAGATCTTCTCTTCTTGCTTTGGCCATGTAGTGTGCCTCACAAGTGATTGCTGTCCTTATTATGAAATTATCCACTTTACCCTGTATATCTAAAAATGAGTATATACACTGATTGTTTAAAGCAAAATGACCTAAACTGTTGCTGATCGTGAACCTAAACAATCAAAATAAGATCTATTGTAAGGCCTGTTCAGCAGTTATAGCCAGATGAGTCCGTTTGGGATCCTGAGTGGCGCAGCGGTCTAAGGCACTGCATCGCCGTGCTAGAGGCGTCACTTCAGACCCAGGTTCGATCCCGGGGTGTATCACAACCAGCCGTGATCGGGAGTCCCAATAACGGCGCACAGTTGGCCCAGCGTCGTCCGGGTTAGGGGAGAGTTTGGCCGGGGTAGGCAGTCATTGTAAATAAGAATTTGTTCTTATCTGACTTGCCTAGTTAAATAAAATAAAAAATGAGTTGTCTCCGGTAGATTACTTTTATTCCGGTAAAAACATTTTCAACAGCACATAGACCGCTGCACCACTCGGGAGAACCGGCCGTGATTAGAAGTCCCATAGGGCGGCGCACAATTGGCCCAGCGTCGTCCGGGTTTGGCCGGTTAACTGACTTGCCTAGTTAAATAAATGTTATATATATCTATCGTTTTTTTTATGGATAATACCCTAGCAAATTACATAGATTGTCACTCATCTAATAAAGCCTAATATCACGCAAGCTATTTTAGAATTTGAATGCTGAAAGTGCCATGCAGATGATCCGGAACAGGCCGCCGACCTCGCGTTGGTCAGCGTGCGAAGCTGGGCACAGTATGAGTTTGACTATGATAAATAAAATACGGGTAGAAAAAAATATTGCCTGAGATTTCTCGGCATGCAAAATGACTGTCAACACAGTTACATGCAGTTTGACACTGAAGGAGAGGACTCATCAGTTGCAGAGTATGTAAATGGTGCAGGGTTGGAGCGAGATTCTGCTCCAATTTCTCTCCAGTAGTGCTCACTTCACAAGCTCAGGGCATGCCCGGCCCAGCATGCATTTGTAGCCTACTTGTGTGCTGCTACAGCCCCTTACTCATGACAGTAGCTAAAGTTCGCTAAATATTTTCATAAGGAAACTGATAAAACACAGGTGCAAAATCAAGATGACTTACAAAGATGAGGACCAAGAGTAAGAGGAGGAGTGCGGTGATGTAGTGTCAACAACTAAAGAATCATTGTGGAATCTGAAAAGATAATTATCCCGAAAGCGTGATGTGTACTTACTACAGTTGAAGTCGGAAGTTTACATACACTTAGGTTGATGAAACAAAAATAGTACTGTTTGGCCATAATGACCATTGTTATGTTTGGATAAAAAAGGGGGATGCTTGCAAGCCGAAGAACACCATCCCAACCGTGAAGCACGGGGGTGGCAGCATCATGTTGTGGTGGTGCTTTGCTGCAGGAGGGACTGGTGCACTTCACAAAATAGATGGCATCACGAGGAAGGAAAATTTTGTGGATATCTTGCAGCAACATCTCAAGACATCAGTCAGGAAGTTAAAGCTTGGTTGCAAATGGTCTTCCAAATGGACAATGACCTCAAGCATACTTCCAAAGTTGTGGCAAAATGGCTTAAGGACAACAAAGTCAAATTACTGGAGTGGCCATCACAAAGCCCTGACCTCAATCCCATAGAAAGTTTGTGGGCAGAACATTCTTAAAATAAAGTGGCTATCTTAACTGACCTAAGACAGGGAATTTTTACTAGGATTAAATATCAGGAATTGTGAAAAACTGAGTTTAAATATATTTGGCTAAGATGTATGTAAACATCCGACTTACACTGTATATAGTGCATGTGTACACCCCTTCAAATGAGTGGATTTTGGCTATTTCTGACATACCCATTGCTGACGGGTGTATAAAATCAAGCACACAGCCATGGAATCTCCATAGACAAACATTGGCAGTAGAATGGCCTTACTGAAGACCTCAGTGACTTTCAACGTGCCCCAGTCAACTGTAAGTGCTGTTATTGTGAAGTGGAAACATCTAGGAGCAACAACTGCTCAGCTGAGAAGTGGTAGGCCACGCAAACTCACAGAACAGGAACGGCATGTGCTGAAGCGCGTAGCGTGTAAAAATTGCCTGTCCTTGGTTGCAACACTCGCTAGCAAGTTCCAAACTCCCTCTGGAAGCAACGGTGGAATCGCGGTCTCTGCAGTGATGAATCATGTTTCACCATCTGGCAGTCCGACAGACTAATCTGGGTTTTGCCGATACCAGGAGAACACTACCTGCCCTACTGCATAGTGCCAACTTTAATGTTTGGTGGAGGAATAATGGCCTGGGGCTGTTTGTCATGGTTCGGGCTCGGCCCCTTACTTCCAATGAAGGAACATTTTAACGCTACAGCCAAGGGGAGGCCCTTTCCTGTTTCAGCATGACAATGCCCCCATGCACAAATCAAGGTCCATACAGAAATGGTTTGTTGACATCGGTGTGGAAGAACTTGACTGGCCTGCACAGAACCCTTTACCTCAATCCAATCGAACACCTTCAGGATGAATTGGAACGCCGACTGCGAGCCAGGCCTAGTTGCCCAACATCAGTGCTTTCACTTCAGTGGATGGCACTGTTCTCACTCAATGTTTTTGTATAGTCAGGGCATTTGAGAAACGAGAGTGGACTAGTTAAGTAGCCTAGCAGTTAGTGTTGGGCCAGTAACAAATGTCGCTAGTTCGAATCCCCAAGCTGACAAGGTGAAAAATCTGCCGATGTGCCCATGAGCAAGGCACTTAACCCTAAATGCTCCAGGGTCACCGTTGATAATGGCAGACCCTGGGTGTGACCCCACTCTCTGATTGTCTCTCTCGTTGAGTTTGAATATGCAAAAAAACACATTTCCAATTCACACGTACATAATACACTTGTACATCTATGAAATAGGACAAATATAAGCACCCACAATAATAATTATTCTTATTAATAATAATGATTGATGACAGTTGGGCATGTTACTTACAAGGCGGGCATTCCTCCTGTGTGGGGACAATTTAGTTGTGTGTGTTTGTTTTTTAACTGTCTAACATCTTCCTTCCCTCCTTGCAGACGGCTTGGCGTAGACTTGGGAAAGTCAGTTGTTTACCAAGAGTCCAACAGAGGTGAGATGCCAGGTTATCCGTTTCAGCTTCATACACTATACACAGTGTACAAAACATTAAGGACACCTTCTTAATATGTGAACGACCAGCTCGATTCGGTCTTATGTGGCAAAATGTGAAATAAAAAATAAAAAATGTTTAACCGTTGGATAAAAGTAGGCTTAGAGCTAGAAAATGGTATCATACACTACAGTTGAGGAACAATTGGGAAAGTACTTCTTCTTTGAAAGTTGATAAACATGTAACCCCACTTTTGATAAAATGGCCCTTGAATTTTTTGTTACACCTATTGGAGAGCTCTTCTTTGTCTACACCCGTTCATTATCGTTCACACCCTCTTAAGACTTAGCCCACCCATCTCTTTAAGGATTCACGTGAGGCCATGTGCTAAACCGAGTGAGTACAGTAGTGTACTAAACAAACCAAGATTAAGACTAAAGGTTTATACTATGTCTATTGACATGTCTGTATACAGTTGTCGCAGTGACACCATGAACGTTCTATTGTCGTCCAACATCAAACTTATCGTTGTTGTTATGAAAAAGTATAAACACAAACGACAGGCTTATGACATCAGCACCCTGGAGGTCCAAAATAGCCTAACTGGTGTATTTTAACACCAATAATCCCATTTAAAAATGAATTTAGTTTGTGTCAATCTAGCAAACCAGGCAACTAAAAGCAACTTTCTAAACAATGTTTTGGTTCGTTTCTAGCTTGTTAGCTGGCTTGCCAGTTCAAATAATGACCATATCATATAGCTGACAACGTATTCATTTAGCTAATTTGTATTCATTATTATAGGAAAATAAACACAACAAGACCATTATTTACAAGTTAATGGCAAGCTAGTTATAGAAAATATCTTAAGGTTGTGATTGTGACTAAATAAAATAATTTTAGAACTTGGACACTGTCTCGTTGGCCTAACGTTATATCCTAATTTGTCTTTGGTGCAGGTCATGTTGTTCTTCACATTACCGTCTCTGTTATCCACGCACTATATCAAATAAAATAAATGTTTATTTGTCACATGCATAGGATACAAAGGTGTAAACGGGACAGTGAAAGGTTTCTTGCATAGTGGAGTCTTTTTTTAAATTCTTTAAAAAAAAATGTTTTGACATGTAGCTAGCTAAACAACGAACCATAATCCCAACTCATAACGTTACTGTCCTTTATGAATCTACAGGTAGCTAAAGCTAACCAACTAGGTTCAATGTTACTCAGCTAACTAACATTAGGCTATAGCTAGCAATGCAAATAGCTCTGAGATATGAATAATATTACTACACAGATCATACACGTAATGTTAGCCAGCGAGACAGCCAGCCAGCTAACGTTAGCTAGCTAGCTAACAGTACACTTTAACCTCTTGGGGCTAGGTGGGACGCTAGCGTGCCACCCGTGGTGCACTCCATCAACAGCAGGTGCATTTCAAGAGCGGCAAATTTGAATCCAAATAAATGTCAAAATTCAAATTTTTCAAAAATACAACTATGTTACACCATTTGAAAGATAAACATCTCCTTAATCTAACCACGTTTTACGATTTCAAAAAGGTTTTACGGCGAAAGCATAAATTTAGAGTATGTTAGGACAGTACATTTACAAGAGTTGTGTGTAATGTTTTGTCAAGTCAAAGACAGGGTCACCAAAACCATAAAACCAGCTAAAATGATACACTAACCTTTTACAATCTCCATCAGATGACACTCCTAGGACATTATGTTAGACAATGCATGCATTTTTAGTTCTATCAAGTTGATATTTATATCCAAAAACAGCGTTTTACTATGGCATTGATGTTGAGGAAATCGTTTCCCTCCAATAACCGGCAGTCAAGTCAGCGTCACAAATTAAATAATTAAAATTAGAAAACATTGGTAAAATATTATATTGTCATTTAAAGAATTATAGATTTACATCTTTTGAACGCAATCAACTTGCCAGATTTAAAAATAACCTTACTGGGAAATCACACTTTGCAATAATCTGAGCACTGTGCCCAGAAAAATACGCGTTGCGATACAGACTAGACGTCATGTTGGGGAGATCTAAAATCGAAAATACTATGTAAATAATCCATTACCTTTGATTCTCTTCATCAGATGTCACTTCCAGGTATCACAGGTCCATAACGAATGTAGTTTTGTTCAAAAAAGCTCATCATTTATGTCCAAAAATCTCCGTCTCGTTAGCACATGATGTAAGCCAGCCGGACTTCTCGTCATGAACGAGGGGAAAAAATATATTTCCGTTCGTTCAAACATGTCAAACGTTGTATAGCATAAATCATTAGGGCCTTTTTTAACCAGAACATGAATAATATTCAAGGTGGACGAATGCATAGTCTTTTATAACGTATTGGAACGAGGGTACCCAACATGAAGTAGCGCGCCAGGTGTCTAATGGGACATCACCGTTCCATGGCTCTTGTTCGGTCAGATCTCCCTCCAGAAGACTCAAAACACTTTGTAAAGGCTGGTGACATCTAGTGGAAGCAATAGGAAGTGCCAAAATATTCCTAAACCCCTGTGTTTTTCAATGGGATAGGTTTAAAGTCAATACAACACATCAGGTATCCACTTCCTGTCAGAAAATGTCTCAGGGTTTTGCCTGCCAAATGAGTTCTGTTATACTCACAGACACCATTCAAACAGTTTTGGAAACTTTAGAGTGTTTTCTATCCATATATAATAAGTATATGCATATTCTAGTTACTGGGTAGGATTAGTAACCAGATTAAATCGGGTACATTTTTTTTATCCAGACGTGCAAATGCTGCCCCCTAGACCCAACAGGTTAACTTAAAATGAAAATTATTTTTTGCCAAAATTAGAAATGGATAATATTGGAAAATGTAGCTAGCTAGGCTCTCTTACCCGTATTCATAGATTAACACTTCTCCCTCATGCATGCCATGGTTCACCTTAGTTTGAAGATGTAATCCGGAGACAGGGGTTTTATACAACAGCCTTCTGTGTATTCTCTTTTTGACTCCCTCTGCATATTTGCAATCAAACGGCATAATTTTCTCAATTTCCGTAGCTATCATACTCTGCTTCCACCAGGCATTCCACCGATTTCAAAACTGTCCTCACAAAAATGGAGAACATTAGCAACACTTTTGCAGTCTTTGTGATATCTTTCAAAAAAGGAGCGTTTGAAAGGATTACCTACACATACTGAGCAGCTCATGCTATATAAAGAAGCGTGCTACATGGCAGACCAATCCAATCAGCATGTCCAGCCCATCCATTATCTCAGCTAATCATGGCTAGCGGAAAGGTTCCTGTCTTTTTCCATGGCTAAATCAACTAGGCTCGTAATTTAACTATTTTATTTGTATTTACAGATGGCATACAATTTTGTTATTAAGGCACTTGAGAGTTCACATTCCAGAAGGCATTTCTGCCAAAAATAAGCATTTTGATTTAAAAAAATATGTTTACGTTCAAATACCTCTCATGTGAAGTAGTGACACGCGACAGGAGTTTTCCTGAAACAAGTCACATATTTAGTTGCACCCCCCCACACTTTTGCCCTCAGAATAGCCTCAATTCATGGGGCATGGACTCTACAAGGGGTCGAAAGCGTTCCACAGGGATGCTGGCCCATGTTGATTCCAATGCTTCCCAGAGATGTCAAGTTGGGCTGGATGTTCTTTGGGTGGTGGACCATTCTTGACACACACAGGGAAACTCTTGTGTGAAAACCCCAGCAACGTTGTGGTTCTTGACACAAAACGGTGCACCTGGCACCTGCTACCATACTCTGTTCAAAGGCACTTAAATCTTTTTTTTGCTCATTCACCCTCTGAATGGCGCACATACACAATCCATGTCTCAATTGTCTTAGGTAAAGAAGGGTTTTTAAGCCTTGTCTCCTCCCCTTCATCTACACTGATTTTGAAGTGGATTTAACAACTGACATCAATAAGGGATCATAGCTTTCATCTGGTCAGTCTGTCATGGAAAGAGCAGATGTCCTTTTAATGTTTTGTACACTCGGTGTATATAAAATCTACAGGCTTACTATAGCACTATAGTATAGATCCCTCAAACTCAAATCTGGACCTCGAAGCCAGTTCCTCTGCATATTTTCATTGTTCCCCTTTAATCAGGGACTGATTTAGAACTGGGACACTAGGTGTGCAAGTAATTATCATGTAGAACAGAAAACCAGAAGGCTCTGGACCTCGTAGTGTAAGAGTTAAATGTCCCTGGTATACAGTGCATTCGGAAAGTATTCAGACCCCTTGACTTTTTCCACATTTTGTTACAGCCCTATTCTAAAATGTATTAAATGGTTTTCTTTCATCATCAATCTATACACAATACCACAATGACAAAGCAAAAACAGGTTTAGACATTTTTGCAACTATCACATTTACATAAGTATTCAGACCCTTTACTCAGTAGTTTGTTGAAGCACCTTTGGCAGTGATTACAGCCTCAAGTCTTCTTGGGTATGACACTACAAGCTTGGCACACCTGTATTTGGGGAGTTTCTTTCATTTTTCTCTGCAGACTGGCTCAAGCTCTGTCAGATTGGATGGGGAGTGTCGCTGCACAGTTATTTTCTGGTCTCTCCAGAGATGTTCGATCGGGTTCAAGTCCGGGCTCTGGCTGGGCCACTCAATGACATTCAGAGGCTTGTCCCAAAGCCACTCTTACGTTGTCTTGGCTGTGTGCTTAGGGTCGATGTCCTGAGCACTTTGGAGCAGGTTTTCATCAAGGATCTTTCTCTACTTTGGTCAGTTCATCTTTCCCTCAATCCTGTCCCTGCCGCTGAAAAACATCCCCACAGCATGATGCTGCCACCACCATGCTTCACCGTAGGGATGGTGCCAGGTTTCCTCCAGACGAGATGCTTGGCGTTCTGGCCAAAGATCAATCTTGGTTTCATCACACCAAAGAATCTTGTTTCTCATAGTCTGAAAGTCTTTAGGTGCCTTTTGGCAAACTCCAAGCAGGCTGTTAACGTGCATTTTACTGAGGAGTGGCTTCCGTCTGGCCACTCTACCATAAAGGCTTGATGGGAGAATCTTCCAGAAGGAGGACAATCTCCACAGAGGAACTCTGGAGCTCTGTCAGAGAGACCATCGGGTTCTTTGTCACCTCCCTGACCAAGGCCCTTCTCCCCTGATTGCTCAGTTTGGTGGGGCGGCCAGCTCTAGGAAGGGTCTTGGTGGTTCCCAAACTTCTTCCATTTAAGAATGATGGAGGCCACTGTGTTCTTGGGGACCTTCAATGCTGCTGACATTTTTTTAGTACCTTTCCCCAGATCTGTGCCTTGACACAATCCTGTCTCGGAGCTCTACGGACAATTCCTTCGACCTCATGGCTTGGTTTTTGCTCTGACATGAACTCTCAACTGTGGGACCTTATCTAGACAGGTGTGTGTATTTCCAAATCATGTCCAATCAATTGAATTTACCACAGGTGGACTCCAATCATGTTGTAGAAACATCTCAAGGATGATCATTGAGAACAGGATGCAGCGGAGCTCAATTTCGAGTCTCATAGCAAAGGGTCTGAATACGTATGTAAATAAGGTGTTTTTTTAAACAGTTTTTACTTTTATCATTATGGGGTGTAGTGTGTAGATTGAAGAAACCTTTTTATTTAATCAATTTTAGAATAAGGCTGTAACATGAGAAAATCAAGGGGTCTGAATACCTTCCGAATGCACTGTAGATGATGGTCGGCATACTGTATGTTGAGTTACTTGCTCCTGAAACTGATTTTGCTTCTTTTTTATTTACAGAAACCAGGGTGGATGTGAAAGAGTCTGTTCGTGGTCAAGACATCTTTATCATTCAGACCATTCCAAGGTGAGAGGATCCGGGTGTCATTTCTTTTCCACCATCTGAAGTGAGTGTGTATATTCTAGTTGGTGGGATATGCAGTATCACCACAGAACCAAATGGATCATTAGAAACTAGATGAGAGGAAAGTAAATGTATTCCCTTGTGAAATTAGGCAGACATTGTTGATCCATCGCTGATCAGTCAGAATGACCCCCATGGGTCTCTGTCTCCACCAACATCTTTTCATCCAGTGGTTATGTCCTTCATTGGTTGGCAGGAGCTGCCTGGTGAAGTGAGAGAGCAATATTAACAGCTAGCTAGGGGGCACTGACTTGTAAAGAGTAACTTTCCTGAACTTTTTATTTATTTTAATCGAAAACCAGATGTTTTTGGCTTATTTATAGTGAAACACATCAATTCTGGTCATCATTTTGACAGTTCATTGCAAAAGTGATATATTTAGGTATTTTAGTAGTTAATCTAGCTCTTTTTGTCCCTAGTGGTTAAATTCAACCATTGAAATCGTAACGTAAAGAAGACACCTTGAGAAGGTGTCTCTTCAGCATCTCAAGGGCGGGGTTTGGTATGAAATCCACTCCCTTCTAGATGTGCTGGGTGTGGTACCACCTCAAGGCTCACTATTAAAGCAGGTGACAGCACGCCTTATTTGCAATGGTCTTGGTAAGTGGAGTGTGCCAATAAGTCGCTCTGGATAAGAGCGTCTGCTAAATGACTTAAATGTAAATGTAAATATTTTGCATGAGGCTTCCTTGACTAAACTACTGGCGTTACACAAAATTCAAAAGGCAGTAAGGCACATTTCCGCATATGACCAAATTCAATGTTTTTGCTTACCGTTTCATACACTTATGTGCTTTTACTAAGAATAAAAACCGTGGGCTATGAGGATTTGACATTTTATATTCGTAGGTATATCCATCATAACGAGAAATAGGTGACAATGGTGGCCATGTCAACTCATATTTTCTCCCAACTGCTATGACTAATTGGTGGCTCATAGTTCAATGGTTGGGAGTTCTAATCCCACATGAGCAAGATATACATTTTTACTTTAAATCCTTAATTTACAATATTTATCCCTGGTAGTAGTTGTAGGGTTTTACTGGCCTGCTCTGCACCCCTAGGCGAGACAAAAAAATTGCCGCCCCTTTCTTGAATAGTCTCAGTAAGCAAAAATATGTTGGAAAGGCGTATAAAATGTATTTTTTCCCCCAACACAATACTGCAATAAATGTGAGTCCACATTTAAAATATATGTATCTTTTGCATCCCAAGGGGGATTCGATCTTAAACCACAAGTGGCAATAGATGTCAGGAACTTGGTGACTAACCACTGTGAGCTAACTGTCCAGAGATGTATTTGCTCACAATGCACATCATTTTATTAGATGATGCTTTAGTGAGAAAGTGTTGGGAGCAGGTACAACTGTTTACCCACCCCCAAAATGAATATTTATGAGTAATTCCCCCCCAACCACAACTTCTAGCCTGAATACATTTTCAGAAAATATGAAGGGTTGGGCAAAGGGTGAAATTGGGGTTGAGTTACCCTTTAATGATTGTGGTTGGCTCTGCTGTTTCAGGATGCTGCCTAGGCCAAATCTACTCTGGCACTACCTCATTGCACTCTTTGTATTAGTTAAGCTACTAAGTATAGTGTTAGTAACAGTGTATCACATCTCCAACAAAGTTTTTCTCTGCTTCTCTCATGAACTGGCTGAATCCCCTACAACAATGGAGTCGTTCTTCGATACGATCTCGAGAGGCTTAATTATTTAGAAATGCCCCGTAGCTTTTAAGGTTATACTTCAGGGTTTAGGGAACGACTATTCGTGTGGCGCTCAAGCAAGTTAACATTGTAGGATACTGACTAGCGTCATACACTCACTCAAATGTGTAGTGAATGTGTTTCAACGAAGACGAGTGTTAACTCCGAGAGCCAACGTTCTGTGGGCTAATGTGGTCTTGAGACGCGCCGACATCTTGAATTTTATACCACGTCAGTTACTACGACATGCAAATTTAAAACCATGACAACACAACAGCCAGTTTTATTCAACAGTTTACTGAAATATCTACAATAACTACTCTTGACTCTGTCTCACTCTTACTCGTCTTATCTCTATCCATCTGTCTCCATTGCCTTTTGAATGGTTATTTTGTCCTACCCAGAGACGTGAACACGGCCATCATGGAGCTGCTGGTCATGGCCTACGCTCTCAAGACTAACTGTGCCAAGAACATCATTGGGGTCATCCCCTACTTCCCTTACAGCAAGCAGTGCAAGATGAGGAAGAGGGGCTCCATTGTCTGCAAGCTGCTGGCCTCCATGCTCGCTAAAGCCGGTATGATACTATATGGCTACTGTGTGCATCATGTGGTTTTCTTGTTGTGACACCAATCATTTTTTTGTTTGTTGCATAAATGGTTGCAATGTTTTAGGAAGATGGTTTAAACGCTGCTAACATAAGTTGTACACAAATTAATCATTTGGTAGGAGTTACACACGTCGTTATTATGAAAAACAATGCTTTACCAGATACCGTGAGGTAACGCCGCCTGGTCTCAAATCAAATTTTATTGGTCACATACACGTGTTTAGCAGATGTTATTGCGGGTGTAGCAAAATGCTTGTGTTTCTTGCTCCAGCAGTGCAGTAATATCTTACAAGTAAATCTTAACAATTTCACAACAATACACACAAATATAAGTAAAGGAATGGAATTAAAAATATATAAATATATGGACAAACGATGTCAGAGCGGCATAGACTATTTAAATACAGTATATACATATGAGAAGAGTAATGCAAAATATGTATACATTATTAAAAACCTCTTGGGGCTATGTGGGACGCTAGCGTGCCACCCGTGGTGCACCCTATCAACAGCAGGTGCATTTCAAGAGCGGCAAATTTGAAACCAAATAAATGTCAAAATTCAAATTTTTCTAACATACAACTATCTTACACCCTTTGAAAGATAAACATCTCCTTAATCTAACCACGTTGTCCGATTTCAAAAAGGTTTTACGGCGAAAGCATAAAGTTAGATTATGTTAGGAGAGTACATTGACAATAGCTGTGTGTAATGTTTTGTCAATTCAAAGACAGGCGTCACCAAAACCATAAAACCAGCTAAAATGATGCACTAACCTTTGACAATCTCCATCAGATGACACTCCTAGGACATTATGTTAGACAGTGCATGCATTTTTAGTTCTATCAAGTTCATATTTATATCCAAAAACAGCGTTTTACTATGGCGATGATGTTCAGGAAATCGTTTCCCTTCAATAACCGGCAGTCAAGTCAGCACCACAAATTAAATAATTAAAATTAGAAAACATTGGTAAAATATTATATTGTCATTTAAAGAATTATAGATTTACATCTCTTGAACGCAATCGACTTGCCAGATTTAAAAATAACCTTACTGGGAAATCACACTTTGCAATAATCTGAGCACTGCGCCCAGAAAAATACGCTTTGCGATACAGACAAACGGCCATGTTGGAGAGATCTAAAATCGAAAATACTATGTAAATAATCCATTACCTTTGATTCTCTTCATCAGATGTCACTTCCAGGAATCCCAGGTCCATAACGAATGTAGTTTTGTTCAAAAAAGCTCATCATTTATGTCCAAAAAGCTCCGTGTTGTTAGCACATGATCTAAGCCCGCCGGACTTCACTTCATGAACGAGGGGAAAAAATATATTTACGTTCGTTCAAACATGTCAAACGTTGTATAGCATAAATCATTAGTGCCTTTTTTAACCAGAACATGAATAATATTCAAGGTGGACGAATGCATTCTCTTTTAAAAGGTATTGGAACGAGGGTACCCATCATGACCTCGCGCGCCAGAGTCTAATCGGCCATCACCGTTCCAAGGCTCTTGTTTGGTCAGATCTCATAGTAGAAGACTCAAAACACTTTGTAAAGGCTGGTGACATCTAGTGGAAGCAATAGGAAGTGCCAAAACATTAATCAGCCCCTGTGTGTTTCAATGGCATAGGCTTAAAGGTAATTCAACACATCAGGTATCCACTTCCTGTCAGAAAATGTCTCAGGGTTTTGCCTGCCAAATGAGTTCTGTTATACTCACAGACACCATTCAAACAGTTTTAGAAACTTTAGGGTGTTTTCTATCCATATATAATAAGTATATGCATATTCTAGTTACTGGGTAGGATTAGTAACCAGATTAAATCGGGTACGTTTTTTTATCCAGCCGTGAAAATACTGCCCCCTAGCCCCAACAGGTTAAAGTAACTAATGTTCCAATTATTAAAGTGGCCAGTGATTCCAAGTCTATGTATATAGGGCAGCAGCCTCTAATATGCTAGTGATGGCTATTTAACAGTCTGATGGCTTTGAGATAGGCGCTGTTTTTCAGTCTCTTGGTCCCAGCTTTGATGCACCTGTACTGACCTCGCCTTCTGGATGATAGCGGGGTGAACAGGCAGTGACTCGGGTGGTTGTTGTCCTTGATGATCTACTAGACGTAACAGGAAATGTAAATCCCGGACACGGAAATTGTATGATATGTTACGTACGGTTACATAAGACAGATGGTCTAAGGCAAACATTTGAAGTCGGGTGGGTGGGCTTATAAGGCGAATGTCTAGCAACCCAAAGGTTGCCAGTTCAAATTTAATCACGGATAACTTCAGCTGTCCGTCCTGTCTCCCTGTAGAGGTGTCTTAGGCACATTCACGCAGGGACCCTGGGCATCTTTCTTTTGGTGTTTTCAGATTCAGTAGAAAGGCCTCTTTAGTGTCGTACGTTTTCAGAACTGTGACCTTAATTGCCTACCGTCTGTAAGCTGTTATTGTCTTAACGACCGTTCCATAGGTGCATGTTCATTAATTGTTTGTGGTTCATTGAAAAAGCATGGGAAACATTGTTTAAACCCTTTACAATGAAGATCTGTGAAGTTAATTCGTAAAAATCCAAATAACTTTGAAAGACAGTGTCCTGAAAAAGGGATGTTTCTTTTTTTTCCTGAGTTAATAATACAAATTATAATTCATATCATACGAAATGGGTGACGGACATCCACAAATTAATAAATACCATACGAAACATAATGTATCATATTAGATGGAGTGTCTCGGATTTACGAACAGAATAATACGAAATGCTCTGAGACCGAGTTGGGTAACGTTACACCATAGCAAGTCCATCAACTCAATGTCACCACATACAGCTAGCAGAAAAGCTAACGGTCATATTATGGTATTTTAGTAGGGAAACGCTTATTGCATCACCCTGTAAAAGGTAACACCCTGACTAGACCGGGCACATTGCATGCGCAAGCATGTGTACAAAATAAATGTACGCATGCATGTTATTCAATCATTTTATCCACATTGCTCTTGTGCGTCAACGAGTGTTTCTGTTGCCGAACGCTAAAATAGAACTTGGTTTGGTTTTCACCAGGATACAAACCCCACGTGGGTGCTTGAGACTAACAAGGAGAGAATAATCAAATATGACTGTTTCCCTTTTATCTGTGGATTAATCGTCAGTAGAGAAACACAATTTTGTATAACCCGGGGTCTAACATCTGAAAAGAGGACCATATGCATGTCAGGTTAAATAACAATCCAATGTTCATCTCCCAGGAAAACTAGCTAGCAACAGCCAGCTAGATGAATGTTTTTTTTTCGATCTGCCCCGAAATTAATAGAATTGATTCACTCTTGGTTTTCACACACGTGTCTGGTGGGGATGGACAAAATTATAATTCGCACGCGGACATACGCAAGCCAGTCTAGCCGGGGTGTTGCTTGACCCAGTGGTGGAAAAAGTACCCAGTTGTCATACTTGAGTAAAAGTAAAGATACCTTAATAGGAAATTACTCGAGTGAAAGTCACCCAGTAAAATACTACTTGAGTAAAAGTATTTGGTTATAAATATACTTAGCTATCAAAAGTAAATGTAATTGCAAAAATATACTTAACTATCAAAAGTAAAAGTATAAATCATTTCAAATAGCTTATTAAGTAAACCAGACGGCACAATTTTATTTTTTATTTTTATGTAAGGATAACCAGGGTCACACTACAACATGCAGGCATAATTTACAAGCGAAGCATTTATGTTTTTTTAACTAAGTATTTTACACTACTGGCTTGACCCACTGGTGTTATCACAGGGCTAACTCACATCATCACCATGGACCTGCACCAGAAGGAGATCCAGGGCTTCTTCAGTTTCCCTGTTGATAACCTGCGTGCCTCGCCCTTCCTGCTACAGTACATCCAGGAGGAGGTAAGACTACCCAGAATCCTCTCCAGTCACTTGTAATCATTTCAATCATTATATCATGTATTTGTTGACAAAAGTTTAGTTTTAATCTGATGTTGAACTGTGAAATCATATTGGATAATGTTTATTTGTTACTGTTTATTTGTTTCTAGATTCCAGACTACAGAAATGCCATTATCGTTGCAAAGTCTCCTTCGGCGGCCAAGAGGTAACATAAAGGTTGGGAGTTTTCCAGCAAGATGGATAGTGAATGATGTGAAGTGTGTTTGTGGCTGCAGATTTGTGGGTAATTGTGATTGTCTTTGCTCTGTATGTATTTAAATCCTTTGTGTGTTCCAGAGCTCAATCCTATGCTGAGAGGCTGCGGCTGGGCCTGGCGGTGATGCACGGGGAGGCCCAGTGTTCAGAGTCTGACATGGCTGATGGAAGACACTCTCCCCCTCCAATGTCCTCAGGACGCACCACCTCTGGTCACCCTGGTCTGGAGCTGCCATGTAAGACACCCCCCCTCCCCAGACACGCACACACTAGAAAATAACCCTGCCTTTGACCCTAACACACACAAATCACTGTTGCGTTGCTCTCATGTATATAATCTGCCTAATCAGCAGACAGTGCTGGTTTATGTAACCACTAGTGTCAGGACAGGATGAGTTGAGCCCTGACTGCTGTCTATCTGAGGAATCCATAGAAAGGTAATGAGTCTGAACAGCAGGGTTAAACCCCCACTGCTTATGGGGAGTAGACGGCACTGGGATGGGCCTCCCATGTAGCACTTGTGAACGCACGTACACCCAGACTCTGATCCTATCCATTGTAGAGCCACTGTAAAACATGGCATTGGGTCAAAGTGAGGCTTTACAGCGATCTATTGGAACAATATTTACAGAAAAGAGAAAACTGTATTTTACATTTATGGACTGGAAAAGTGTTCATCTGTCCGAATAACAACCCATACCCCAGAGAGAGTTTATTTTTACAAATCCAATTGTCACAGGAATGCTGTAAAAATATCCAGCCCTGAATGCCCTAAGGCACCAATAGCAAAGAGGACCTCCACACATTGTCCTCATGCTGACAGTGTACAACTGGAGTGGTTCAGCCAGTCAGGGCTGTAGTTTGTGTTGGTTCAGCGACAAAGCACTCCTTCTCAGCAGCCTGACACTACTGCAGATGCCTGTGAAATACTGCAGGCAATAACAGGCGTCCATTCCCCTCTACCCTCCTCGTTCCTCTCCTCCACACAGCCTCTGGATTTCTCTTCTCGCCCTCTTTTTTTTCTTCTTTTTTTCCCTCCTTTTATACAGCGACTGTATTTATTTCTCTCATACTTCTCTCCATTTCTCCCCTCCTTTATACAGGAACAGGGTACGAACATGACCAAAACGGCAGCTAAATTCAGATACGGAGCAAAGTGACACGTTTCATCTTTGAGAAAATAAGACATTGTTTTTTTTCTGTGTTATTCTTTATATTAAACTTTTATTTTATTGCGTTCCTTGGATAAATAGGACCAGAAGGCCTGTCTTCAGTTCTGGAGTTTGTCTGTATGCTGCCTTTGTCTGTCTGTATGTCTTTTATATATTTTCTGTATATGACAGTGTTAACGTATACCATTTATCTTTTGAAGACACAGGGAGGCACCAGGCTTCATTCCCAGGCATAGAGCTCCCAAGTACGACCGTAATGCTCCACTCTCTCTTCCTCTAACCCCCATCCCTTATACTATCTGTGATCTTTTATACCTGCCTGCATGTAATGTTGATGTCTACCGAGGGAGTTTCCATTTCTAGCAGCGCTGACCTTCTAAATTCCCCTTTGTAAAGATCTCAGTTCAGTTAAGTGTTTAGAGCGAGGGCGGGGGTCAAACATACGCGGGCGGGGGTTTGAGTAAAAAAGATAAACATTCCGGGTATAAGCTCAGTCGACGTTGAAATGACTGAAGCCACATCTGAACTGTGTAGAAATGATAATGGTCCTACAATTATAGTCTTTTCACTTTTTACTCAGCCTGCTAGCAGTCATCGAAACGAAAGCCAGACAGTCGTGGGAGCTTCGGAAATTCCAAAAGCGATGGATCGAGGACTATTTTTTTTAAAATTTGGACGGTGAGGAAATGTAGTCAATTTTAAGTGCGAACCTCAGTGAAGACCGAAGACCCCCCTGGTTTAGACTGTTGGCTGTCACCAAATTTGGTATGATTATTGAAACAAGATATCTGTAAAACAGCAGATTTCTTCACCTCCAAATTGGTGTCAAGGTCTTTGAGATAATCCCAAGTTTACATTGTACGGTATTCCTCACTTGATACATTTTTGACATTTACATGCTTTTGTCTAATACACAATTAACTGTGAACTTCCAAAATTCTAATAAAATAATCACATTCAACCCTACCAATAGCAATAAGAATCTGCTGGATGCATTCATGCAAGCATCATGGAAAAACACATGGCTCTTCCCATGTATACTTTGGAGTTGCACTACAATTAATAACCGTTTGAAACCGTGTGGCTTGTCAACATTCCCTTCAACATGCCTCTCATCCTCAAATGTAGCATTTATCTGACCTTTGACCCCTTCAAAGCAACCAACAAAAGGGCTGCTAATGCAAATTTCTTACCAGAGGGCACCTACTGCATTCCACTGCCAGGTTGGTGATTGGCCTACATTTTATGGAGCCAATCATTTCCCCATAAACATTATGCCATTTGGGCAATTTAACTATGTCTCTATAACTCCAAATGGAGATGAAGGAAACATCGCAAGCACCTCAGAGGCTGAATGAGGCGTGATGGCAAGCTTGGTTGTGTTCCCCTGCATCCTTTTTCTTGATCAATTCCTAGTTTAGAATTTTTCACGCTAACTTGCTGTGCCAGCAACGGTATGATTCTTGTTTATTTAAAAACTCACCCCTCTCCCTGAAGCCTTAAAAAAATATACATTTTAACAAAATGATTTTGTTGCTAATGTCAACACCTCAGAGTTCCAAGTAGAGCCTCATGATTCAACCCTGAGAGTTTTTAAATACGCAGACATCTGGTTGGATGCCTCCGGGCTGACGATGAGGACACTGGTTTGAAGTTGGTTGTGATTTGGTATGGCATGGGGTTGCTGTGTGGATCCCTAAATCCCAAACTGGATGTTTTATTTGTGGGAAGGAAGACAGCTCTATACTCATGCGCCATGTGTTGCTACCATCACAATATGCCTGAAGCTGCCCTATACTTACAGTGCCCAAAATCATTTCACCTAGTTGTTTTCCCTTCTGTCAAAATGAGAGTTTTCAGGACTATTCTGTAACGGTTGTAGCAGTCTGTGGACATTGAGGTAGAGCTGTCTTGCATGGTCTTTGCAGGTGTTGAACTTGATCCCTTCTTACTCATTCTCCTTAACCCAATAATTTGAATATCATTTTTTTTTCTCCCTAATTTCCTCTGCACCACTGGTTTGAAAGTAATGATCAACCTCTCTCCTTTTCTCTTTCAGTAATGATGGCCAAGGAGAAACCGCCTATCACTGTAGTGGGAGATGTGGGAGGTCGCATCGCTATCATTGTTGTAAGAATTCTATCGTCTCTTATTTCTGTTTAACTTTGATCCCTATGGGACAAAAAAAAAATGCATTGTCCAAGCTATTGCTAATAAGCAAGAGTTAAAGTGTTACAGTTGAAGTCGGAAGTTTACATACATCTTAGCCAAATACACTTAAACTCAGTTTTTCACAATTCCTGACATTTAATCTCTGTCTTAGGTCAGTTAGGATCACCACTTTATTTTAGGAATGTGAAATGTCAGAATAATAGTGATTTATTTCAGCTTTTATTTCTTTCATCACATTCCCAGTGGGTCAGACGTTTACATACACTCAATTAGTATTTGGTAGCATTGCCTTTAAATTGTTTAACTTGGGTCAAACGTTTCGGCCTTGAAATACAGGTACACCTCCAATTGACTCAAATGATGTCAATTAGCCTATCAGAAGCTTCTAAAGCCATGACATCATTTTCTGGAATTTTCCAAGCTGTTTAAAGGCGAATTCAACTTTGCGTATGTAAACTTCTGACCCACTGGAATTGTGATACAGTGAATTATAAGTGAAATGATCTGTCTGTAAACAATTGTTGGAAAAATGACTTGTCATGCACAAAGTAGATGTCCTAACCGACTTGCCAAAACTATAGTTTAACAAGAAATTTGTGGAGTGGTTGAAAAACGAGTTTTAATGACTCCAACCTAAAATGTATGCATACGTCTGCCTTCAACTGTATATAAACTATTTAAGTTTCACACTCACTGTTCTGAGGAAGTCCTCATGTAAGATGTATTTGGACATACTGTATGATACAGAGCTTGTGTGTTATTTAGATGCTAACAGCTGTTATTTTGTTCTAAGTCCTTCCTTGTCGTTTCCCTCTCTCAGGATGACATCATAGATGACGTGGAGGACTTTGTCGCGGCGGCTGAGACTCTGAAGGAGAGGGGGGCCTATAAGATCTATATCATGGCAACACACGGCCTGCTCTCAGCAGAGGCCCCGCGACTCATAGAGGAATCCGCCATCGATGAGGTAAGACGAAGCACACAGGCTGTACCCGCACAGGCTTTTATTAAGCCTGAAATGGCTGTTTTTTTCTAACGTCGACACAGCTGACAATTATTGTAAGTAGTCTGTGCTGCTCCGATACTTGACGCTGCTCAAGGTCGGAATTATGTCTATTTGCTGGATAAATCAAACAAATCTATGCTTTCTTAAAAAGACAAGTACACAAAGCGATACCCAAATACAGTAATATGCAATGCATACGCCCCCAAAAAACTTTACGTTCTTAAACATAGTCCCTGCTGTAACCTAGCTCTCCATTTTGTGTCCTTGTGTCCCCCCAGGTGGTGGTGACCAATACAGTCCCTCATGAGGTCCAGAAGCTCCAGTGTCCCAAGATCAAGACAGTGGACGTCAGTATGATCCTGGCTGAGGCCATCCGACGCATCCACAATGGAGAGTCCATGGCTTACCTGTTCCGTAACATCACAGTAGATGACTGAGCTACACGCACAAATACGCTGTGTTCACGCTGTGAGACCGAGGATTTTCAACTCCCTTACATAGGAACTTGTTTCTTTTCATTCTAATTGACTTCCTATGTAAAACAAAATATCTTGCATTCTCAATAAATGTCTACTGTTCATGCATACCACTAGTCCTTTACTGTACTCTGCACATGGTAAATACATCACCCATACAGACTCTCATGAAGCACAAACTGCACTGATATATCTTGGATTCGTTTCATTTAATCCTTCAGTGTGTGTGTTGTATGCAGCTTTTACAGCATAGCATTTGGTTAATTAAGTATTTTTGATTAATATGTATTTGCGATCAATTGAACCCCAATATTGAAGCAAGACAGGTACATGGTTAGTCTTTTCGAAGGGTTACTGAATTAGCTTGTAGTTACATGCCCATGGCCCGAAGCCCTTCGCAGCCATTGAACTAGAGCACAGTATTGTAACAAGTGGCAATGCCTATTTTAGTCACAGATACTGATACCTCTCTAACTGAAATCGGACAAGAATAGACACTTGCACACAGTCTGTTTTCTGCAATCATTAATGAGTTATTTCATCTGTCACTTTGCAAATTATGATAGACTGAGGTCCTCGTGATTTGTCTATTAGCTTTCAAAGAAGACTACTGTTTTGATGGGGATTTGATCTCCATTTGCTCATAGATTTAAACAGGCAATATGCATATCAAGGAATTTACTGAACCCATTAACCACACGGAAGTAGACAAGGCTAAGCCCTTTGAAGAGAACAAATGCTTAAAATCTGCCCTTGCATACTTTCATGTGTAGCGATAATCTCTTCCTCTCTCTTGTTCCCTTGAAGCTTTGTGTTCTGTTGAAGTCTGTCATGAGCAAACAACAGTCTGAATGGTGAAGTACTGGCTCTGTGTTCTGCAGAGGTGCATTGAGTTGGCCTGTTCTGTGTCTAGATACTGCGGGCCTCTCTTTTGTCTCCCTCACACAGCTAAGTGTTTACCATCAGTGGGATGAAATGCAACGTTCATAAACCTGTCGAGCTAATGTTGAAGGGTCAAGCTGAATAGCTCTGCCAGTCGTCTTGGTCTGCCAGCTTATTCAATAGGCCTACTTCTCTCATCCTTTATGATCTACCACACACACAATGACTAAATGGAAACATTGTCTCTCTCAATGTTGACGGTGGTTTTGGTTGCGTGTGTAACATCTGGGTTCCTCTATAAATTCAAATGAAGCCTGTCTGTTTTCCATGTGAACCGTGTCATGAAAGAAAGTGGTACTGGCTTAAATGTATGGCGATGAGGCAAGTGCATGGATCGACTCGGCAGCTAGTCTGTTAAAGAAGTGAGGACGTATATTTTGTGTAGCCTTCCCTGTAGCTCAGTTGGTAGAGCATGGTGTTTGCAACACCAGGGTTGTGGGTTCGATTCCCACGGGGGGCCAGCACAGAAAAAAAAAAAAAAAAAAGTATGAAATTGTATGAAATGTATGCGTTCACTACTGTAAGTCGCTCTGGATAAGAGCGTCTGCTAAATGACTAAAATGTAAAATGTTTTATTGTTTTTGCCACATGTGCAAGTGATATCACATAATTTCAGTTCTGCTTGTCTGAGGATACAGCATTAATAGCAACTACGGTATATCGCTAAAAGTAGAAAGACCACAGTTCATTATGGGATAGAATGTGGAGTCAAATGGCACCTACTAACGATGTCGTGCAAGCAGTATATTAAGAGGATTTGTGCGTTGTCTCAACCAGCTTGTTTATCTGTCGTCACAGAACATCACATTTCATAGCAAATGTTTTAACTTGAGATGCATTGTAGTCGTCAAAAAGAGTCCAGGACCCTGAACTTGTTCTAAACGCCTCAGGATTCTCTGAAACATCTGCTGAGGAGCTTTGACCAAGTCTAGGGGCAGAGACAATTACAGACACTGGACAATCCGTCTGAACTGAGGACACGATATGTACTTTTAACTTATTTCGATTCTCTACAAAATAAACCCAAGTCATTTCAATACAGTAGGCTGTAGTACTGCATTCAGTAATCACTCATCACAGACATAATTATTGCACATGATAACCAATTTTAGGCATAACAATTAAAATGCCTCAGTCGTGTCATTGAATAACGCTATTGTGTCTCAAAGGCCGACGTACCTGTTCGACTGTGTGTATATAGAGATCTCTTCTCCAGTCGTCCATTCTGTGAATGAATAGGGGGAGAGTACGGAAGAGTGTTTTAACTGGACAGAAAGAGGAACTACAGGCCTAACGTTCAACAGGCCACTTCCTCATATGAGACAGGAAACAATGCATCTGATGGGGACAGGGGGAAGCACATGGACCAACCACAGCTATTGGTGGAGACAGTGTGTTGTTCTTTACTTCTATGTTGGAAGCTGTGACCGTGTTGTCTGTATTCATGACATACAGGGAAAATCCGCGTACATATTTCTTTCAGTGTTTTTAACATTCCTAATATGCACAATTACAATGAGCTTCAATTTGATTTATGGTGCAAGGCTATCGAAACAAGACAGAAGTACAATACCTTGTAAGGGATATGCCTTGTAAAAAGGTCCCAAGATGGGCTCACTCAAGTGCAGTATATTGTGCTAAATACCTTATATCAGTTGAGAAAGGTAGCCTATTGTCTCGTGATGATGCTAATTTGCATACAGTACTGAGGCTTGTGGTGCATGCCTAGACTGCTCACAGCAGGTGCAACTAATTAAGCCAAATTTTGTTTGTGAGAGCAACGGTCAATGTCTCAAAGGAAGACTGATTTAAATACAGTAATTTAAAGAAATACAAAGATTTATGCTTATAAAGTTGATCAATATTTTATGAAGGGAGGCGCAGTGAAAGACAACTGTGGTTAGAGGGCGACGTTGGACTGTAATACAGCCTGCACAATTTAGTTCGACGCCTTTTCTGGACCAAGAAGTGGGGCTGTGTGAACTGAATCACAGTAAGCTATATCTGCCATTTTTATAAGCCTATCTTATTCTTTACAATTAGAAATGAAGGTTTAAGCTTAATGTTATTCAGTTGTATTCCTGGTAGCCTGATAACGCCAGCATAGTCATCTTTAAACATTCTGGCGGAAAATCCCTTGAGCCTTGTGTAGTTGTAGGTTATACCCTAGGCCAGGGATGGGCAACTGGCAGCTCTTTTGTAGGCCCGCGGATCAATTTCCCCCACCCCCCATTTTTTTAAATATTTTCTTTTTAGCTTAGGGCCCCCAAAAGGCTAGGGCCTGCCCTGACTGCATGTGTGGGTATGGATGTGGGTATGCAGACCCGTGAGCCACAGTGGCCCCTCATGATGAGTCCCCACCCCAATCAAAGTTGCCCATCCCTGGCCTAAGCCTTATCCTACAGTGAAAACTTTCACTAGTAGTGGGATTTGATAATATGTTTTTGTAGTTTGTTTGTGGAAATGTGTTGATACTTGAACCAGACTACGGGTAGTAGATGGTGACCACGTCATGGTGCACCTGCACATCTATTGGGGTCATGATGACAGACAGACCGTTAATATTTGATTGACGTGTGCGATGTCTGATGTGTGTGATATTCGTTTCACTCCTCCAGTTTGTGTCTGCGTTGTTCGTTCTCTATTGAGAGTGCAAATATGTCTCATATTCATAATACAGTTAGTTATTACAGGAGATCATAGCTTTTTTTATTTAGCTTTATGGGGTAAACATTCCATTGTAAAATGAACATTGGTAAAGCAGTTTAATGTATAAATCATGAATTTAAAAAAAAGTAAGAATAAAACATGTTTAAAATAAAAATTGCATGTAGTAGACATTTGCATGTCACCACTTTTTACACACATTAATCAAGTCAAGCTTAATAGCATATCAATAAAAAAAAACGAATACAAGCGAGTCTTTTGTAAACAATAATGCTGTGCTACACATGAATTACCAACTGAATAGATGGTGTTTTACATCAAACCATTAACTTTGCACAAACCCCAGCATATAAATCTTTCCTTTGAGTCAATAAATACTCTTCTTGTATGTTTGCAACAGTCAAATGTCTTACTGCAAGTGAATGTCAAACACACGTTGCAAAATTAGCATCAATTGAATACAAAAGCTATACATTGATCTAAACGGAAACAGCAGAAGCCTGTTAACCAAATAAGCAGCAACATATTACATTAAGTAAACAACTGAGCAGTTGAACATCTTTGTCACCTTTTCACCCTTATCTCCCCACCTTACAATGTTTACATTAGTTGGACCAGGTCCTCTTTCATAACCATTCATTGTCGCCCATTCTCTTCCATATCAACCACATCGCTTGGACGAGGGAAGCAGACGTGGAATCAAGAGTGTTTGGGAGTTCAGTTCTGTTTCAGCACACTGGCAGTCCCTCACCTCAACCTTTTCAGCCCATACATAGTAAAGTGTCCCTCTCCCTCTTGTCCAGCATCACTTTAACAGGTGTACTAGCCCACACCCTTTCCCTCTCTTTCTCCTTCAACCAGCCCTATTAGGAGATGATGCAGGAATTGGTCTTGTTCATGGGTGGCCGGGAGGCCTTGGGGTCTCCTTTGGGGAAGGTCTCCCTGCGGCGCATCAGAGCAGGGCTCAGCCGGCTGGGCAGGTTGGTTTGCTGCAGCAGCTCCCTGAACACCTCTATCACGTTGTTGTTCTCCTTGGCCGACGTCTCCACGTAGCTGTTGTTCCAGTCCAGCTCCACTGTTGACAGTACGTCGTCAGCTGCCACCTGCCGGTCGCTTCCTGCTCTGTCTGCCTTGTTACCCACCACCACGATCGGGATGTACTTGTCCTCCTTGACCTCCAGGATCTCGTCGCGGAGGCTCTTGACGGCCTTCAGCGACTCTGCGTCGTCGACCGCGTAGACCAGGGCGAAGGCGTCGCTGTTCTGGATGGAGAGCTTGCGCATGGCAGGGAAGGAGTAGCTGCCGCTGGTGTCCAGGATCTCCACTGTGACCTTAGAGCCACCGATGTCGTACTCCTTGCTGTGCATCTCCTCCACGGTGCGCCGGTGCTTCAGCTCGAAGGTGTCCTGGAGGAAGCGGCGGATCAGGGCCGTCTTGCCCACGCCGGCCGCCCCCAGGAACACCAACCTCACCTGGGTCTTCTCCTTCACCTCTAGAGACATGATACTGCTTTTTGTCTGGATGACGATATGCTTCTAAAAGTGTCTTTAAACTGGCTGCTCAGTCACTCACAGCCTCTGTCAGTAGACAGGTAGAATAGTAGAACGTAAGACCAGTCAAACTCTTCTCTCTTCTGGTGAAGTTGCTGTCGGTAGAAACAGCTGCGCAATTGCACACTGAGTGTAGATTGTCAGAGATTTCTGTCCACAGATTTTAGCAGAAGGTCTCTGATAGTGCTCAAAGTTCTCTTGTAGTAGGTAGGTGCTTGTCTGCCTCTTTGGTTTTCCACGCTCCCTTTTATGTGTGTTTTTTGTCGCAGGGATTCCATGCCCTCTTCTGGCAGGAGCCAATCCGTTCACGGCTGTCTGTTGAGGCATAAGATATGAGCGGCCAACCGCTTTCATCCCTCCTTCCCACCCTGCCTCCTTTCACCAAGCTTTGAGCTTTTCATCCCGTGGTCCCTCCCTCCACACAGCTCTAAGCATCAGCCTCTCCTTCCTTCTATCCCTCCCTCAAGCTCTCCCCTCCCCCATAATCGGTAAACATTCCCTTTAAGTGAGATTTGTTTTTTTTAACCATTCCTCTCCGTTACTTAATGGTTTGTCCTGTCTGAACTAGTTTCATTTGGCTTGTGAGTACTAGACGGATTCGAGGGGGGAAAACTAAGTGATATCTGAAAGTGTATAACGAGCTGCTGGTAGTAGCAGAAGTCTGAATATCATTCAAAGCAGACTCACGTAACATTAGCTCACAGATGAAAGAGCAGCCTGATCTTGATATCCTATTTTGTGTTTAGGTGCTAAATAAAAACGACATATATTTTAGAAATATAGTAAATCCACCTTGAGTAGTGATTACAGTACGGACTTAAATGCAATAGAATGTGTTTGAGAGTGATTACAACAAACGATTCCATCATGGAGACTCTAGCTTGCTGCTTGCTCTGTATTTCCTCATGGTTAAAGTCTCAGTCCACATCTACATTTATTGATAATACATTTTGAATCAAGTGATGACATCCCACTTTATGACTCATGCTTGGCATTTTCTTCTACATGAACAACTCTTTGCCAGTGCAAAGACAGCCTGTCTGGTTTGCTATGGTCCTCCCGGTTAAATAAACCGTTCACCTGACATGACCGTCATGGTAATGTCTACAGGTCACGCTAATAATGTATGACAGATGATTAGCGTGACATAAATAAACCCTTTGGCAGTGTTGGTCTGATTATTTAAGAAGCCAAATAGTGAGCTGAATATTATATCAGATGAATTTAATCACAACACTCTGAATATTATATCAGATTAAGTTAATCACAACACACTCAATATTATATCAGATGACTTTAATCACAACACTCTGAATATCATATCAGATGATTTTAATCACAACACACTGAATATTATATCAGATTAATTTAATCACAACACACTGAATATTATATCAGATTAAGTTAATCACAACACACTGAATATTATATCAGATGAATTTAATCACGACACACTGAATACTATATCAGATTAAGTTAATCACGACACACTGAATACTATATCAGATTAAGTTAATCACAACACTCTGAATATTATACCAGATTAAGTTAATCACAACACCTATTCATGTATTTGTTATGGACAGTCAGTGTAAATGACATGTACAGGTATTTGTTCACAGGAACTCATTCCTGTTGACCTTTCCACACCAGGTGTCTGTGTTGCTGGTGAGTGAAACAACTCTACGGCCATAAGGTCCACTCTGATGACATTTGACAACATTTCAAAGGCCCTCAATGCATTCTGAGGGAGATGCCACTACTGTGTTATTACCAGGAGGAAACTGTACCTGATGAGAGGGTCCATCGTTGGCAACAAAAGTGGTGTTTTGTGTTCCGCGAGTAGTGCAGCCTGTCATGGTGGTGGGTGTAGCTGGTGTATAAAGTCAGGAGCAGGAGAGTAGTGCAGCCTGTCATGGTGGTGGGTGTAGCTGGTGTATAAAGTCAGGAGCAGGAGAGTAGTGCAGCCTGTCATGGTGGTGGGTGTAGCTGGTGTATAAAGTCAGGCTCAGGAGAGTAGTGCAGCCTGTCATGGTGGTGGGTGTAGCTGGTGTATAAAGTCAGGCCCAGGAGAGTAGTGCAGCCTGTCATGGTGGTGGGTGTAGCTGGTGTATAAAGTCAGGAGCAGGAGAGTAGTGCAGTCTGTCATGGTGGTGGGTGTAGCTGGTGTATAAAGTCAGGAGCAGGAGAGTAGTGCAGCCTGTCATGGTGGTGGGTGTAGCTGGTGTATAAAGTCAGGAGCAGGAGAGTAGTGCAGCCTGTCATGGTGGTGGGTGTAGCTGGTGTATAAAGTCAGGCCCAGGAGAGCAGAGATGAGGGAAACAACGCACTTTACTCGACAGCACAAAGTAAAACATTTACAAAGTGCAAAAAGAACGGTTGCCACAAAGCATGGGTGATAAACAGCACCCGGTACAAACCAGCCGGAACATACCGACCTGAACAAATAACAATCACACACAAAGACATGGGGGAAACAGAGGGTTAAATACATGACCAGTAATTGGGAAATGAAAACCAGGTGTGTGGGAAAACGAGACAAAACAAATGGAAAACGACAAATGGATCGGCGATGGCTAGAAGACCGGTGACGTCGACCGCCGAACACCACCCGAACAAGGAGAGGCATCAACTTCGGCCGAAGTCGTGACACAGCCAGGTAGACATTGGAGTAGGTGGTTATTGTTATTCAGCTGTAACACGCTGACTCAATGAAATGATGCATTAGTGGCACTAATTTAGGAAATCCTGCAAAATCCAATATAGTCCTCATAATCTTATTTCACTGAGAAAAAGAAAGGTGTTGTTCAACTCCAGGAATGCTTGCACAAATGAAATGTGTCTCGAGGCACGTTTGTCCTTATTGCCTGAATCTTTAATACATTCTCTTTCCTCAGCATCCAATTAGGTGTAGGCTAAAGCATTTCATAGCCTTTGAGTGATATGTACTGAATCACCTCGCTCCTGTGTGAGAGCCAGAAGGGAGACAATTTCCTTCTTAAATTTCCCCTGGGATCTGCAGCGTTTGACGGACTGTGACTGTCCCTGTCCCTGCCTCGTCAGGCTAGGGACAGCGTGGAACCATCTTGAGCTCTACGGAGGGACTCCCTCCCCACCACGGTGTGTACTCTATCTCAGTTATCTTCTCTGGACTACTGGCCTTGTTACAGGCAGCAGAGCAGCCTGGGAAATATAATCTATACAATCTATGTTCCAAGACTGCCATGCACTGGTATACTGCAAGGCTGTATGCACTCACAACTCTGGAATTTTAATCAGTGTTCTAGCGTTCTTATTCATTCATGATGTTCTGTCCACTCTGACATGACCTGAGACATTAGTGAGCTTATTTGGGAGCATGTCAAGTGTCCAGAACAACCAATTTCCAGTAAATAGGCCTATCTTCCACTGCGTTTATTAGTGTACCACCTCCTTCCCATGTGACGTGGGCCTAATGGGGGGAATCCTCGTAGTGCTGTAGATAGTATATTATAGTACAGTCTATCCAAAAGCTGCCAATGTCCCATCACCAGGCAAGACACTGGTTCTCGCTGTCCTGCTGTTAATCTCAGGGAAATGTTCTATCCCTGTGGTCCTCTCCATCACAGATGAGTCCTCTGATTGTGCCTCAGCCCTCATCCACCCCAAACCATCTTGACTTTCGTTACCGGACCCACAAGTGTAAGGACCGATGCTGGAGTAGAGAAGCAGGTACAGGGAGTCAAACAATTAATCAGGAACAGACATGAAACAAGACAGGAACAGCGTCAGCTCACGGGTATACAAGGACATAAGACAATCAATGCTGAAGCGGGGAACAGAGCGGGGGAACAGACATATATAGTGGAGGTAATGACAGAGGTGATTGAGTCCAATAATCACTGATGCAGGTGACGGGGGAAGGCAGGTGTGCGTAATGATGGTGGCAAGAGTGCGTAATGCTGGGGAGCCTGGCGCCCTCGAGCGCCGGGGGGATGAGCGGGAGCAGGCATGACAACAGGTGTCTGGAGATGGAGTGATGGAGATGTTTGGGCGAAGGGGGGGGGGGGGGGGGGGGGGGGGGGCGATCATGTGCACTCATGCAGTCCACTTCTTCGCTAATTGCCCGTGTCCTTCTTCTCCTTGACTGTTTAATGTTCCCAAGACAAAGCCCCTCCACCATTGTGGGTACCCCCCGCATAGGAGAGCCCAATTGAGAGAGCCCAGGTGTGCCTTGCTCTATCGCTCCTTCAGCTCGAATATTACATGTGCGAGTGCCGGACAGACATCCATTTACTACGGTAATTACACAAGCATTCATTTACAATCATTATCAAGATCACAGCAACATTCATTTGCATTCACCTAAAACCTTCGACAGACTTTTTAATCATTTTTTATCACCAGAGTCATTACTTGGACATTAATTAACAATCATTATAAACTGGGTAGTTGGATTCCTGGATGCTGATTGGCTGAAAGCTGTGGTAAATCACACAATATACCACGGGTATGACGCCAAATTACTTGTTTACTGTCCTAATTTCATTGGTAAACAGTTTATAATAGCACTAAAGCACCTCGGGGGTTTGTGGTATATGGCCATATACCACATGCATACAAACAGCCCTAAGCCGTGGTATATTGACCATATACCACACCCCCTCGGGCCTTATTGCTTAGTTAGAAACATCACAAATTTTAAATCCCTTCAATCATTACAGGAACATGCATTACAAAAACCCTTCATTTTCCAATCATTACAAGAACATACATTTCAATGTAATTGGTTAATACTTTGTGGGCAAATTTTGGGCTGTCCTTGTTTATTTGAAACAATATAATTGAAACTGATCCTAGCATCCGGCTTGGTTTATACAGGGAAATACTAACGTGCTATTATTAAAGTGCTGCCTATCAGCATTAGAAATAGACAGGCGCTTGGCTCAAATCCCTTGTGTGCTGTGGACGTGTTTAGTGCCATGATTCCCTAAGGCCCTGTCTATATCTCTAGCCCTGAGAGGAACACAACCACAGGAGGTTGGTATCACCTTAATTGGGGAGGACGGGCTCGTGATAATGGCTAGAGCGGAATAAGTGGAATGGTATCAAATACATCCCGGTTTCCATGTGTTTGATGCCATTCCATTCGCTCCTTTCCAGCCATTTTTATGAGCCGTCCTCCCCTCAGCAGCCTCCACTGAACACTACATAACCCTGCAAGAAGACGGTGGAGATGACAACAGTTATATTTGGCCGAAAAGATATAGACCTATATTATATTGTGTATGTGAGGCACTGAATTAGCCTGCACCAGTTAAAGATTGAATCCGCATTTGGGGAAACAGCGCCATGTTCACACCATCGCCTTTGTTATTGTTTTTGTTGATGAAATGGAGAACATCTGCTGTTCTTTCGCACGTGCAATGATGTTCGAGGGGGAAAAAGTGTTAGTTGTTTGCAGTAACTTATTTGTCGTTGTAATATATCAAACATATATGGTGGTTCCACCAATGAAGGATTCCAGCTTTAAAAAAAAGAGTAAATACTCTTGACTGTGCAATCTTCCCGATGTTTCTGATCAGGAAATAGCTCTAATTCCCTCAATGAAAAATGATTTTGTAATCAAAGATCCAGGCATGCATGGAGTGGAACATGATCAGATAGACAGCATCATCTTCCAGCGAAAGTTTTTCCAGTTTTTCAACTCATCGGCCACGCATCTGCTATGATGGGTTTGACAATCCTACCTAGATTGGTGGAAAATCCATTCTCTATGGGCTTACTGTAGGTTTAGTGCTTGGACTGATTCCAAATGGTTATTATATTATATTCACTGGTGCTCGCCATGGTTTCCACTCTTCCCTCATCGTAGTATAGTGGTAACTGTTGATATGGAAATGTCATTAAACCAATGTTTTGGTCTTTTGTGTCATGTGCTGTTGTTGACCAAAGCCCTGTCATTTACACCATATCACTTCCCCAAGTACAGTCTCTTAGTTTTTCCCCTCCTGAGAAAACAAACACTATCATTTGATCCGGTAATCCGACTCTAGCCAGGCCCATATCTTCTCAACATTGTGGCATTCTTATCATGGCTCATCAGATGTTTGCAAGGATTGGTAGTACAGTAAGTCATAGTGGTTCACCTATCTATCCTACTGTACCTAATGTTACCTTCCGCCATAAACGCTGTAGATCTCTTTTGGCTCGTTCCACACCAACACGCCAGTATTGATGTCATTCTTTCCCTTTGTTATCCTTTGCTGCGTTTTGACCTTGGCTGACTCAAGACAGAGAAACATGGCCATTTTCTAAATCTTATCCATGTCCTGCGGGGTTGGTTTGGGTTGAGCCACTTCTCCTTTCTTTGGGCTTCAACACAAGTGTCACTCATGTTTGATTTGTGATATGGGTTGACTGTCCCTGTCCTCTTCCAATATGCTCTCTAAAACGGATTAGGTTTTGTCTGGAAGGCTGCCGGACCCAGGTCCCCTCTACTTTCTCTGTTCCATATTTAGGCCTGTTGAAATAGCATATTGCTAAAATAGTTGCTCCTGAGCCCACATCCTTTCGTATTTGTGTTTGGTCCAATGGATGTCTTAGGGTAAAACAAAGTCCCAAGCACCTCTCCTTGCTGTGGATTTATTTGACCAATGTTTCGGCTAAAGAGCCTTTATCAGCTTGTGGCAAATAGGTCTTATTGGTGTAAAACAATGACAGACTCCTGGCATTGCCCCACTGTAGAGTCTTTCATGGGCCCATGTTGTAAATAGACTAGTTAACCAGAGGTTATGTCAGCACAACATTTCCCTCTCCTAACCCAACCAAGGCAGGTGAGAAGCCGTGCTGAAGTGCTGTTTAATGCACAGGCTTATTTGGCCAACACCCCCTGCGAGGTGACAGAGAGAAATGCATGGAGGGCAGTGCAGGCCAAGGCAGCTGTAATAGAAAGCAGCGATGGAGACACTGTTGTGCATACTCAACAAACAACCAGCAGCGGTGCATGGGTAAAATCACTGGGGAAGCCAACGGTAACACACAGTTACATGACCTACAGCGTGGTCAAGCAAGTTAATGTTTCCCACATTTTCTGACTACTAAACAACTATTGATTTAGAACCACGGAGAGTTACCGCTAGTCGCAAGGAAAACTGGAGCTGCCTCCACTATTCCAGCACCATTTCAACTTCAACAATTTGTAAGTTGCTCTGGATAAGAGCGTCTGCTAAATGACGTAAATGTAATGTAATGTAAATTTCAACATAGTCAAATCACCTGTGCTTAGTTAGTCTAATACAGTGAAAACTAAAAGATACCAAAAACAATTTAGTCCAATCAACATATGCTAATTATGATGTGGCTGTCCATGTGTGTGTGTATGTGTATGTGTATGTGTATGTGTGTGTGTGTGTGTGTGTGTGTGTGTGTGTGTGTGTGTGTGTGTGTGTGTGTGTGTGTGTGTGTGTGTGTGTGTGTGTGTGTGCGTGTGTGTGCGTGTTCGCGCAAATAGAAATACATGTTGACTCATCCTACTTGTAGAGAAACGCCAATGCCATCCTCCTCTCTTTCATGTTGACGAAACGGTCTATCACTCTGTCATACAGTACACCCTTTTAGTTTTTTGTTGTCCTAGGCTACCTGGCTAAAATGCTTGCTTGGTAGCCCAACTTACATTCATGGACAACGTTAGCTAGTTAACATTAGCCTTCTACATCTAGCTACATATTGAACTTCCATCCTCTCAGGCCAGGGGCACAACAATGTATGAATTAATAGTTGGATCAGAATCGCCATTATAGTCATTGGCCAGTATAGAGAAATAAGTAAAACCACATGTCCAAATCCCTATCTCCATCCATGGCTAATTTAGGAAAGGACCAATTGCAGCTAGCTGGCTAGCTAGCCACCGGAGGACAACAACACAATGAGATGCAACAATTCAAGTTTTTCCGTCAATGACATATGCTCTCAATGGGATTTGATAGGAGTGACGCCAACACCTTACCACTGCTACACCTGGTGGAGCCTTGTCTGGCAGCGAAACAGCTCTTTCAGCCTCATTTACTGCTTTAAAAAAAAAACATAGCTGATATGGCTGATTTGCTTAAACAAATGTGGCTTCTACTGACAATTGAGTTGTACAAACTATGGCATCAATTTTTTTATTTCACCTTTATTTAACCAGATAGACTAGTTGAGAACAAGTTCTCAAAGGGGAAGACGAGTGGATAAGAGGCAATCCGTCATTTTGATTAAGATGATTAATGAGCGAGCTAGGACGGACGTAGTCAATATAACTATTTGTTCAGCACTTTTGAAATGTACAGCGACAGAATTCAGAACATGGGTCGTTCTTACAGTATTCTCCCTCCGCACCAAGTCAGAACAGTAGGCAAAATAAAGGGGGAATATAAACAGACAATGAAAGTTGTTACAATATTTGATTATGATATTTTTCTAAAACAGGCTATAGGCTAAGTTATGAGGGGAAAAGGGACCAAATTATTAGGGTGAGGCACATGGGCTACTAACAGCTTACTACACAACATACACTTAGTATTACTTTCTTAGCTACAGTATACATATCTCCCTGGCATATCACATCACTTATGCAGCAGCATGCAAGACATTTTTGGACTCACCTTGTTGTGCTGTTCTCACTTGAACAGGAAGGTGCCGCGGCGGTCCTTCGTTGGCAAATGTTGTCATCAAAGCCTGGCATTCTCTGGATTTATGGTGCTTTCAAGACAACTGGGAACTCTGAAAAAAAGTAGTTTGAATCATGATGTCAGTCATCTTCAGGTCGGAGCTATAGAAAGAGGCCCGAGTTCCCGACTTGGAGTTGGATGACCGTTTAAAATGTATTTTCCCAGCTGGGCAATTATGTTTTCAGAGTTCCAAGTTGTCTTGAACTCAATGAAGTCTGATATTTCCCTGTTCTGAGTTTCCAATTGTTTTGAATGTGGCAGAACTCATGCTAGATTGACAGCATGGCCAATGTTGAATGTTTATCCTTTTAAGCTTGGAAAAGAGACCCTTAAACCCAGACTTGGACCACACACTCACCACTGAATAGCAGGCTAGTGATTGCTTTGCAATGCTTGCAGTTAGCCACTGATTCCTTCCAAACCACTCATTGCTGAAGTTGCGATTTCCAACTTGTGTAATGTGTATGTCTAATGGCCAATGTGCACCGATACGTTTTATCTATAATTTCTCTTCATTATTTCTCTTCATATGACAAGGGTTGAAAAGGATTTGATTTTGATTCATTAGGTAGACTGCTAGCTAATATTTTGAAAGTATGATGTTGACTTGATCATTCCAATCAATGCTATGGTAGATATAACGTGATTTGATGTAATTTTATCTGTGGCCAATGACCTTGAGCCTTCTCATTTACTCCTAATTTAACTCTATGGTAGCACCCAAGGGGCTTGAATTTTTGAGCTCTCCCCATATATTTTGCGGTGACGTAGTGTCCCCATGAGTGACAGAACACTGAGCCAATCACAGCGCAACTAGAGAACACTGTCGGAACTAGAAGCACAAGAATTTCGCTACACTCGCAATAACATCAGATGACCAATAAAATGTATTTGATTTGACATTACCATCCTTTACGCTCCGTATTTTCCGCTGGCTTCCCCACCACCACAGAAAGCACTGAGCTAGGCTGGAAACACCTGCATTAAGGAGCTGCCTTACTCAAGAAAACAAAAACGAGACGTTTGTATGCGGCACCATTATTAAGCATTAAGCTTTCAAAAGAGGGTTAAAGTGCTGTTTTTTTAGACCAATTTGAATCATGATTTGTCAAAACGTGCACAATTTCTCTGTCCTACACATCAGAGTGCTGCTGCAGGTACTTACATGTCTTGACCAATCAGACTCACGGAAATTGCAGGTCTCACAGGCCGGGCACAAAGTACAGCGCATTAAGCTCAAGACGCGCTCCACATCACTTTCCTCCTTTATTTATGTGTGATAACACATCACTTTCCTCCATTATTTATGTGTGATAACACATCACTTTCCTCCATTATTTATGTGTGATAACACATCACTTTCCTCCTTTATTTATGTGTGATAACACATCACTTTCCTCCTTTATTTATGTGTGATAACACTTCACTTTACTCCTTTATTTATGTGTGATAACACATCACTTTCCTCCTTTATTTATGTGTGATAACACATCACTTTACTCCTTTATTTATGTGTGATAACACATCACTTTCCTCCTTTATGTATGTGTGATAACACATCACTTTACTCCTTTATGTATGTGTGATAACACGTCACTTTCCTTGTTTATTTATGTGTGATAACACATCACTTTCCTCCTTTATGTATGTGTGATAACACGTCACTTTCCTCCTTTATTTATGTGTGATAACACGTCACTTTCCTCATTTATTTATGTGTCATAACACATCACTTTCCTCCTTTATGTGTGCTTTCGTTTTGTCGCTGTTTGTTATTTTGTTTGAGTGTGTTGTGAAATAAAGTATCATGAACACTTACCACGCTGCACCTTGGTCCACTTCTCCCTCTAACGACGACCGTTGCAGCCACTAACAACAGCAACTGCTTAGTGTATCCTACTATGCGTCCTGTCCCTCTGGCAAGGGTTAACAAAGCCCTAATGTTGTGTATTTATAGCCCATTTGTTTGTGAGAAAATATGAATGGGTGTAATGTGTGTCGTATGGAGTAGACCAAGGCGCAGCGGGTTGAGTGCTCATATTGACTGTTATTTGAACACTGAAAAAACAAAACAAGAAAACAAACAAACGACAAACAGTCTTGCAGGCTAAACACAGCAGTGCAAAAACAACTTCCCACAAAAGACAGGTGAAAAAAGGGCTACCCAAGTATGACTCCCAATCAGCAACAACGATGTACAGCTGTTCCTGATTGAGAGCCATACCAGGCCAACAAAGAAATACACAACATAGAAAAACCATAGAAATACAAAACATAGAACAATACCCAAAAACCACAGGTCACATAAAACAAACACCCCTCTTACATAAGAACATATCCCAACAAACCCCGAACCACATAAAACAAACACCCCCTTGTCACGAGTGTCGTAGGGTAGAGACCAAGACGCAGCGGGAAAATGTATACTCATTTTCTTTTTTTATGGTGAAGAAGGAAAACACATACAACGTATATAAAAACAAAACGAACTTGACAGCCTCGTCAGGCAAAACAGCTAAACAAGAACAATCTCCCACAAAACCCCATGAAAAACAAACTCCTAATTATAGGACCCTCAATCAGAGGCAACAATAACCAGCTGCCTCCAATTGAAGGTCCAACCCCAATTAACTAAACATAGAAATACAAAAGACTAGATAGAACATAGAAATATACTAACATAGAACAATGACTAACAAACCCCGGACTAATAAATCAAATACCCCTCTACCTAAACACCTATACAAAACACACCCCGAACCACATAAAACAAACACCCCTCTGCCAGGTCCTGACCAAACTACAATAACAAATAACCCCTTTACTGGTCAGGACGTGACAATGGGATCAAATTTGGTTTATATTCAAACTTGGGCTGACTAGGACAACTAGACTTTTTCAAACCCAAATTATTAACTGGAATTAATCAATTAACACAGTAGCTGACGTAGACTGTGAATAAATGTTTTATTGTCCAATCGTGTTGCTTTTTTCTGTGCCTGTGTATAGGAGACCCCCCTTCTTTAAAATATAATTCATATGAACAAGTACAAGGTTGCTGCAGTTTCACAGGGTTTTCATCCTCCCCAAGGCCAGGAGTTTTTCCAGGAGTTTTTTTTTAAAATCATGTGACCTGTGACCTACAAAACCTCTGGTCCCATCATAGCTCATATTAAACCTTTTTACAACAGATTAATCACGTCATACAGTATACGGTCTGGAGTTTTACCTGGTTAGGTTACCAGATCAGGAAATACTACAGGCCCCAGATCCCCCCACCCCCCACCACACTCGATTTGACTGTAAGCTGTTATGCATGGAAATTATCTGGAGGCATTGTGTGTTAATGTGTGATCTTTAGATATGAAGTATGAATATTGAATGTTTATCTTGGATGCCCCTCCACTAACCTACTCAATGATGTGCAAATCGGTTCAGACAAGTTTTATTTGTAGAGAAAATGAAATTGCAAGATGGAGATGCCAAAAGGCAGAATAGTATCTTAAATTCATTCCTTATCAGAAGACAAATGTTGCTCCAAGTGCTAAAATGACATGACAGGGGATGTTTAACATAGCAGTTGCATAGCTATCAGACTATAGTCCCTGTTTTTGGTATAGGGCTACAGCGGCGGCATCAATATTTAAACATGCACCTATTATGGGGGCTGAGTCACTGGCTTACTAGTGCTCTTCAATGCTGTCCTTAGAAGGGGTGAGTCACTTCGTGCCAGGCTTTTTTCCCTATACTTGAGTTCAGTGGGTTGAGTCACTGACGTGATCGTCTGTCGAAGAAGCTTGGACCTTCTTTTTTGATATTTTCAGTGGTATTGTTAACAAACATGCCTCCATAAAGAATATGAGAATTAAAAACAGGTTCAGCCCCTGGTTCGACCGTAATCTTGCAGAGTCACTCCACCTCAAGAATTGCATTTGGCGAAGGGCTCCGCACACGCATATTCAGGCTGACTGGCTCTCGTTCAGGCAAATGAGAAATAAGTGCACTCAGGCTATCTGGAAGGCCAAAGTGAGTTACTTTAAGGAGCAGTTCTCTCTCTGTGGGTCTAACCCCAAGAAGTTCTGGAAAACGGTTAAAGACCTGGAGAATAAACCCTCCTCCTCACAGCTGCCCATGTCCCTTAAAGTTGATGATGTGGTTGTTACTGACAAGAAGCACATGGCTGAGCTTTTTAAACACCACTTCATTAAGTCAGGATTCCTATTTGACTCAGCCATGCCTCCTTGCCTGTTCAACATTTCCTCATCTCCCACCCCTTCTAATGTGACTATCCTTGATGCTTCTCCCTCTTTTTCCCCTGCCCCGCTACAAAGTTTCTCCCTGCAGGCAGTCACTGAGTCCGAGGTGCTAGAGGAGCTCCTGAAACTTGACCCCAAAAATCCATCTGGGTCAGATGGTTTAGACCCTTTCTTCTTTAAGGTTGCTGCCCCTATCATCACCAAGCCTATCTCCACCTTTTTTAACCTGTCTCTCCTTTCTGGGGAGGTTCCCATTGCTTGGAAGGCATTCACTGTTCATCCTTTATTTAAAGGGGGAGATCAAGCTGATCCTAACTGTTATAGGCCTATTTCTATTTTGCCCTGCTTATCAAAAGCATTGGAAAAACTTGTCAATAATCAACTGACTGGATTTCTTGATGTCTATTGTATTCTCTCTGGTATGCAATCTGGTTTCCGCTCAGGTTATGGATGTGTCACTGCAACCTTAAAGGTTGCAGTGAGGGGAACGGCACCTCCGTACCTTCAGGCTCTGATGAGGCCCTACACCCAAACAAGGGCACTGCGTTCATCCACCTCTGGCCTGCTCGCCTCCCTACCTCTGAGGAAGCACCGTTCCCGCTCAGCCCAGTCAAAACTGTTCGCTGCTCTGGCACCCCAATGGTGGAACAAGCTCCCTCACGACGCCAGGACAGCGGAGTCAATCACCACCTTCCGGAGACACCTGAAACCCCACCTCTTTAAGGAATACCTAGGATAGGATAAAGTAATGCTTCTAACCCCCCCTTAAAATATTTAGATGCACTATTGTAAAGTGGTTGTTCCACTGGATATCATAAGGTGAATGCACCAATTTGTAAGTCGCTCTGGATAAGAGCGTCTGCTAAATGACTTAAATGTAAATGTAAAATGTTAAAGGTCTTCAATGATGTCACCGTTGCCCTTGATTCTAAGCAATGTTGTGCTGCACTTTTGCCTTATGGCAAGGTGCTCCATCATGCTGGAAAAGGCATTGTTCGTCATCAAACTGTTCCTGGATGGTTGGGAGAAGTTGCTCTCGGAGGATGTGTTGGTACCATTCTTTATTCATGGCTGTGTTCTTAGGCAAAATTGTGAGTGAGCCCACTCCCTTGGCTGAGAAGCAACCTCACTCATGAATGGTCTCAGGATCCTTTACTGTTGGCATGACACAGGACTGATGGTAGCGCTCACCTTGTCTTCTCAAGACAAGCTTTTTTCCGGATGCCCCAAACAATCGGAAAGGGGATTCATCAGAGAAAATTACTTTACCCCAGTCCTCAGCAGTCCAATCCCTGTACCTTTTGCAGAATATCAGTCTGTCCCTGATGTTTTTCCTGGAGAGAAGTGGCTTCTTTGCTGCCCTTCTTGACACCAGGCCATCCTCCAAAAGTCTTCGCCTCACTGTGCGTGCAGATGCACTCACACCTGCCTGCTGCCATTCCTGAGCAAGTTCTGTACTGGTGGTGCCCCGATCCCGCAGCTGAATCAACTTTAGGAGACGGTCCTGGCGCTTGCTGGACTTTCTTGTGCGCGCTGAAGCCTTCTTCACAACAATTGAACCGCTCTCCTTGAAGTTCTTGATGATCCGATAAATGGTTGATTTAGGTGCAATCTTACTGGCAGCAATATCCTTGCCTGTGAAGCCCTTTTTGTGCAAAGCAATGATGACGGCACATGTTTCCTTGCAGGTAACCATGATTGACAGAGGAAGAACAATGATTCCAAGCACCACCCTCCTCTTGAAGCTTCCAGTCTGTTATTCGAATGCAATCAGCATGACAGAGTGATCTCCAGCCTTGACCTAGTCAACACTCACACCTGTGTTAATGAGTGAATCGCTGACATTATGTCAGCTGGTCCTTTTGTGGCAGGGCTGAAATGCATTGGAAATGTTTTTGGGGAATTCAGTTCATTTGCATGGCAAAGAGGGACTTTGCAATTCATCTGATCATTCTTCATAACATTCTGGAGTATATGCAAATTGCCATCATACAAACTGAGGCAGCAGACTTTGTGAAAATTAATATTTGTGTCATTCTAAAAACTTTTGGCCGTGACTGTACTCTTATAATCTCCACCTGGCACAGCCAGAAGAGGACTGGCCACCCCTCAGAGCCTGGTTCCTCTCTAGGTTTTTTCGTAGGTTCCTGCCTTTCTAGGGAGTTTTTCCTGGCCACCATGATCAAATCAAATTGTATTTGCCACATGCACCGAATACAACAGGTGTAGACCTTAGAGTGAAATGCTTACTTACAAGCCAATTATTCTAGATGATTCTTTTTTTTTTTGGGGGGGGGGGGGGGATTCTGTATAAGCACTTTGTGCCATTGTCACGGCCCCTCTGCAGTGCAGGGGCGGTTCCTCCTGCAGGCAGAGGAGGGTTGTTTGTGATTGGAGCTGGCGTGATTGGAGCCACCTGGGCTCAGGGTAACTGCTTCACTAACCACTCTCTCTCTCTCTCTCTCTCTCTCCCCTGCTCCTCCAGGTATGATCCTGTTTTGTTTGTTCCTTTGTAGGTTTACTTAGTTTCCACTCAGTCGTGTAAACACACACACACACAGATTCATGCATCCATGCACCTTACCTACACCCTACATTATGACATTTCCACACCTCATTCCTTTTTCTTTGTTTAAAGTTAATCGTTTTTTGGTTTATAATAAAGAACCTTTTGATTGGCCAATACCTGTTGTTCATGTCCCCTCATTTTTGCCACAGGCTATGAGCCGGCCTGTGACACCATCTACTGATGTAAAAACGGCTTTATAAATACATTTGATTGTGTGAATCGCTGTGCTAACAGGAAATAAGCAGCAAGCAAAACAACACTCTCTACACCCTGACAGATAACCTTCATGACTCATGTTGGTGTTGGAGGGAATTCAAATGAAGATCTAATCATTTAATGTACGCTGTTTAGAATCGATTTAGCTCTGGAACGGAGACAGTCTAAGACATTTACAGACATAAGACTCTCAAAGGCCAAGGCACTCTGAGCCTGTGGGGCGTGGGCATTGGGCACACACACTACTACACCACTGACAGGACAAGAGTGTTTGTGTGTGTGTCTGAACGCCTTTAGTTCGTCTGCATGTGAGTGTCCGTGGTGATGCGTGCTATGCTTGTGACTCCTGTTTTTCTCTGTGTGTGTTTGTATGCTTGAGTCAGCGTTGGTGTATGCATGTGCCTATTTCTATATAAGTTTCTGTGTGTGTGCGTGTATGCATGCGTGTGACTCTACAGCAGCAGTCAGATGGCCTGGCTGCCAGTCTGCGTTGGCCCTAATGGTATGTGACAGGGACAGATCCGTTATGCCACATACCATGTTATTGGGCCCGTCACATCTCTGCCAAGGGCACGCACGACGAGCTGCCCTGGTTGATTAGCTTGGAAACAGCCAGAACATTCCGGAAAGAAGAGGTTTATCCTCCTCACTACTGCTCAGCCTCGGCCCAAATTCTCCTGATGCACAGGTACTGTGTTTAGTCATAGCATCTTTATCACCGAGCAAGGATGAGCCACCTCAATTTGTTGTTTCTGATGAAATCAGTCTAATGAAAAAGTTGAAAGGCAAGCAGATGCCATAGGCACACTCTTTAATGTTAACCGGCTATGACAGCAGACATTCAGCCAGTGCTAAGCTGAAATAAACAGAATGATTTGGTTGTCTGTGTTTGAACCATAATTACACAGTCCCCCGCTTGCTATGATCAGTATCACGGTATGTGACGGTGTGTGTTATTGTACACCAGGAAATGATTTGTTTAAAAAGCAGCAGGTTATCCTCGTAAGGGCCATTATGCAGTGAAGTCAACTATATGCAAGCAGTAGGAGAGCCCACTTACAGCATGGCCATAAGAGCCCTCTTGTATGTGTGATTGTAGTAAGTAATCTCTGTGTAGGTGATATTGTGCAATTCACCCTACATTGCTGACCCACATTGCATTATATTCCACCTAGTCCAATAACAAAAAGAACACCATTGCTGTTCAGCCTTACCTTTAAAAAATATGTTCATACTCAAACCCAGACACACAACCGCAACAACTCAATTCCTTGAAAATGCTGCTCCATTTCTGCAGTCCTTGCCCTCTGACTCATATAACAGAATCCTGGGCAGATCTCAACCACTGTTACAGTAACCTAGCTTAAATAAACACAATCTTTCAGAGTCAAACTCAGACACAAGACCCCAACAATCAATTCCTCGGCAGAAGTCCTTCTCTTCTTCTGCAGTGCCCCCTGATTCAGGTAACATAACTTGGTCCATTCTCCACCAGTGTTTCAGTGACCTAAATGAGATCCCAATTAACAACAAGGACAGGTAGGCTCTGACCCAGAAACCCACATCTAATGTGTTTGTCACCCAACCCTTATCAGGCTCACTGTGCTGCATTACAATTACATTTTCCCTATTAAGTGGGCTTGACAGATGGGTCACCTTCACCGCAGTTCACTTTGTGGTGGAACTGAACCATTATCATTCTAATGTGTGTGGAATTGTTAGGCATTCTACTGTATGGTGTGGGCTGTTATGTTATATTATGGGTCAGTTAGACAAGGTGTGGTCAGACTTTTCATATACAGTGCCTTCAGAAAGTATTCACACCTCTTGACTTTTTCCACATTTTGTTGTGTGACAAGGTGGGATTAAAAGGGATTTAATTGTTATTTTTTTGGTCAAATATCTACACAAAATACTCTGTCATATTAGCATTTATACTTTTTTTTAACACTAATATACAGTATCTTAATTACATAAGTATTCAACCCCCTGAATCAATACATGTTGGAATCACCTTTGTGTAACGGCTGTCGTCGGAATGAGACCAAAGCGCAGCGTGGAAAGTGTTCATGATGTTTTATTTTCACCAAAAAAACACTCAAACAAAAATAACAAAATGAAACGAAAGCGCACAGTTCTGTCAGGTACAGATACAAAACAGAAAACAACCTCCCACAAAACTCAGGTGGAAAACAGGCTGCCTAAGTATAATTCCCAATCAGAGACAACGATAGATAGATAGATAGATAGATAGATAGATAGATAGATAGATAGATAGATAGATAGATAGATAGATAGAAGGGGGGGGGCAACAATAGATAGCCACTGATTGGGAACCACACTCGGCTCAAAAACAAAGAAATAGAAAACATAGGTATTCCCACCCGAGTCACAACCTGACCTAACCAAACATAGAGAAAAAATAAGATCTCTAAGGTCAGGGCTTGACACTTTGGCAGTGATTACAGCTGTGAATCTTTCTGGGTAAGTCTCTAAGAGCTTTGCACACCTGAATTGTACAATATTTGCACATTATTATTTTTACAATTCTTCAAGCTCTGTCAAGTTTGTTGGTGATCATAGCTAGACAACCATTTTCAAGTCTTGCCATAGATTTTCAAGCCAATTTAAGTCAAAACTGTAACTAGGCCACTCAGGAACATTCAATGTCATCTTGGTAAGCAACTCCGTTGTATATTTGGCATTGTGTTTTAGGTTATTGTCCTGCTGAAAGGTGAATATGTCTCCCAGTGTCTGGTAGAAAGCAGACAACCAGGGGTCTCATTTATAAAACTGTTCTTAGATTTATACTTGAACTTAGTCGTAAGATCATTTCCGACAGTGTGCTTACGTTCGATTCATAAAAGATACTAAGCATAAAAAACCTTGCTTACGCAGGTTTTAAAAAGCCCATTTGATCTATAAATCTCAAATGAACTTTAAACTGATGGCACCTGCCCTTCAGCAGTCTGATGGTGCGCTCCACAACCGACCTTGTTCTGCTGTTAGGGGACCGGCAAAGAGGGTGAAAGCCACGTTTTCAGTGGATAACCCCGGTCACCTAATAGGGTAAAACCGTTGTGTTACATTCTTTTGCATGGTTAATAGGCTATTATACACTTTAAAAAAAATAACTTACGGAGAAGCCACCCGCCTCCACTCTCACCAGCTTCTAGACGCAGGCCTACTCTGCTGTGCAACAGAATGAATGAGTGGTGCGTATTCCCTGGCCACTTGGAGCATACATTGAGTAGTCGCATACGGGCATCACAGCTGATCTGAACATTCAATGAATGGAAATTCTTCCTGTTAAAATATACATGTTCATCTACAGGCAGTGTGCGTAAGGCAATACGCGTGCAGTCAACTAGACCTATGACCCCTGGGAAATTAAATGAGCGCACAAACTCGGCTTTGACACTTGCCTGTTCGTCAGCTGTAAATGGGAAACTAATGTATTTCATGGACAATACGTGTAGAATCGCCTCGATCACTTGTGGCAGGATGCGGCTGAATGATGGCTGTGATATACCCGACCTGTCACTCATTTCCCTCTGGAATGTCCCAGTAGCGAGGAATCCAAGAGTGGACAGTACTTGGACAGATACGGGTATGGCATGATTACAGCGTGTCTTCCTTTCCAGATTAGGGGCTAAATCCACGTACAAATCTAACAGAACATTTCTTGGGAGACGATAGTGATGTATAAGCCATGGATCATCATGCGTAAAAAAGTCATTCCGGTCTCTGAAAACTCTCTCCCTTCTAAAAGCACGGTTTTCAATGTCTTCCAATAACGCAAGAACAGCCATGGTTACTTTTTCTAATTTGACACACTATTTATAGAACATCCATCCTGTTTTTAATTCAAAACACCTAGCGTCTGGCAATTAATTCCTCACACCTTTAATTGATTATTCCTAACAAATTGTTCATAAAGCTAAAGCAAAGTTCACCACATGCTTGGACGTATCTGCGTCCCAATCTGCAATGCCCCTACATAACCAGCATGAAAATCACTCATGTCAAGTCTAGACTTTGCGTAGAGATAAGATCATTTCCAGGTCAAAGTAAGGTTTTATAAATAACTACTTATACGTGGTATTCTACGTAAGTCAGACTTAAGATCAAAATTGATCGTAAATCAGTTTTATAAATGAGGCCCCTGGTTTGCCTCTTGGATTTTGCATGTGCTTAACTCTATTCCGTTTATTTTTATCCTAAAAAACTCTCTAGTCCTTGCCTATGACAGGCATACCCATAAAATGATGTAGACACCACCATGCTTGAAGATATGAAGAGTGGTACTAAGTGATAATATAACGCTTGAAGTTAATTCTTTGCAGTTTTATTTTAGTGCCTTACTGAAAACAGGAGCATGTTTTGGAATATTTTTTCTGTACAGGCTATTGTGGAGTAAATACAATGTTGTTGATTCATCCTCAGTTTTCTCCGATCACAGCCATTAAATTCTGTAACTGTTTTAACTTTAACATTGGCCTCATGGTGAAATCCCTGAGTGTTTTTTTCCTCTCCAGTTTCGGAAGGACGCCAGTATCTTTGTAGATACACTGGGTGTAGTGATACACCATCCAAAGTGTAATTAATAACTTCACCATGCTCAAAGGAGCATTCAGTGCCTACTTTAAAAAATGTTTTTTACCCATCTACCAACAGGGGCCCTTCTTTGTGAGGCATTGGAAAACCTCCATGGTCTTTGTGGTTGAATCTATGTTTGAAATTGACTGCTCGACTGAGGGACATTACAGATAATTGTATGCGTGGGGTACAGAGATGAGATAGTCATTCAAAAATCATGTTAAACACCATCAATGCAACTTATTATGTGACTTGTTACAGTTTTACTCCTGAACTTATTTAAGCTTGCCATAACAAAGGGGTTGAATACATATACATAGTCAAGACATTGCAAATGTTCATTTTTTAATCATTTGTAAAAAATTCTAAAAACATAATTACATTTTGACATTATGGGGTATTGTGTGTAGGCCAGTGACGGAAAATCAAATGTTAATACATTTTAAATTCCATCTGTAACACAACAAAATGTGGAAAAAATCAAGGGGTCTCAATACTTTCTGAAGGTACATTAAGCCTGGCACAAAGCCACATCAGTGTCCATAACCTGCATATTTTTTTGTATTTCAAATACTTTAGGTGTGATTGATTTAGCTAACATTCAATGTGTCAGGTGACTAGTTTGCCCTTTTGAATCTATTCCCATTGGTTCCAATGTGCCGGGAAGGCTAAAATGCACCTCAAGTAAATTTGACCCAGGCTTGTACCACATACATATGAGCTGAGATTATCATGTGCATGACAACTATAAAAAAGAGCTCTCAATCTACATGAAATAAATCACTTAAGCCTATGCATCTCATCACAAAAATGTGTCCAGACAGTCAGTGGCATATCGCAGTTTTCCAAGGCACTACAGAGGGTAATGCGAATGGCCCACTACTTCACTGTGGCCTAGCTTCCTGCCATCCAGGACCTCTATACCAGGCTGTGTCAGAGGAAGGCCCTGAAAATTGTCAAAGACTCCAGCCATAGACTGTTCTCTCTGCTGCCACATGGCAAGCGGTACCGGAGCGCCAAATCTAGGTCCAAGAGGCTTCTAAACAGCTTCTACCCCCAAGACATAAGACTCCTGAACATCTAATCAAATGGCTACCCAGACTATTCTCAACATCACTGCCACTCTCTGTTGTCATCTATGCATAGTCACTTTAATTTACTCTACCTACATGGTCATACTACCTCAACAAACCGGTGCCCCCGCACATTGACTCTGTACCAGCTTCCCCCTGTATATATTGTTTTTTACTGCTCCTATTTAATTACTTGTTACTTTTATCTCTTTTTCTTATCTGTATTTTTTGAAACTGCACTGTCGGTTAGTGCCTCGTAAGTAAGCATTTCACTGTAAGGTCTACACCTGTTGGATTCAGCGCGTGTGACAAATACATTTTTATTTTATTTTACAATGAGGCTTAGAGAATTTAGCATTTTTAAAGATAATTCACTGCTATTCTACACATTTTGCCATGAGGCTGAGAGAAAATGTTGCAGTTTTACATCTAATTTCCTGTAATTCTAAACATTTTGGCCATGGCTTATGACGTGTTCATATGCTATATGGGGAGAAGGGGTTTGGGGCCCCCAGAGCCCGTGGGCCACCCGCCTTGCGGGAGATGCACACCTGCTTGCTGTTCCTGTCAGACCAGATCGGATCAGTTCAATTAGCAATGCCAGGAATGATGTTCCCCACTCTCCTTTGACATGTTCCTTCAGCCATCAATCCAACATACAGAGACAGATCAACACACACAGTTCAGGGAAGTACAGTACTTTTTCTTTATTTTCACAAGAAAAATGAGAGAAACCATTGCATTGATACATTTATACCTTGAGATTAGCTACATCAGAGTACACACAATTTACAGGAACGAAGGCCAGAATTACTAAGTCACTGTATCCTCAGCCTAAAAAAAAAACAAGCAACTATTTGTTTATATCGACTGACACCCCTAGCACTGGGCCAGTCATGTGACTGACAGGAGAGATGACCAGCGGAGCTATGTTTCTTTTACCATCAGGATACCCACAGTTGAAGTATGGATAGAGTTTCTCAGTGAATTTGTAGCCAGTGAAAGAGCAGATGTGAGATCTGGCTGTGGCATCCACGTCATAAATGGAGACCCGACCCTCCTCATAATCCACAAACACCCCCACCTTCTGGGGCTTCTTTTTCAGGTGGTGGTGTACTTTGGGGTCATTAGGCACATAGTCATTATTTGTATCCAGGCCAAAAGTCCAGAGTCCATCCTCAGGGCTCAGTGGTAACCACCCCTGCCTATTGATCGACTCAGTGACCACTCCTAATTCCCATTCAGTCTTCCCCTTCACCTGTACCTCAAAGTAAGATTTCCCTGAGGAGAACCCTTCCTTCCCTAGGACACTGTATGTATAAGTAAACCTCTTTGGGTTCCTCAAGAAATTCTGTGATTGGTCCCCACACCTCACTTGTTTCCCATCCACGGACAGGATTAGTTCAGGATGTGCTGTATCAGGGTCCAGAGTCACATCCATTGCATACTGCTGAATCTTCTTTGTCTTAGCTTCACACAACGTCCTCAGCTCATTCTCCATCTCATTATGAAATCTCTTTACCTTACTCATCAGTTTGTCCTCCAGCTGAGATACAGCTCTTTTCATGTACCCCATGCGCAGGTGGCTTTGAACACTGATCTCAGACCAGTCCTTGGTCTTTACTGGGAGACACCAGGATGGGGAGCTCTGGAGGAGTTGGAGATGGTCCTCATTGTGTGGGAGCTGCCCCAGCTCAGAGCTTATCCTCTTCAGCTCAGTGATTTCTTGCTCCAGTTCTTTAATAAGACCTTCACCCCACCTCTCTGCAGCTTCTTGCTTCTGCTCAACCACACCAATGAGCTCAGCCTTAAATTTCTCAATGGAGTGAACTAGAGCGGTGAATACCTGCACTTTGCCAGATATATCCATCTCAGTGTGTCTCTTGCTGAGATCTACTGAGTGTTTGATCTCCTTGACCTTCCGTAGACGCTCCTGAATCATCTGCTTCACTTTTGCTTCTGTCTTCGCAAGCTGAGCCTTCCTTTGGTCACATTCTTCTTCCAGAGGTACGCTGTTGTGAGCCTTGTGGTCAGTCTCAGAGCAGAACTGACACACACATGTCTGGTCAGTCCTACAGAACAGCTCGAGGAGTTTGTTGTGCTTCTTACATACCCTGTCTTCAAGGTTCTTTACAGGGTTGATGAGTTGGTGTCTCTTCAGGGCTGGGGCTATCTGATGATGCTCCAGATGAGTGTCACAGTACGAGGTCAGACAAATGAGGCAGGATTTCAGAGCCTTGCGCTTCCTGCCAGTGCAGACATCACAGACCACTTCTCCAGGCTCTGCAGCGGAATCCTCTCTGTTTCTCACTCTCAATTCCTTAAAATGTTCTGCAACTCCTTTGAGTGTTCTGTTGATATCTGGTTCAGGTCTGCTGTGGAATATCTTGTTACACAGGGGACACTGGCACAGATTTGTGCTATCCCAGTATCCTTTGATACAGGCCTTGCAGAAGTTGTGTCCACACGGGATGGAGACTGGGTCAGTAAACACATCCAGACAGATAGCGCACTGGAACTGCTCTTCAGACAGGAGACTGCTGGGGGATATCATATCTGGAACACATAATGAACAGTTATTGGAATGAGTGAGCTTTGATAGCTTTGCTTACTAAACGTACAGTGACCTTCAGAAAGTATTCATACCCCTTGACTTATTCCACATTTTGTTGTGTTACAGCCTGACTTCAAAATGGATTCAATATAATTTTTTTCACACCCATCTACACACGATACTCCATAATGACAAAGTGAAAACATGTTTTTAGAAATGTTAGCACATTTATTGAAAATGAAATACAGAATGATCTAATTTACATAAGTATTCACACCCCTGAGTCAATACATGTTAGAATCACCTTTGGCAGCGATTACAGCTGTGAGTCTTTCTAGGTAAGTCGCTCAGAGCTTTGCACACCTGGATTGTACAATATTGGAACGTTATTATTTTTTAATTCTTCATGCTCTGTCAAGTTGGTTGTTGATCATTGCTCTACAGCCATTGTTATGTCTTGCCACAGATTTTCAAGCAGATTTAAGTCAAAACAGTAACTAGGTCACTCAAGAACATTCAATGTCATCTTGGTAAGCAACTCCGGTGTATATTTGGCATTGTGTTTTAGGTTATTGTCCTGCTGAAAGGTGAATTTGTCTACCAGTGTCTGTTGGAAAGCAGACTGAACCAGCTTTTCCGCTAGGATTTTGCTTGTGCTTAGCTCTATTCCATTTATTTTTATCCTAAAACACTCCCTAGTCCTTGCCGATGACAAGCATACCCATAACATGATGCAGCCACCACCATGGTTAAAAATATGAAGAGCGGTAGTCAGTGATGTGTTGTGTTGGATTTGCTCCAAACATAACACTTTGTATTAAGGACATAAAGTTAATTTCTATGCCAATTTCTTTTGTGGTTTTACTTTAGGGACTTACTGCAAACAGGATGCATGTTTTATAATATTGTGGAGTAACTACAATGTTGTTGATCCATCCTCATTTTTTTTCTATCACAGCTATTAAACTCTGTAACTGTTTTAAAGTCACTATTGGCTTCATGGTGAAATCCCTGAGCGGTTTCCTTCCTCTCCAGCAACTGAGTTAGTTGGGAAGAATGCCTGCATCTTCATAGTGACTGGGTTTATTGATACACCATGCTCAAAGGGATATACAATGTCTGCTTTTTTTATTTTCACCCATGTACCAATAGGTTCCCTTCTTTGCTAGGCATTGGAAAACCTCCCTGGTCTTTGTGGTTGAATCTATGTTTGAAATTGTCACGCCTACTCCTGCTCCCTCTCTCCAGCACTCAACGTCGCCGGTCTACTAACCACTGGTCCTGGCAACCCACGTTGCACACACCTGGCAACCATCATTGCAGGAAACTTTATTGACCTGACCCTCACCTCCTCCCCAAAGTTAACATCATACCCGCTCCCCTCTCCTTTTCCTGTCCAAGCACTGGATATGCGACCACTGGGATCCGACACAATTACGCATGTCACAGCACCACTCTCCCTCACCGTGGGACCCAAGCACCAGGAAAGCCTTCCCTTCCTCATCATCACCACTCCCGTACACAAAGTCATCCTCGGCCTCCCGTGGCTACAACTTCATAACCCCATCATCTCCTGGTCAAAGATGAGAATCAACTCTTGGGGACCAGGATGCCGGAGGACCTGCTTTCCTGCACCTGTGGTTCCATGTCGGTGGAGTGTCCTCCAGCCCATTAATCGGTCCTCCCGTATCATTGGCCCCATGTTTTGGGACATAGATGTGGACATCTTCCAGGGTCTGGAGAGGGAATCCACTCCTGCCACCTGCCCTAAAGGGCACACAAAGCCCTCGCCGCTGGACACCCAGGTATCTCCCGCACCATCCAATCCCTCTCCAATAAATACTGGTGGCCCACCTTGGCGCAGGACGTCGCCCTCTATGTCAACTTATGTTCGGTATGTACTCAATCCAAATCTCCCGGCACGCTCCAACAGGGAAAATACTTCCCCTCAGCGGCCTTGGTCACATCTGTCCATAAACTTTGTAACGGATCGTCTCCTTTCTGATTGTTTTATCACTATTCTAGTTGTTGTTCACAGATTCTTCTCTCCGGACGACATTGTTTCCGTTGGGGGGGGGGGGGGTACTGTCCCTCCTTCTGGCGCTCGACGTCTCCGTTAGTACGCGCACCTGGCAACCATCATTGCGCACACCTGTTCCCCCATCGTTAAGCACACCTGGAATTCATCACCACCCTGATTACTCTCCCTTCATATAGCCCTCAGTAGCCTCAGTCATCAGGCAGGATTGGTTTAGTTACATTGGGTACGCTGCTCCTGTTTTGTATTTTCTTCATGTTAATTATTATTAAACTCACCTTCTGCACCTGCTTCCTGACTCCCTGCTTATACATTACAGAAATTCACTTTACTTCTGAACTTATTTAAGCTTGCCATAACAAAGGGGTTGAATACTTATTGATTCAAGACATTTCAGCTTTTCATTTTTAATTAATTTGTAAAACATTCTAAAAACATTATTCGACTTTGACATCCATTTCAAATGCTGTCTGTAACACAACAACATTTGGAAAAAAATCCAGGAGTGTGACTACTTTCTGAAGGCAGAGTAGTAATAACTGTAAATTCATTCAGAATTAGAGTAAATCAAATCAAATCAAATTTTATTGGTCACATACACAGCAGATGTTATTGTGAGTGTAACAAAACGCTTGTGCATCTAGTTCCAACCGTGCAGCAATATCTAACATGTAATCTAGCAATTCCACAACTACCCAATACACAGAAATCTAAGTAAAGGCATGGGATAACAATATATACATATAAATATACATGTAAATATATTTTGAATACAAATGAGTTTTTTTGCCTAAAGACAAACAAGTAAAAACAGGTGAGGACACAGAAAGGGCAGGGATTAACTCTTTACCCACCTTCGTTTGTGTGTATGAATGTGTCTGTGCGGACACTGTTTCTCCACCACTCTGGTCCTAGTAGTGCAGCTGTGTACAAAACCTCTGAAGATCAGACAAAATGAGACAAGATGTGTTACATTCCACTTCTATCAACTCTCTGATGCTCCTTTCCGTCAGTCGAGTGACAGAATACCTGATTGCAATGCTTTACTGTAAGTCTATACTTCCTGCTCGTGAAGTTAACCATTCATAGCTCATGCCCTTAAGTCATATCAATATACCTGTTCTTTAAAACCCTTTTGCACCATTCATGAAATGGCTTTACCTTTTGGGTATGAAAACCAGCTTTTAAAAGATGAGGGAAGGCTTACCCTTTTACACCAAAACTGTAATATGGTAAAAAAAATCTGGTAAAACAACTACTTCCCAGTTTCAGAAAAATAAAGAGGTTTATGGGTAGAAACAACAGGAAAGAATGACATAGTATAAAAACACTTATTTTTGACACGTAACCGATGTGTCAAGGTTGTTTGAGGAGATGAGGTGGGAGAGGATCATTGTTATGGTAAGGCGTGTCATCAAAAGGCTTCTGGATTAACGAGACATTGGCATCACTCCAGACCTGAACATGTAACCCATCCAGACTGTCATGTCTGTGTCATTCTGTTTGCACGTCCTGCCTCCCTTTTACACTGAAGGAATAAATATCCTGATCAATAATGAGAAAGCCAGTTGAGTGCTGAGTAATGAGAGATGCTGAGGAAGGAGGAAGTATCCTGTTTTTGATTTTTTTTCGGGGGTTTACTGGAAAATACTTCCTCTTTGCATTTGTAGATGTTGTTATGCAAAAATGTGTTTACAGTCAGTTGAGTCTTGCAGGGCTGTACAGGAGCCACATAGCTACAACTGTCAGTCAGAATTTTCTGACTAAACCTGTTTTGATTACCTCATGAAAGGTGCAGGAACAATGTTTTTTTCTGCAGTAGGCCTCCCCCCATTGTGGGTATGCTTGAACACTGTCCTCCTAACCTGATTGTAAGAAAGAATACAATCCTCTGGCCACTCTCAGAAGACTCAGAAATTCTCCTTTGTTTGCTGCTCATTTACAGCTTGACATCACCTCAGATAATAAAACCTCCAGTCTCCAGTATCCTTCCCCTCTATACTCTACCATCACCATACAGTCTGATGTATTTCAGCACGGCTTTGTCAGTTTGCCTTTAAACTGACAGGTACTTGACCCACAAACGCTTGAGGCATTTTGGCGAAGCTGTCAGGAGTCCTTTATGCAGTCAGAACCACCAAGTTATAGTGGATTTCCATACAATAGGTGGCCATTTACTGATAATGAATTGAAGTAATATTATAGTCGGTCAAAGGAGACATTTGAATAGAGTTACTCTTGCAGTCCATTGGCATTGTAGTGTATTAATATGTTTTTCTCAGTGAACAGATGTCAGGATTATATGTTGTCCTTCACACTGTAAAGTATTAATCATACCAGTCGGATTGTTGTACTTACGTATGGGGGAAAGTGATCACAATTGGCATGCACATAAACGTTAATTAAGGGAGTTTCGTATATGAACAAGTGTGTGTGTGTGTGTGTGTGTGCGTGTGCGTGTGCGTGCGCACGTGCGTGTATGGTTGCTGGCCCCACTTCTGAAATTCTCTGTAAAAATCCGCAAGAGACATGACAACTAATCCTAATAAATAAAATTAATTAAATAAATAAATAAATAAATAACTGCTGCAATGTGTTCTCTGCATCCCTGATTCCTGATTCCTGACTCCCAAACCTCATTGCTGGCCAGAAAAAGCCACAACAATAAGAACGCGATGTACACGGGCAGAGAACCGTGAAACCACTCTCAATACCGCCACAATGGTTGAATCAACGTTGTTTCTACCTCATTTCAAATGCCGTGAAACCAACGTGGAAAAGACGTTGAATCGACTTCTGTGCCCAGTGGGTATGTTGAACCTTCTCACCTTACCTTTCAATCAAAACCTCCTGTCTAGATGAATCAGTATCTGGCTCATATTGTCTAGAAAATAAGTCACTGTGAAATTGTGTGTTCCCAAATAAAAATGCAGATTTAGATATTACCCTGCTTTGAGTTGAAGGGAGCCATCCTTTCGAATTAGCCTTCCCACACAGTCCTGCACATGTATATTATCTGACAGGTAGGTAGGGAGAGGCTGGGCGCAGGCCTGGGAAACTGTGGCCTCCAGACACCCACGTGCTAAGAAATTACATTGGCATGGTCACATGCTGCTCACACACACAACCCTCTGCCGCTTCGGGAACTAACGTCACTTCTTGTGACGCAGGCTCGCGCAGCATCTAACAAATATGGGTAGTGTGTGTATGCTAATCTATGCTGCTCTGTCTCTTTCGCTCTGGTCGTACTGTAGTGGTCTTAGTCTGGACTTAGTCTGGTCCACTGAAACACGAGCTGAACCACTGTTAGGTTAGCAGGTCACCTTCGAAGTTGGATTTGTGACTCGTCCAATGACTGTTAAGAAGTCTACAGTTGCGTTTCTCTGAACGCTGCACTATTCTATTACCTTCGTTCCTTCTCCATAGTTCTTCTCCAATAGCCCCAGAGCCTTATCCAATCCCACTGAAAGTCCTGGAGTTGAACCAAAAGACACAGCCAGGAGCCTTGTCTCGTCATCATTACTGACAACGGGCCAAGTGCTACAGTGAAATCCACATTGTCAAACTGACTGCTTATTATTTTAGGCCAATAATATGTAAATATGCTATTGTTGATATGTTAGGATGGGAAATGGGACCTGTCGGGTTGAAATGTCATTAGTGACTCCCACCTCCCTCTTCAGGGCCACTTTACTAAACCTGCGGTGTCAGAAAATGGCAAAAAGAAAGTCAGGTGAAATGGTTTCAATCACATAAAGGGCTTCTTTGCCATGGTCTTGTCTAAATAGACGAGTCCAACTGCAGTTTGTGCACCTTGAACATAGAGGTGTGCCAAGGTTGCGTGTGTGTGTGTGTGTGTGTGTGTGTGTGTGTGTGTGTGTGTGTGTGTGTGTGTGTGTGTGTGTGTGTGTGTGTGTGTGTGTGTGTGTGTGTGTGTGTGTGTGTGTGTGTGTGTGTGTAGGTGGCAGACTGACGGAAGACTTGGTAAGAGGATGCCAGGTGGAGCAGATGTGTCCTCTTACCCAGAAAGCAGCTTGACTAGTCATCCAAGTCCCAGAGCAATGCATGCTAATGAAAGCCTGCTGCTGACTAAATGTTCCCCCACACTCAGTATTCAACACTCAATTGGCTTTCACATGAGGCAGACTTTGTGTCATTGAATGACTTGTCAGGAATTTGATCCCTTCTTGACCCATTTTAAGTGTTCCCATAGTTTACATTACAGCTGTATGGAATTGCACTGTAAATACGTACATTGGCTTCACAAATTAGATGAAAGTAAATACATAGGTAAATGCATTCTAAATGATGCAATTGGCAACCAATGATCTAACCCAAAAGAGGTGAGGTAGATGGCAGAATACTGACAAATTTGGACCACCATTGGATGCAAGACTCAAGTCACACCACATATTCTCTTATGAAACATATCGTCTTTGACAACGAGGTTCACCAACAGCACGCCTTAAACCAAGCTTACAAAGAGATTAAACATCCAGAACGATTTTCTGTGCTCCCCACCGGGTTGGCTGACCAGCGGCTGTGTCCTCACAGCGGGGGAAGAGCGTTAACAGGCACCATGCTGGGTACAGATCAAACACACTGTCTTCATCTATCTATCTATCTATCTATCTATCTATCTATCTATCTATCTATCTATCTATCTATCTATCTATCTATCTATCTATCTATCTATCTATCTATCTATCTATCTATCTATCTATCTATCTATCTATCTATCTATCTATCTATCTATCTATCTATCTATCTATCTATCTATCTATCTATCTATCTATCTATCTATCTATCTATCTATCTATCTATCTATCTATCTATCTATCTATCTATCTATCTGCCCCAGAAAATCACCCCCATCCATCTACCTCCACTACCTACTTCCCCTCGCCTACATACAGTATCTGTCTCCCTCCTCCCTCTCACCAACATTACTCTCCACTCTGGCTCCGATCATGGCTTTGTGAGACTATTCTCCGTCATGTGGTTAAGGCCTAAGAGGGAAAAATGCCTGGCAGCGGGTTTGAATTAGACAGCTGTTTGCTCTGTTGCGGTCGAACCCACCTCTATCTCAAAGTTCTTACAGTCCTCTTTATCAGCCCTTTACTTATTCACCAATCACACCTGTCTCTGTGAGCACCTCCCACGAATGAAAGTTGAATTAGCCAACTGTGTGCTGTGTCTTGCTGTGTCTCTCCCTCCATCCCACTCAGAGTTATTACCATAGAAACAGAATCATTCTAGTTCTGTGTTTATTACAATCCTCATCATCAGCCCTTCACTCATTCTCCAATCACACCTGTCAATCCACCTGTCACAACGTGATGAAGAGCTTCACTATGGCATTTCAGTGATTGGCAAAAAGCCACAGTGGATCCCTGTGACAATGAAGGTCCCATCCCTCATGTCCCTCCATTTGTCCCCCAGGAAAATAGAAGCAATCAGGCCCCATGTGCCAATGCACAGGACATAATACACCGATGGAAATCAATCTGAGGGATTACAGTAATAGCTGTACATCCACTTGTGAGCTGGCCCTGGGATTACCTTTCTTACCGTTGTCCTCAGAAGGCATCCTTTGGAAGGAAGTAGGGGTGTCTGTGGAAATTGTAGATCAAATTTGTAGAGACAGAGGAGCCTGCTAAAACCTGTGAATGGATTGCATTTCAATTGGTTCAGGGGAATGTGATCTGGGTGTGAACATGGTGGTGTCGAGACATCAGAAGGAGTCAGGGGAACGTGATGTGGTGTGAACATGGTGGTGTAGAGACATCAGAAGGAGTCAGGGGAACGTGATCTGGGTGTGAACATGGTGGTGTAGAGACATCAGAAGGAGTCAGGGGAACGTGATGTGGTGTGAACATGGTGGTGTAGAGACATCAGAAGGAGCCAGGGGAACGTGATGTGGTGTGAACATGGTGGTGTAGAGACATCAGAAGGAGTCAGGGGAACGTGATGTGGTGTGAACATGGTGGTGTCGAGACATCAGAAGGAGCCAGGGGAACGTGATGTGGGTGTGAACATGGTGGTGTCGAGACATCAGAAGGAGCCAGGGGAACGTGATGTGGTGTGAACATGGTGGTGTAGAGACATCAGAAGGAGCCAGGGGAACGTGATGTGGGTGTGAACATGGTGGTGTCGAGACATCAGAAGGAGCCAGGGGAACGTGATGTGGGTGTGAACATGGTGGTGTAGAGACATCAGAAGGAGTCAGGGGAACGTGATGTGGGTGTGAACATGGTGGTGTAGAGACATCAGAAGGAGCCAGGGGAACGTGATGTGGGTGTGAACATGGTGGTGTAGAGACATCAGAAGGAGCCAGGGGAAGTGATAGCTCAGCTGCCTGCTGTGATACAGGGCTAACTTCATGTATGGGTTTGAGTCCCGGGTTACATCCCAAATGGCACAGTATTCCCTTTATACATAGGACCCTGGTCAAAAGTAGTGCACTACTTTAGGACACAATGGAGCACTCCATGCTGCTTATAGCTGTAATTAAAATATAATCTAAAACCACTAACAAGTCCCTTGTTGTTGTCATCAAGTGCAAGTCTTTGATGGAGGCTTGGAAGCTTGCTGCAATGCATACATAATCTAGTATAGTTTGTGTGAGCATTTTATACCAGCCGTGTATACAATGCCTGAATGAAGTAAATATATAGGAAAAGGTAACCCCTGTGGATATAATCACTGCAATATAGTTCTCGGTTAACCAATTACCAATTACCGTATTATCTCCCTTCTCTAGTGGACTTCATTTCTGCATGCTCCGTCATGAAACAAATAGACAAACCAGTCAGGTATTCTACAAGATTAAATGAATGAATAAATCACCCTTTTCTATACTGTAGGAATGCATCCTCCTTTCTTTCCCGTATCCCCTGAAAGCACCTATTGATCCCTTACTACAGCACCATCAGAAGACCAGGGGTGTGTCCGACGTGGCAACAGGATGCCCTAGCTCTGATCAACAGGATGCCCTAGCTCTGATCAACAGGATGCCCTAGCTCTGATCAACAGGATGACCTAGCTCTAATCAACAGGATGACCTAGTTCTGATCAACAGGATGCCCTAGCTCTGATCAACAGGATGCCCTAGCTCTGATCAACAGGATGCCCTAGCTCTGATCAACAGGATGCCCTAGCTCTGATCAACAGGATGGCCTAGCTCTAATCAACAGGATGCCCTAGCTCTAATCAACAGGATGCCCTAGTTCTGATCAACACGATGCCCTAGCTCTGATCAACACGATGCCCTAGCTCTAATCAACAGGACGCCCTAGTTCTGATCAACAGGATAACCTAGTTCTGATCAACAGGATGCCCTAGCTCTGATCAACAGGATGCCCTAGCTCTGATCAACAGGATAACCCTAGCTCTGATCAACAGGATGCCCTAGCTCTGATCAACAGGATGCCCTAGTTCTGATCAACAGGATGCCCTAGTTCTGATCAACAGGATGCCCTAGCTCTAATCAACAGGATTCCCTAGCTCCGATCAACAGGATGCCCTAGTTCTGATCAACAGGATGCCCTAGCTCTGATCAACAGGATGCCCTAGTTCTGATCAACAGGATGCCCTAGTTCTGATCAACAGGATGCCCTAGCTCTGATCAACAGGATGCCCTAGTTCTGATCAACAGGATGCCCTAGCTCTGATCAACAGGATGCCCTAGTTCTGATCAACAGGATGCCCTAGTTCTGATCAACAGGATACCCTAGTTCTGATCAACAGGATGCCCTAGTTCTGATCAACAGGATGCCCTAGCTCTGATCAACAGGATGCCCTAGTTCTGATCAACAGGATGCCCTCGTTCTGATCAACAGGATACCCTAGTTCTGATCAACAGGATGCCCTAGCTCTGATCAACAGGATGCCCTAGTTCTGATCAACAGGATGCCCTAGCTCTGATCAACAGGATGCCCTAGCTCTGATCAACAGGATGCCCTAGTTCTGATCAACAGGATGCCCTAGCTCTGATCAACAGGATGCCCTAGTTCTGATCAACAGGATGCCCTAGCTCTGATCAACAGGATGCCCTAGCTCTGATCAACAGGATGCCCTAGCTCTGATCAACAGGATGCCCTAGTTCTGATCAACAGGATGCCCTAGTTCTGATCAACAGGATGCCCTAGCTCTGATCAACAGGATGCCCTAGCTCTGATCAACAGGATGCCCTAGCTCTGATCAACAGGATGCCCTAGCTCTGATCAACAGGATGACCTAGCTCTGATCAACAGGATGCCCTAGTTCTGATCAACAGGATACCCTAGTTCTGATCAACAGGATGCCCTAGTTCTGATCAACAGGATGCCCTAGTTCTGATCAACAGGATGCCCTAGTTCTGATCAACAGGATGACCTAGTTCTGATCAACAGGATGCCCTAGCTCTGATCAACAGGATACCCTAGTTCTGATCAACAGGATGCCCTAGTTCTGATCAACAGGATGCCCTAGTTCTGATCAACAGGATGCCCTAGCTCTGATCAACAGGATGACCTAGCTCTGATCAACAGGATGCCCTAGCTCTGATCAACAGGATACCCTAGTTCTGATCAACAGGATGCCCTAGTTCTGATCAACAGGATGCCCTAGTTCTGATCAACAGGATGCCCTAGCTCTGATCAACAGGATGCCCTAGTTCTGATCAACAGGATGACCTAGCTCTGATCAACAGGATGCCCTAGCTCTGATCAACAGGATGCCCTAGCTCTGATCAACAGGATGCCCTAGCTCTGATCAACAGGATGCCCTAGTTCTGATCAACAGGATGCCCTAGCTCTGATCAACAGGAGAGCATCAGTGTGCATATCACATATGAATACATGAACCACTTTTCTTTCCTGTGGCTCTGATACCCTGGAATGTCTTACCTCAGAAATGCTTTAACAAGAAACCCATGGTAGCTCAAAATATCCTCATCACGTACCCTTCACTCCTCCTCCCCTCTGTATATTTTGTCAATACTTTTTTGTAATCATTTATGATTATTTGTGTACTTGATTGACATTTTACTGCATTGTTAGGAGTAAGTAACATAAGCATTTCACAGAACCCGCTATAACATCTGCTAAACTGTGTACGTAACCAATCAACTTTGATTAGATTTGTATATCCCCCTCTTTCTCACTCTCCTTCGAACAGATAGAGGGGAGAACCACAGAACTGTCCATCACTCAATACAGGTTAGCATTAAGACTGGATATGAATGATAACAAAGCTTCTAACTCAAAAATAATTAACACATGACTTATCAAATCAAACTGTATTGGTCACATAGACATATTTAGCAGATGTAATTGCGGGTACTCCTAGCTCCAACAGTGCAGTAGTATCTAACAAGTGACTATGTAGTGACTATATGATGATGGGTCCCGCTTTATTTGAAGTGCATCCTATGAAGCCTTCATATAGGCTTCATAAGCACAACAATAAGCACTACAATCCTCTACAACCGTATATCGTGCTCTATAAAGATTCACAATGTGTCATAACTGTGTGACATAACCATTTATTTGCTCACATTTATTCATATTTTATAGAGCATGAAATACGGTTGTAGATGATTTGTGACCCATTTATGCAGTGCTTATGAAGCCTATAAAAATGCTTTATGAAGCCTTCATAAGATGCACTTCAAATAAAGCGGGACCTGATGATGTACAGTATAGGCCTAATGACTATGTGTCATTGTCGGGTGTGTAGGTGGCAGGGAAGTCAGGCGCAGGAGAAACCAACTTGGTGTAACTGGAGTAGTTTAATTAAGATAAAACAAACTCCAAAAACCAACGTACATAAAAAATAACATGGGTAAAATAACCCGTCGCGCACCACTACACATAACCACAAACAATCTCTGACAAGGACATGAGGGGAAACAGAGGGTTAAGTACACAGCATGTAATGAATGGGATTGGAACCAGGTGTGTAGGAAGACAAGACAAAACCAATGGAAAATGACAAATGGATCAATGATGGCTAGAAGACCGGTGACGTCGACCGCCGAGCACCACGCGAACAAAGACGGGCATCGACTTCGGTAGAAGTCGTGACACTATTAGTCGTAAGAGGCCATGGATTAAATCTTAACATTTAAATGTTTTCTTCTGTTTTAGTGAAGCTTAAGTAAACAAAAAAGTAATTAATAGGTTATCACTGTGTAATTACCATTCTACCATATCATTTCTACGTAAATATCTCTGTTCCATTAAATATATCTAATTGCTACCCAAGTACTTTGGTTTATTGCATTTGCACAGGAGTAAAAGAGGGAGAGAGAAATAAAGGGAGGGAATGATAGCAGCATATCCAAGGTTAATAGGTGGATGTCTTTGGCCCGTTTCTGTCTTTCCCTCTGTAGTGGGCCCTCGTGCCCCACCTTCCTTGTAGTGCCTTACTTTCTGTTTCTCGCTTTGCGGAGAGGGCACTCGTGCCCTACTAGAGATTCTCACGACTTTGGCCCACTCCAAATTCAACAGGCTCTGATCCAAGGAGCAGGATCTTCCACACACACACACACACACACACACACACACACACACACACACACACACACACACACACACACACACACACACACACACACACACACACACACACACACACACACACACACACACACACAGTGGTGTAGTACTACTTCAGTAGTTTTTGTTCGTATCTGTCCTTTACTTGACTATTTCAATTTTTTGACAACTTTTACTTTTACTTCACTACATTCCTAAAGAAAATCATTTACTTTTTACTTCTACATTTTCCCTGACACTCAAAAGTACTTGTTACATTTTGAATGCTTAGCAGGACAGGAAAATGGTCCAATTCATGCACTTATCAAGAGAACATCCCTGGTCATCCCTACTGCCTCTGATCTGGCGGACTCACTAAACACAAATGCTTCTTTTGTAAATGATGTCTGAGTGTTGGAGTGTGCACCTGGTTATCTGTGAATAAAAAAAATAAAAAATGGTGCCATCTGGTTTGCTTAAAATAGGGAATTTGAAACTATTTATACTTTTACTTTCAAAACGTAAGTATATTTTAGCAATTGAATTTACATTTGATACTTAAGTATATTTAAAACAAAATACTTTTAGAGTTTTACTCAAGCAGTATTTTACTGGGTGGCTATCATTTTTACTTGAGTCATTTTCTGTTAAGGTATCTTTACATTTACTCAAGTATGTGAATTGGGTACTTTATCCACCACTGCACACACCACTGTCAAAGTCCACAGCTGAGTGTATAACATGCCTCTCTATAATTAGACCGGTGACTGGTGAATTACCATAACACCGCCACATCTCTCATGCAGTAATGACAGAGATGAGCGTGAGATCCATGTGTCCAATTACAGAGAGACTGTTTCATAAGACAGAGCTTTTGTGCTCAGAAGTAGAAGATCATTTCCCTTAGTATTTGTGTGTGTGTGTGTGTGTGTGTGTGTGTGTGTGTGTGTGTGTGTGTGTGTGTGTGTGTGTGTGTGTGTGTGTGTGTGTGTGTGTGTGTGTGTGTGTGTGTGTGTGTGTGTGTGAGTGAGTGTTTGTGTGTTCGTCTGCTATTTCCCACCCCCATCCTCCTTCGATAGTAATTCAAACCTATTGTACTACTCCACATGATTGCAGTAGCGAAGATGGTCAGTTCGGTCCTTACAGCTGCTGCCAATACAGACAGACGGTGGTTTCCTTGCATTGTCCTGCCCTGCAAGGACAGCCCCTTTCCAATACAACACACACACAGAAGGTGCATACTTCACGTAAGCACAAGAACGTGAGCATGCGTGGGCACACACACGCCAACCCTCTGCATGAGAATATAAAGCGTGTCACTATGACAAAAGCAGGTGTCACTGGGCGACGACAATTGATTTGATAAGTTATAAACAATCCGACTGATTCTCAGCCGCATAGCCAAGACACGTTTGAATGCAAATGACTTGCACTATATGTACAAAAGTATGTGGACACCCCTTCAAATGAGTGGATTCGGCTACTTCAGCCACACCCGTTACTGATGGGTGTATAAAACCGAGCACACATCCACGCGATCTCCATAGACAAACATTGGCAGTAGAATGGCTTTACTGAAGAGCTCAGTGACGTCTTTCCAACAAGTCAGTTTGTCAAATTTCTGCCCTGCTTGAGCTGCCCCGGTCAACTGTAAGTGCTGTTATTGTGAAGTGGAAATGTCTTGGAGCAACAATGGCTCAGCCGCGAAGTGGTAGGCCACACAAGCTCAAAATCATCTGTCCTCGGTTGCAGCATTCACTACAGAGTTCCAAACTGCCTCTGGAAGCAATGTCAGCACAAGTGATTCATTAAATGGGTTTCCATGGCCGAGCAGCCGCACACAAGCCTAAGATCTCCATGCGCAATGCCAAGCGTCGGCTGGAGTGGTGTAAAGCTCGCTGCCATTGGACTCTGGAGCAGTGGAAACCTGTCTCTGGAGTGATGAATCACGCTTCACCATCTGGCAGTCCGACAGACGAATCTGGAGTGCCTGGATACAGCCCTTAGCCATGGTATATTGGCCATAAACCACTAACCTCCGAGGTGCCTTATTGCTATTATAAACTGGTTACCAATGTAATTAGAGCAGTAAAAATAAGTTTTGTTATACCCGTGGTATACCACGGCTGTCAACCAATCAGCATTCAGGGCTCGAACCATCCAGTTTATAATAACATATAACCCATATCCGATAGGTCAGGGATGAATTGAGACAAATAGGAGACACCTTCAAAGAGAAATCCCATTTAAACTCTCTGCTGAAGACTCAAAGGAAAATGTGGGCTGGAATGGCAGCTTTGTGGAATGATTGAGTTACAGTGGCTTTTGAGTTAGTGTCATGAGTGCAGGTAATGGAAGCTCAAGGATACTGTTGAAGAGTTTCAAACTGAATGTCGGTTGACTTTGAGTAGCTCTCTGTCTGTCCTTGACCAGAGGATCTTTTAACTGTGGCTTCAGAAATAGCCGATACCAGCTATGTTGTAGCTACATAGTCATTGGAAAGCACACCATGGCATACATCCAAGAAATTGAGGTCGTGTGTCAGACTTGCGAGAGCAGGATTGTTATTTCCCACTGTTTGCTATAGTATTTTTTTGGTGATATCCAATTCGTAGTTACAGTCTTGTCCCATCGCTGCAACTCCCATACGGACTAGGGAGAGGCGAAGGTCGAGAGTCATGCGTCCTCTGAAACACGACCCTGCCAAGCCACGCTGCTCGCTTAACCCGGAAACCAGCCACACCAAGGACATCCCGGCCGGCCAAACCCTCCCCTAACCCAGACGACGCTGGACCAATTGTGCGCCGCCTCATGGGTTTCCTGGGTCACAGCCGGCTAAGACACAGCCCGGGATCGAACCCGGGTCTGTAGTGATGCCTCAAGCACTGCAATGCAGTGCCTTAGCCCGCTGCGCCACTCGGGAGGCCCTTGAATCATGTTTTGTGTAAAAACACAGCCAATTAGACAATTGTCTTTGGGTAAAACTAAAACATTGCACAGACATTCAAACATAATTGTAGTGCAAGAACAACGCTATTTTTGACCTGGAAATTTGGAAGGCACAAAAAATTGCCAAAGACTTCAGCCACCCTAGTCATAGACTGTTCTCTCTGCTACCATACGGCAAGCGGTGCCGGAGCGCCAAGTCTAGGTCCAAAAGGCTTCTTAACAGCTTCTACCCCCAAGCCATAAGACTCCTGAACAGGTAATCAAATGGCTGCCCGGACTATTTGCATTGTCCCCCCCACCCCATTTTTACACTGCTCTGTTTATTATCTATGCATAGTCACTTTACCTCTACCTACATGTACATATTACCTCAATGACCTCGACTAACCGGTGCCCCCGCACATTGACTCTGTACCGGTACCCCCTGTATATAGCCTGGCTTGTTATTTTACTGCTGCTCTTTAGTTTCTATTTTTCTTATTGTTTTATATTATTAATTTTTTACTTCAGTTTATTTTAGTAAATACCTTTTTTCTTAAAACTGTATTGTTGGTTAAGGGCTTGTCGTTAAGCATTTCACTGTAAGGTCTACCTACACCTGTTGTATTCGGCGCATGTGACAAATAACATTTGATTTGATTTGAAATGTGTTCACATCACGATCCTGGTTGTGCTCATAGTGTCTAAGTCAATGTGTGTTTTGATACAGGCTTTGACACAACATGTGGCACTACTGACCGCACTCTCCCTCCTTTATCCTTTTATCTCACCTCTCTCGCCAGTCTCCATGGCGATGCCAGGAGACCCAAGCCAGCTCCTTTAACGGGCAAGTGGATTGGCAGAGTGAAACACAAACCTATCTGGCCAGAGAGAGAGCTTGTGTCAACCTGGAGCACAACCCCTTCATTAGCTCAAATTAGGATTGAACAGAGAGCAGAGGCAGGGTAAACAGCACTGTTTCTATGTGCAGAGCATAGCTGACCGGGGCACCACTCTGAAAATGGACTTGGGAATAACCCTTGTGCTTCACTTTCATATGTCCTCCTCCCTTACTTGACCTTTGAAAGCAGCCTGGGTTTGCAAGTGATTATCATTTATTTGTTCTGAATATTTGCTGCTCATGCTGTGCCATCACACCATGTTATTACCAGAATTGCATGTAATTGCCTGGTTGTTATGCTGCAGTGAGAGCAGTGATCTCTATTAGAGGGCTTTTTAGACATGTGGTTCGGGGCAATTTCTACCTCCAGCCAGTTGACGGCTCATTTAGATTTGAGTCATTTATCCAGACTGACTTACAGTAGTGAGCGGATACATTTTCATCCATTTTTCATACCGGTCCCCCATGGGAATTGAACCCACAACCCATGGCGCTGCAAGCGCCATGCTCTACCAACTCAGCTTCATGGGACTAACCCTCATTAAGAGGAGGTTACAATGCCAAGGTTACAATGCCAAGTTTGGGCCGAGATACAGTACCTGAAGCACATTGTGCAGTTCATCTCCTTCCATCCACATTCATGCTATCGCTGCCTAATGGCGTGTTAATGATGTCTACAGTTTTTAGCAGTTGTAATAGTACTGCTTGTTTGTAATCCCTGCGGGACTAACCTGTGTTTAAGTCAGGGGTGAGTCTGAGGTGAGGTTCATAGTGCGTCTGTCCTGCCCTTCTCTTGTGCCAAAACACTGCACATCTGTCATCGGCCCAAGAGTCAGACAAAAGCCTCTGCCACCACTCTACCGTGCCCATCTACAGTAGCTACACCTGTTCCACTTCTACCACCTGCCCCCAATGCCATGCAAGAGAGATTGAGTGTATGGAGTATTGAAGCAGGTCCATACCAATCATCCACCCCATACCATCCCTCCTCCAGGGTGAAAGGCCATCAGCATGTGTGGGTTGACCACAGTGGAGGCTGCTGAGGAGACGACGGCTCATAAAATTGCAAGGAACAGAGCGAATGGAATGGCATCATACGCATGGAAACCGTGTGTTTTTTGTTGTTGAATTTGTTTGTTACTTTTACCCCTTTTTCTCCCTAATTTCGTGGTATCCAATTGGTAGTTACAGTCTTGTCTCATCACTGCAACTCCCATACGGACTCGGGAGAGGCGAAGGTCGAGAGCCGTGCGTCCTCCGAAACACGACCCAGCCAAGCCGCACTGCTTCTTGACACGATGCCCACTTAACCCGGAAGCCAGCCGCACCAATGTGTTGGAGGAAACACCATGCACCTGGGACCTGTCAGCGTGCACTGCGCCCGGCCTGCCACAGGAGTCGCTAGAGCACGATGAGACAAGGACATCCCTGCCGGTCAAACCCTCCCCTAACCCAGACGACGCTGGGCCAATTGTCCACTGCCCTATTGGTCTCCCGGTCACGACAAATCCTGGACTTGAACCCAGGAACTCTAGTTGCACTGCGATGCAATGCCTTAGATCACTGCGCCACTCAGGAGGCTGAAACCATGTGGTTTTATTTATTTCATTTTTGTTTGATGTATTTGATACCATTTCACTAATTCCGCTCCAGCCATTACCATGATCCCATCCTCTCCAATTAAGGTGCCACCAACCTCCTGTGGTTGACCACTGTTGACCTCTGTTTCTAGAGTTAGTAAACAACGACATGAATTATGTTCATGACTCTCACGTAGGAAGAACAAGTCATGAGTGGTGTGGTAGGTAGGTAGGTATGAGCTGGTAGTGCATGTGTTCACATGATCTAAAGCCACCTTCCCTGTGCTCTAAAGCCAACTGTCGCTCAAAAAGAGATGGACAGGTGTCTTGCTCTCTTGGCCTAAGCAATTGGCTTTGAGTAGTGTGTTGTTGTGCAGAAGGTTGCTAGTTCGATTTCTGCTCGGGGCAGAACGGAATGCACCCTGTTATATGTACACATGTACTCGCGCACCCCTATCCACCCACCATCACTGTGCATGTTCTAAAACATCAGTCAAGTTTGACTGCTGAGCTGAACGTCAACTGTCAATAAAACTCAATAGTGAGCACTGCTGAGTTCTCTCTTATGAAATGCTGAAGGAACAGCTTGTTGTTTTGAGTATGCCCTCCTATGATCTTTGGAGCATGCCCTCCTATCCGAGGCCTTTCTCTAATTCAATCTGATTGCTTCAAACTATTTTGGGGAAGAGGAGCGGGGTGCTGATTGATTGATCGTGCCTCAAACGATCATGAAGACGTTCATTGCAATAACCAGAAGTCCCCTCAGCTCTCCTTTAGCTGTCCTTAGCTGTCGCCCAACCTGCAGGCTGAATGTTCCCAATGGCACCGCATGTCCTTATTTGTTCAAATCAATTGGGGCTTGTTGCTTTCAGCCCTTTAAGGACATTGATGGTCCTAAATGGCATCCTATTCCCTATGGGCCCTGGTCAAAAGTAGTGCACTATACAGGGAATAGGGTGCCACTTGAAAAAACACCCAATGTATCTATCCATGTAAGGCTTCAACTAATGCAGGATTAAGCAGTGCTTCATTTTCCTGACTGTGTGCCTGCGTTTTAACTTCCAGTACGATGGCCGGTACTGCGGTACAGATAATTAATACACAAGCTGCAGCGATAGCTATACAACCCTTGGTACTAGTATTATTATCAACATCCACTATCTATGATATCTGTTTTAATCCACTTTATGCTCAGCCATCAATAATATCTATTCACACCTTTTGGAATGACATATTTATTGATTTGTAAATGTTACTTTTGCTGTACAATGTTTATGCGTATGTATTCTCAGTCAGCACGTGAGATAACAAAATAACAACTGGAGCTGAATAACAGTCGAGACAAAGGCTTGAGATACAGACCGTCAGCTGTTCTCTCAGCTGTTCACTTTTCATGGATCAAACGAGGAATCATGACTGATGTTTGTTTCACCATCTCCCTAAAGCCATGTATTATCTCATACCCGAACCAATATTATCTCATGTCAACTTTTGATATGTGACCATGAGGAGGGCGATTTGCATTGACACTGCGCCGGTCCTGTAAATATTTGGAACAGGAGACAACATACGAAATGATAAATCAATATTTAGATTGGTTCTCATTGGTCCGGTGGGAATATTGATTTAACCAAATTTGGGTTCTAGGCACCTTCTTGGCTCGTGCCGTCTCTCTTTCCAAATGCATTGTGCGTTTTTTTAGTCTGGTTTTACAGACAGTCGGAAGGCTTAATGTGAGTGTGTTTCCACAAACCCAGTGTCAAAAGGAACAGAAGGTGTGTCCGTGTTCTGGGTACATAACAGGTAGTTGCTTCCAATGGGCGCGCAGTAGCCTGAGACTGCCAAGCAGATCTGCACAGAAGAACTATCAGACCCCTGAGAGAAGCACGAGATTGAACTTCACTCAACTTTATAGAGTTTTCCCTGTTAACACTGTCAACGTTTTTTCTTTACTCTGGCAAATGTGATCAAATCAACGCAATATTAACACATTTCAGTGCAACATACCAAAAAACAAAACAAACTATGCAAGAGATTTTGTTGTAGGCAGAACGCACCAGAGTACGATTCTATTGTGCACAACTCAGCCCATACTCTACACAGACCTGTGTGCATAACCAATCAGAGCTGCAGTAGGCCTATATGAAAATAGACCATTGCCATGTATGGATCTGTGCCCTTTACTTTGAACTGGACTGTGTTTACAGCTATGGTCTTGAGTAGATGCGTGCACATTTTGTTCATATCCTTTGCTAGTTAGTGAGTTATTAGCCCAGTTATAGATCATTTGTAGTCAGCAATAGGGGACTGATTGCTTCCTAGACATCATTGAAAAGGAAGTCAGGTAAAGAGCTTTTTTTGTCTTAAAGGGGCAGTGTTGTATTTTGAGACAGGCTTGAATAAGCGAAGTAGCCAATAGGCAGAGGGTAGCATAATTTGTCTGATTCTCTGTGATAATGGTATGGGAATAATGCTACATTTTATTTTGTAAAGTGTTTTTTTGCATCAAATAACACAAAAACATTTTCAGTCCCCTCCTTGTCTAAAGAACAGGTGGATTAACAGGTTAATGTCAAGTCCTGCATGTTTTTTTTTTCAAAAGTCTCATGGAATATAGGCCTACATTGAACACCACACATATCACTCAGCGCTGCCACTGTAGGCTGAGTGATACAACAGCTTTTTCCATGTTAAAAATGTGATGGGATGCATTTTATCCATTGTTTTTGATGGTAGGCCACTGGTATGCCTACATTATGACCAAATAGCCACAGGAACCTACTTGGCCACTGTTAAAACTTTAACTTAAAGCAGGTACACCCTCACTGTTAGCGCTCAGCAGACCTGAAATTTGCTCAGTGCCAAATTTTTTTGGAGCATACATTGGTTGCTTCCAAATTAAACACTCGCTGGAGAGCAGTATACTCAATCAATCAAATGTATTTTATAAAGCCCTTTTTACATTAGCAGCTGCCACAAAGTGCTATACAGATACCCAGTCTAATACTGTGGACTATATTGTCTTACAGAAATAGACTAGTGACTATCAACACTTGACTAACATTGTAGCGGTATTGTTGGAGAGAGGTAAAGACAATGATTTTGTTCGGGCGCCAGGCAGATATTAACCCTGCCTAAAGGAAAAGAGTAGGATAGAGAGAGTACCACTACCAGACCCACACACATCAGCAGAAGAGACTGCCTAGAGTGTAGCCTCCCAGATAAGATAAGACACACCATATAAAACACACGTCACAGCAAAGGGGTAACCCAACCAATAGGTTATTCCCTCGAATGCTGCACCGACAACTTATGAACACCTCATTACCATCTAAGGCAGTTCATTTCAATTCCAGCCTTGCTGTGTCCCCAGAGTTGCACCTTTTTAGTTACATTAACATTTTAGTAGACACTCTTATCCAGAGCGATTTACAGAAGCAATTAGGGTTAAGTGCCTTGCTCAGGGGCACATTGACAGATTCTTTTACCTAGTCGACTCAGGGATTCAAACCAGCTACTCTTCGGTTACTGGCCCAACGCTCTTAACAGCAATACACCAGTAATATCACACCCGATTCTACTACTCAACTAATCTTCAAGCCTTTGATTAATTGAATCATGTGCGTTGGTGCTGGGCTGGAACACAATTATGCCACCATTTGAGCACTCAGAGGTTGAGAAACTCTAAGTGACTGTTACTGCCTCTTCCCCCCTCCACTTGCCCAGCAAGATAGAGGAGTCCATGCCTAATAATGAGTTGAATATGAGGGTAAACGCCCAACAATCTCTTCTCCTTCACGCCCTTCCAATCCATTTCAGGGACTCTCTGCTCTTCAAAGGGGCCTCCCACTGTATTTTTCCTACGGTAGTCCGAAACACCACACACACACACACACACACACACTGTGTGTGAGGGTGTGAGGTTGTGTGTATGTGTGTCACCCTCAGCCCTTGGGCAAAAATCTGCAGGGTTGGCCTCTGCAGATTGGTTTCCCAGTCAGATAACTGTTTCTAAACTGGCTGAAGTCTATCTATCTAGGCCTGTCCCACTTACTCTTTATAATAGTGACTGGCACTGTCTTCTCTCTCTCTCTCTCTCTCTCTCTCTCTCTCTCTCTCTCTCTCTCGCTCTCTCTCTCTCTCTCTCTCTCTCTCCCTCTCTCAATTCAATACAAAGGGCTTTATTGGCATGGGAAACATATGTTTACATTTCCAAAGCAAGTGAAATAGATAATAAACCAAAGTGAAATAAACAGTCAAAAATGAACAGTAAACTCTCCATCTCTCTCTTTCTCTCTCTCTTTTTCTCTCTCTCTCTCTGTCTCTCTCATCCCCGATCTCCCTTCAAAGTCCTGTATTGTGCAGCAGAGCACTCAGGCGGAGACTCTGGTGTATCAATACAACAATACCGGAGGAATAGGCTCTCAATGCTCTCAAGACAACCTAGAATGTGAGGTTGGGGGAGGAGGGCCGGGTTGCCAGGCGTTACAGCAACATGGGTTACTTAACCGCCTCCCCTTTGATGAGGAGGAAATGGCCGAAGCAGTGGCGCATGGGAAAGGTGTGGGGGTCTTCCCTAATGAGATCCATCTGCAGGCCTATTCTCTGTGTACTCTGTGTATACATTGACCACATGTCCCCATTCAAGCCAGCACCGGCAGGACTATTGACTCATCTGCCCACATGAAGAGGACGGCGGCTGGGTCTTTAATTTGAAGGAGCAGAAAGACATATATTACTGTAGATTCTTCATAGTTTGGTCAATTTTTCTTGGAACTAGGAATTGTTGAGGCAAGATGAATCTATAAGTTTGCCCTTTAACGGAGAGGTAGAGAGAGATGCTGTTTGATATGAGCTCATTAATTCTCTATCTTGCTGTGAGAGCGTGTGTGCGCGTGTTCTCAAGGGTCTGTGTGTTAGATAACGGTTAGTGTGCGGAGCAGGTGTATCGATTCATACGGGATCAACGCAGCCTAAGTATTTGATTGGAATGGTGCTTGATTCAGCCTTGGTTAATCCATACGTAGAGATTGTAACCATGAGGCTTGCTGTGTATTGGTGTAATCGAGCAGGACTCAGTCATTGCCATGTGCATTCTGCACAATCATGCAATAAGCTTCTTCATTATTTATATTAAATCATATACCTGTATCAGGGGAGGCTGCTGAGAGGAGAGCGGCTCATAATAATGGCCTGAACGAAGCAATTGGAAGGGCATAAAAAACCTGGAAACCATGTGTTTCATGTACAGTATTTGATACCATTCTCCTGATTCTTCTCCAGTCATTACCACGAGCCAGTTCTCCCAAATGAAGGTGCCACCAACCTCCAGTGATCTGTATCGCATTGATCAAAACAGCTTGATATACAACAGAAAAGACAGGAGCGTTCAGTGCATTAGCAGATGGAGGAACACATGGAATGCTACAGCTGGACTTATAAACAGGGATTTGGATATGATTCTCTCATAGAAGGTTTGAGTATATGACACATTGGTCCGTATCTAAGGACAACAGATGGAAATCCTTTCTTTTAAAAATGCATATTTCCTTGCACAAGATAACGTCTTTTTTTTAAATCTAAAAAACGGATTTGAGTGACGACTTGCTCCCATTTTCATATGTTTATGACCCAGAATAGCAGCGAGTCATACACACTGGACAGCTGTCAACCCATCCAATATCAACCCAGTAAACTGCAGTGGATTCTGTGTTCTGTGTTCCAGTGTGTTACTGTGTAATTAGGTTAGTGTTAGTGCAACTGTTAGTGATGTTAGTGGTAGCGTCCCTGTGGACACTGTGTATACTGGTGTTGCCCTACTTGCACTCATGGGAGTGTTATTGTGTTGGTGTGCTTGTGTTATTGTGGACACAGTGTTTGGTCTACTTTGTCCGTGTTTTAGTGTGTGGACAGTGTGGACACTACTGGTGTTGGCCTACTGGCATGATGGGCATCCTTCAGCCTGGCATTTAACCTGAATTATGCCATGTGTGCCCAGCTGCTGCAGAAATGAATCATAACATGTTGCAAGGCAGGCAGGCTGTGGTGTTGACATGTTAGTCACCGTAGATAAGAAACTCCAATATAATAACACAATTATAGAACTATACTGGAGGTAATGCACTATATTGTCACTAGTCAAACAATTGATTATCGTTATCTCAATTGCGCCATTCTTAAAGGGGCAGTGCAGTTAAAACTAGATTTTTCTTGTTTTAAAAAACATATTTCCACACTATGAGGTCAAAATAACACTCGGAAATTGTGAAAATTATGATAATGCCCTTTTGTGTAAGAGCTATGAGGGAAACCGTGGGGTGTTGGGTTGAGTGTGCGGAGATTAACACAGAAACAGGGCGGTTCTAGTCAACAAACATGACTTTACTAGGCAATAAAATAAACGGAACAACGAAATCATATAGGTTTGGCTTGGTCCTTCTTCTCGGCTTCTGCTCTGTATCGGTCTCTCGGTTCTCCCCCTCGGTGTGCCACTGTGCTCCTTTTATGTGGCCTCTCTGGCTCGTTGGCACGTTCCCCTAATTATCTCTACCTTGAGCCATCCGTGTTGGGGTGCCCAGCCCGTGTACTCCCAGCAGAGGCACTGTACCTCCCCTCTATCACCAACCCCCGGGGTAGACCTCCCGGGATACCACAGCTGTTTGAAAAAAAATACCTGGAATTTCAGCCTGTTCAAGTGGGATGGAACTTTTGTCCCACATCATCACATCACAAAGTGACCTGATTATAATATACAAATGATTGTTCATCTGGGTAAGGGGATGGGCTCTAGATCATCCTATCAGCCAATCAGGGCTGCATATGTTGTCACGAATTCCCCCGATACTGCTGCTCATTCCGTGCACCAGTTCCGGAGGTCTATGTCGCCGGCCTCTAGGCGTCACTGAACTATCTTATTACACACACCTGATTCCAATTCCCCTGATTAGTAATTGTATATATGTGCTCTCTGTTCACCATTGTCTTGTCGGTTATTGTTCCCATGTCCGTTGGTCTGTGAGTACCTGTGCTTTGTTATTTTGGCTTTCGTGCTGCGTGTATTGCTGGTCTCGTCCCGTGTATTTATTAAAGGTTTTACCTCGCTCTGTTGTTTGGGTTACATCCCTGTACGCGTTTGTTTTGGGCTTTGTCCCCGTGCCTTTTCATGGCATGTTGTCTATTTTTGGTGGAGTATTAAACCCCCTATTACGGATTCCTGTGCCTGTCTCCAATCATGTATACAACGTGACATATGTAAGTATCTTCAAATTTGTTTCCTAACGCCCACACGATCAGGCAAAGCATTTCAATGGCCAAAGGAGGCTCAGCAAAATAAAAGATAAAAAAATATATATTTTTGTAATTTTCATGAAATAAACACACACAGTGATTTATTAGACATACAATGATTTAAAAATACAATTACAAAGACTGCATGGGGGCTTCAAACCGTCACATGACAAAGCATGCTTATAGAAGGATATGCATGTTACATATCAGATGAAAAATGCAGACAGAGCAGTATCCATCAACACCGCACTACAGTTTAGCCAACCGTATGTGGTCTCCCGTGGCAACAAAGCACAAATGTACATGCTGTGCATGTACTGTACTACCTGACAGCTCACTCACACCACGGAGCTCCAGTTCTAATTCTATCACCTAACACTCCGACCCAAATGATGTAGATGCATTAAAATGGGCGTGGCAACCAGACTAGGACAAACATCTCTGTTCCAATGAGGGAACGAGAACATGGACAATCTCAGACCTCTTGGTGTGAATGGGGGGTTTGAGGTATGACTTGGTGCACTGATACCTCCACTTGTTCTGGGTGTTGAGTTGAGGTGACATTCAGGATGTTGAACAGCTTGTGCCAAATGATGTCGACAGTCCCTCTGGGTGGTATTCATTAGGCACCAAACGGAAGGAAGCAGACAACAGGGAGGGACTACTTGGACATGATCCAATAAAAAAAAATGCTCATTTTGGTTTCCCGTATTTTAATGTTTTCTGTTGCATGTCCTAACGAATACGACCCAGGTCTCCTGTTTCTGGCCCTATGGTACAGCTACATGGTGCTCGGACATTGTCGTGCCTGATGGGTAAAATGAACCACTGTCCCATCGGAAAGAGAATTGCATGTGTGTACTGCTCATGGGGATTCTAGAACAGAGCACGCTTCTCCTCGATCCTCGCTCTGGAAGCTGGTAGCTCCGCTTGTTGTGAGGAGATGTAGCCATCTGTGCCAGTTAAACAAGTCTTATGCAATTGTTTTGGTCTTGCTTCTTTATCTTCAAAAGACTTTGCCTCTGCAATCTTGCTAGTCCTAGACTATATCAAAACGATACGAAGGAGAATGGCATCAAAAGAGCAGGGTTCAGTACAATGAAGCTTTTCGCTTTGATGGAAGATTTTCTTCCCTATTCTTACACTGCAAGCTCTGGTGTGAAGCAGAGCTAGAGTCTCAGCACCTTGCTGTTTACATCAAAGTAGCTCCAGCACGACTCCGTTCTGCGATGTTATTCACATTATTGATTTCCAGAGCAATAGCGTTATATAAGCACAGAATATCTAATTCTCCTTCTGTCTGCATAGAGTACACATAATAAAGTCTATCTATCCCTATGAGATTCAGAACAGAAAACATTCCCCATTTCCATTATGCTCTTTCATTGAACTTTGACTTATTTTTCTTTGCCCTTTGAAGGCCAAAATAATCTGGAGAGAAACTGTTATAATTGTAGGCCCATTTATAATAACAAATCAATGTCACTTCTCCCTTTTATTTACACCCAAGGCTATTAGTCCCAAAGCCAACTGCCATTTTAGCGTTACCTGTTCTTTACGTAAATCCCAGGCCTGTGTTGACAGAATGGCCCTCGTCACCATGTTGATATGGCCAGCTGTGGATAGGACAGCTCACCTGACCATCGACCAGCAGGCTGTCAAGGCTGTAATGTAAACCACTCTGAGAGGAGATAACAGTGGCTAGGCTAATTGGACAGGGAGAGGAACACACGGCCCCTCTCTGTGTGCGTGCACGTGGCAGAGAGGCATCGGAGGGCTTCTGGTCCCCATGGCAACGTGGCTGCATTCCCCACTGTGTTCCCTGGGTTGGGTGTGTGTGTGTGACGGAGAAAAAGTGTGTGTGTGTTTAGAGACAGAGATCAGAGTTGCTATGGCTAACCACTTCACTTCTGAACTCTTTCACTCCTCCAAAAATGTTTCTGCTGGCTTGGGTATGTAGTGTTTTCAAGAGAGGGATCCGGTACATCTTCAAACAAACACTAGTGTGGTGATGCAACAAGACAAGCAAGACATTTCAGATAGTGAGGAAGGGGGTCATCTAGTGTCAAATCACAGTGAGTGTTTTTTCATGGTAACGTAGGATGACATGCATCCACAGGAGCTCTTTTCAATCAAAGGTGTTCTCATGCACTCAAGAAAACATTTCTTTAAATTGAATAGGCCCCCCATGGTACTGTGGGGATCAGTGGAGGCTGGTGGGAGGAGCTATAGGAGGACATGCTTATTGTAATTGATGGAATGGAATTAATGGAACGGCGTCAAACATGTGGTCCCTTACATTTTATGTGTTTGATACCATTCCATTTATGCCATTCCAATGAGCCTGTCCTCCTATAGCTCCTCCCACCAGCCACCACTGGTGGGGAGCCACTATGTGGGTGTGTGACACACAGCCTGAAGTTATTCCTCTGTGGTATGTTAGTTTCCATCTCTCTTGAGGCATTTTATAATCACTGCTAAGAGATGATATGGTGAATATTCACAAGTGCCCCTGAAAGAGAATAGGGTGCCATTTGGTACGCACCATATATGTACGAGGATTGCAGTCCTGATAAACTGTGTATGGTTGAATTTACTCAGGCCAACCGATACTCACGATCTCTCATAGTTAGTGTCACTCTCCCCCTCTTGTGGTGGAAAGGGGAAGTGGTTGAAATGCTGCTCTTCCTCTGAACAGAAATGAACCACAAAGAAACATTTTAGTAGTAGTGGACTAAACTCCACTCCGTGGTGAAGGAAGTTTACGATGATCTTCACCAACTGTGTGGAGTCGAGACCAGGCTTTGTGGAATCTAGCTCTGACTACATCTATTCGCCCAAGGTAAATACTTCAAAACATTTAAATGATGAAACGCCCACCTTGTACCTATGTTTTATCTCTGCGGGTTGAATACCTTTCTTAGTTTGCTGAAATCCAAACGTTTTCAATAAATGTTAATCAAATACAGCCACTGACTGTTTGCTCATTGCTTTCGCTCTAAGATGACAACTCAGTGCAAATGCACATCCCCATTGAATCTCAACAAGGAACCAGTTGGTGGTGGTATTTGATTAACGTTTATTGAAAAAGTATTGTTTTCAGCATCCGAAGATGACAAAACATAGGTACGAAGTTAGCGTTTCATAATGAAATGCTTTGAAGTATTGACCTTGGGCGAATCAATGTCATCGGAGCTGGATTCCACAAAGCCTGGTCTTGGCTCCACGTCGTTGGTGAAGTTCATCAGAAACTTCCATCACTGTGGAGTTTAGTCAGCAGTGTAAATCATAATGTATCATGATGACGATTTGTGATGATGGACAGTGTCTTGATTTGAATATCTGATCGTTTTATTGCATGCGGAACATTGAATTAGGGTAGCACCAAGTCTATATCCGACAGTTGAGAATGAAAACACAGACAACTCTTAATATACATTCATAGCATCCGTTACTAATGGAATTGGATGATGATTAGTGTTATTTACTGTACATTTTTTAAATCCGGTGGACTTTCAAATGTTAACCACATGCAGGAACCTCTGACTCCTTTAGCATGCAGTGTTAATGTCTATATGAGAATCACACTGATAGCTTCAGACTGATTTCACGTTTTCCATCAACTGCTTAGCCTGTTCACATTATATGAACCATCCGGCACATAGATATAGAGTTGTGGCCAAACCTACAGACCAGGAGGCGTGTTCATTATGCCGATCCTGTTGCAAATCTTTTCTTGAACAGAAGCAACAGAACGAAATGGGGACAGAACTACCTGCATTTCTCCAATAGAAACTTTTGTTGTCGTTGCAAAACGTTCCTTTTTTGCAACTGTTTGGACTGATGATTATAACCGAGTACACACTGCACCTCTCATGAGGAACTATTAGGTTCCTCAGTGACAATAAGGTGTGTGTGTGTGTGTGTGTGTGTGTGTGTTAACAGGACATTGACAGAACTTTCCTAGTACAGCATGACCCTAATAGTCCAGTCTTGACAGAGGGCATTTTTAACCTGTCTCATTAAAAGCACAGCCAGACCCCGTCTAGCGTTGACTTTAACAGGACCATTTGAGCAAAGCAGGCAGACTTGAAAAGCCTCCCAAAAACCTTGTTTAAATGGACGAAGAAGTGTTTTGCCCCAAAGGTTAGGAGAAACAATGCACTTAGCCCAAGAGGGTGAGATGGGTCACTGTGTATAGATAACCTTTGGACCCCATACTAATGGCGTGTTCACGGACATTTTCAACATGCTAACTGGATGATCAGGCACGTGTATAAATACAACCCATTAGCAATCTGACATTTTGTTTCCTAGTTCCGACTAGCACATGAACGTGGCATAAGGGCCAGAGGAGAAATGGAGAGAGGTTCTTATTTAGGGGTATATCCCAGAGCATCTATTTCCCATATTTAGTCCGTGTAATTTGATCACTCATACTGAAAGTGAAGTTGGCCACAATTGCAGCAGCATAGACTCCAGCAGAGAGCAGCATTTGGCAACAAGAGACAGATTCAACACAGTTGTCCGGTTTGCCCAGTGCTATTCCCTGTATTTCTTTGTCCAGCTGAAGAAATTGATTATAAAATATTTTACATTCTATATCTCCTAAACATCTATTGTTTTAGATCCAAGATGCAAACAAGGTAATTTATGGTATGCACACACAGCCAGCCAACTCAGAAATCACCTGTGCAGTATACTGTGTACAAAACATTAGGAACAGCTTCCTAATATTGAGTAGCACTCCCTTTTTGCCCTCAGAAGAGACTCAATTCATCATAAATAAAAGGTGAAATTTAAAAAAAATCAGGGCATGGACTCTACAAGGTGTCAAAAGCATTCCACAGTTGTGTCAAGTTGGCTGGATGTCCTTTGGGTGGTGGACCATTCTTGTTACACACGGGAAACTTGAGCATGAAAAAACCCAGCAGCGTTGCACTCCTTGATACAAACTGGTGTGCCTGGCACCTATTACCATACCCTGTTCAAAGGCACCTAAATCTTTTGTCTTGCCCAGTCACCCTCTGAATGGCACACATACACAATCCATGTCTCAAAGCTTAAAAACCCTTTAACTTGTCTCCTCCCCTTCATCTACACTGATTGAAGTGGATATAACAAGTGACATCGATAAGTGTGTATAGCTTTCACCTTTTCAGTCCATGTCATGGAAAGAGCAGGTGTTCCTAATGTTTAGTACATCCAGTGTATATTGAACACCTGACTAGGGATACCTAAAACAGCACAATTACCAGATTAATAAAGTTCCTGTTAATGAGGGGGAACATCTCAACTAGTATAAGATATATTTGTGACAGGCCACCTATTGAGGAATGGAATGGACCAGACAACATGATAAAAAATAATATATACACACACACACTACCGTTCAAAAGTTTGGGGTCACTTAGAAATGTCCTTGTTATTTAAAGAAAAGCAATTTTTTTGTCCATTTAAAATAACAAAATTGATCAGAAATACAGTGTAGACATTGTTAATGTTGTAAATGACTATTGTAGCTGGAAACGACAGATTTTTTTATGGAATATCTACATAGGCGTACAGCGGCCCATTATCAGCAACCATCACTCCTGTGTTCCAATGGCACGTTGTGCTAGCTAATCCAAGTTTAGCATTTTAAAAGGCTAATTGATCATTAGAAAACCCTTTTGCAATTATGTTAGCACAGCTGAAAACTGTTGTCCTGATTAAAGAAGCAATAAAACTGGCCTTCTTTAGACTAGTTGAGTACCTGGAACATCAGCATTTGTGGGTTTGATTAGTCTCAAAATGGCCAGAAACAAGGAATTTTCTTCTGAAACTCGTCAGTCTATTCTTGTTCTGAGAAATGAAGGCTATTCCATGCGAGAAATTGCCAAGAAACTGAAGATCTCGTACAACGCTGTGTACTATGCCCTTCACAGAACAGTGCAAACTGTCTCTAACCAGAATAGAAAGAGGAATGGGAGGCCCCGGTGCACAACTGAGCAAGAGGACAAGTACATTAGAGTGTCTAGTTTGAGAAACAGACGCCTCACAAGTCCTCAACTGGCAGCTTCAATAAATAGTACCTGCAAAACACCAGTCTCAACGTCAACAGTGAAAAGGCGACTCCGGAATGCTGGCCTTCTAGGCAGAGTTGCAAAGAAAAAGCCATATCTCAGACTGGCCAATAAAAAGAAAAGATTAAGATGGGCAAAAGAACAGACACTGGACAGAGGAAGTCTGCCTGAAGGCCAGCATCCCAGAGTCGCCTCTTCACTGTTGACGTTGAGACTGGTGTTTTGCGGGTCCATGCATCCAAAGCTCTCTCTATGAATTTGAAATGGTTACATTTCTCCAGCACCATCCATCAGCTTTTTACCAAAATGGGGGTGAAGTAAGCTTTGTTATTGTTTCTACTGCTGCTTGCCGTTTTTAATTAACAATCACATACACCTGGCACTGGCAGATCAACAAGGGTGCATTCACAATAGGTTGACAGTTCTACCCATTACATATACACTGATTTGCACCAGGTTATCAGCCTCTCTCATCTGGCCATCATTTCCTTGTTCTACGCAGCCAAGGAATCCTTTGGACCATGAAAGGAACCTCACACAATGGCTCTTCCATATTCTTATTAATTGATCCTGGCGCTTCCTGGTCCATTTGTGAATGTTTGTTTTCAAGACGTCACACCAGGAAGAGAGTACTCAGGAGGACTAGAAAGGTTTTCCACACAGAACCAATGGCCCCTGCCCCGTTGGCATTGGGCCCCTCAACCCTGGCTTCACCATGCTCTGGTACCAAGCTGCTGGTCAGGTAGGCTCCGGTACTGGGGATCCACAGGGAGCAGTTGTAGGCCCCTTCCCCAGAGACGGTCTTTCTATTCAGGGAACTAGTTATTGTCAAAAACTTTCCATCCTTCACTTGTTTAGTTTTGATTTTAGGGTCCCCAGTCACATTGTTGGGTCCCTGGAACCAGTGCACCTCTCCGTCAGGGTAGACCTCAGTGAAGGTGCAGGTTGGGCCCTCATCACTGATGCTGGGCTGGGCCTCCCTGTAGCACTCTGAATGGAAACAGAGCAAGTTTTTTTTAAACACAAAGAATATGGCTGAGGTTGGAGAGTTCTTGAGAAATGGTGCAATGCGCTTCTGTAAGCCCCCTGACACCATTAGTCATACATTTTGCTCAGTGGAGGCACTAAAGTCCCTTGTACTTCCTGGTGGTTAGGCAATGTCCATTTACTACCACTGACCTATATGCAATATTGACGAACAGTGCAAAATACCAATTGCAGAGGAGGCTGGTGGGAGGAGCTATAGGAGGACTGGGTCATTGTAATGGCTGGAATGGAATAAATGGAACAGAGTCAAACATGACTACCATTCCATTTAACCCATTCCAGCCATTACAATGAGCCTGTCCTCCTATAGGTCCTCCCACCAGCCTCTGGTCAATGGCTTCGGGAATACATGCATGACAGATGTCTAAGTTATGACAGTATTACATGAGTAAGAATGAGCTAGGACACTCGCCTTGCAGCTTCACCGTTGTAGTGGTCTCCTTTACTCCATGATTGGAGCGCAGCTTGCACAAGTACTTTCCCTGCTCCAGTGGCTGTACCTGCAGCAGAGTCAGGGACAGCTGTGTCTGTGGGGTATAACTACACTCCATGGCACTAGGTGTGTTCCCTGGGTGGGTCCTCATCACTCCAGTCGCATTAACATCACACAGGTACTTCCCGTCCTGGAGGACCCAGGCCAGATGATAGATTGACAGCCCCTCCTCGAAGGTGGAGATTCTGCATTGGAGGGTAACACTCTGGTGACATGGCACAATCAGAGAGTCAACAGTGCTTAGCTTCACCAGCTCTGTGGATTAAGGAGATACTAGAGTTAGTTTCTTCACTTAGCTCTCTTGGAATGACTGTGCTCTACTAATGCTTGTTCCTGACTTAAACTATTCCATTTTATGATATGAGCCTACTAGTGTGGGGCCCAAGCTACACTGTTGTCTTTAAAAGTCAAGTTTCAACTTGATTTGCTTACCTGCCGTTGGCTCTGTGTTGCTGAGCGTGACAGCAACACGGAGCCAAAGTATCACAGTTTGCTGGGTGAACAGGTTCATCTTATGTCTCCTGACTTGATCTCCTATAGACGCACACAAGTTACACATGGGTCATGTTACACTAGTACAGTATGTCACTTTCACCCAGTCTACCTGATATTCACCTTCACCTGTTGCAAACACAGTGCACTTCCTCATGTATCTGATTGATCCTTACAAAAACAGTACATATGCAGGATCCTGTTGCAGGATAACTTTTCTGCAATGCAAGACATTATAATGTATTTGATCATTTTCCTTCTGTAGCAAACGGGTTCAAATTAAGATCCGATATCTGTACGCTGTATCAGAATGTTTCTGTCCGACGGAGTCTTGTATAAGCAGAGTGCACTGTGTAATATTTTGCTTCGCAGACCAATCGTTTTTCTTTAAAGGTCCAATGCAGCCATTTTTATCTCAATATTGTTCGGGTCTGTGGGGCCCATTTTCAATGTTTGCTAAAAGAAAAATGATACAATTAATATTTTTTTTCAACCTGAGACTCATTGGCCTTGGCTAATTTTCTGTGAAGAACATGTAAAATAACACATTTTCATTGAGTGCACACTGTGCACCCCCCTACACATTTACAGTACCCGTCAAAAGTTTGGACACACCTACTCATTCAAGTGTTTTTCTTTATTTGTACTATTTTCTACATTGTAGAATAATCAGTGAAGACATCAAAACTATGAAATAACACATATGGAATCATGTAGTAATCAAAGTCTTCAAATCATAATATATCTTATATTTGAGATTCTTCAAATAGACACCCTTTGCCTGATGACAGCTTTGCACACTCTTGGTATTCTCTCAACCAGGTTCACCTGGAATGCTTTTCAAACGGTCTTGAAGGAGTTCCCACATATGCTGAGCACTTGTTGGCTGCTTTTTCTTCACTCTGCAGTCCAACTCATCCCAAACCATCTCAATTAGGTTGAGGCCAGGTGATTGTGGAGGCCAGGTCATCTGATGCAATCACTCTCCTACATTGTCAAATAGCCCTTACACAGCCTGGAGGTGTGTTTTGGGTCATTGTCCTGTTGAAAAACAAATTACAGTCCCTCTAAGCGCAAACCTGATGGGATGGCATATCGCTGCAGAATGCTGTGGTAGCCATGCTGGTTAAGTGTGCCTTGAATTCTAAATAAATCACTGACAGTGTTACCAGCAAAGCACCCCCACACCTCCTCCTCCATGCTTCACGGTGGGAACCACACATGCAGAGATCATCTGTCCACCTACTCTGCGTCTCACAAAGACATGGCGGATGGAACCAAAAATATAAAATTTGGACCTCCAAATTTCCACCAGTCTAATGTCCATTGATCGTGTTTCTTGGCTCAAGCAAGTCTCTTCTTCTCATTGGTGTCCTTTAGTAGTGTTTTTTGTTGTTGCAGCAATTCGACCATTAGGGCCTGATTCACGCAGTCTCCTCTAAACAGTTGATATTGAGATGGGTCTTACTTGAACTCTGTGAAGCATTTATTTGGCTGCAATTTCTGAGGCTGGTAACTCTAATGAACTTATCCTCTGCAGCAGAGGTAACTCTGGGTCTTTCTTTCCTGTGGCGGTCCTCATGAGAGCCGGTTTCATCATAGTGCTTGATGGTTTTTGTGACTGTACTTGAGGAAACTTTCAAAGTTATTGAAATTTTCTGTATTGACTGACCTTCATGTCTTAAAGTAATGGGCTGTCATTTCTCTTTGCTTATTTGAGCAGTTCTTGCCATAATTTGGGCTTGATATTTTACCAAATAGGGCTATCGTCTGTATACCACCCCTACCTTGTCACAATACAAATGATTGGCTCAAACGTATTAAGAAGGAAATAAATTCCACAAATTAACTTAACAAGGCACACCTGTTAATTAAAATGCATTCCAGGTGACTACCTCCTGAAGATGGTTGAGAGAATGCCAAGAGTGTGCAAAGCTGTCATCAAGGCAAAGGGTGGCTATTTGAAGAATCTCAAATATAAAATATATTTAGATTTATTTAACACTTTATTGGTTACTACATGATTCCATATGTATTATTTCATAGTTTTGATGTCTTCACTATTCTACAATGTAGAAAATTGTAAAATAAATTAAAACCCTGGAATGAGTAGGTGTGTCCAAACTTTTGACTGGCACTGTACATTACATATGTGGTGTTTGGGTCGACTGGACCCGGGGGTAACACACGTGTGGAAAGTGTGTGTAGGTGAAAACAAGTGAAAATGGAACAAAAAGGTTTGCTATGTGCCTTCACTCTGTCTTCCTCTTCCCTGGGCCTGCTGTTTCAACATAGGCAAAGAGACAGACAGCACCAATAACCTGTCTGCCTGTCTCCCGCTTTTCTCTCACTCTTTACCCTTTGTAGCATGTGAAACTACACATTATCTTGTGGGAATCTGCAGAATGTTATTACATTCAGGAGAAGGATGCTGGTGCCCCATCCACCCGACCCACAGAACCAACAACTCCAATACCGAAAGTACGTGTGAGTGATGTTGTTGCGTGTGTCTGACTCTCCTACCTTGGCCTGCTGTAACTATGTGAGTGAGATGTTAAGTAAAATTCCTGAACTAAATGTTTTAATCATTCTAGATTGCAGCCGGTAGCAACAAGAAGAAGCGCTGCGATGTGTATGGACCCAAGAAGGACAGGAAGACACAGTACACATGCATCAAGCGCAAGAAATACATTTGCAACACACACACAGTAAAACTCTGCCCCTCATGTGGTGTGTAGCCTGGCCTTAATTTGGTTCAATTGGGCTCATTTCCATAAAACACTATGTAATATTTGTCTTTCCAATTTGTTCAGTTCAAACAATAAACATAAATCGTGATGATAAACCTTGATTCATTTATATTTGTTCAAGATAAACATGATTTATTCCACACGTCTTGAGTATAATACATTTTTGTTTACAAAAATCTATTTTTGTAATTTTTTTTAAACGAATAGCGGTTTTATTGATAAATGTGATGTCACCACGGAAAGGCCAAAACTCCATCCCGCCCCATAGCGGCAGCAGCGTTGCAGTTCTTGCCACAAACCGGTGTGCTTGGCACCAACTACCATACCCTGTTCTAAGTCACTTAAATCTTTTGTCTTGCCCATTCACCCTCTGAATGGCACACATACACAATCCATGTCTCAATTTTCTCAAGGCTTAAAAATCCTTCTTTAACCTGTCTCCTCCCCTTCATCTACACTGATTGAAGTGGATTTAACGAGTAACATCAATAGGGGATCATATCTTTCACCTGGATTCACCTGGTCAATTTGTCATGGAAAGAGCAGGGGTTTTGTACACTCGGTCTATATAAAGCACACGTTTTTGACTGCACTGTGCCTTTAAAAGTACAGCTAGATAAGCTATATTGCGAGAAGTCTGACGGATACAGAAGCAAACTTGACTCACCCCAATGTGAAGAAGTGCTTGTCCCTTGCTTCTTTGAGTAACTGTCTGTTTCTTCTACCTTCTGAGCTCCTTCTCAAATAAATCCTCCCATTTCCTTGTAGGTTCCTTTAGCGAGGTAAGGAGGCTTTGTGGGGCTGCTGCACTTATCTCTGAGAAGGGTGTGTCTCATAACTACCTCTTGCTGCTGTTCTGAAAGAGAGTGAGAGAAAGTGTGTGTGTGACAGAGAATGAGAGAAAGTGTGTGTGTGACAGAGAGAGAGAGAAAGTGTGTGTGACAGAGAGAGTGACGGGTTAATGATAAGTCAAGGGAAACTGTCATATAAAGTTGTAATGGGAGATGTTGCTCTGATTGGGTGCCAACATCAAAGGGTGAGAGTATTGTTGCAGAAATCACTCCCACTCACGTGATTGGCTCATTCATAAGAAGGAAGTGCTTTCACTTGATAGGATTCAGTGTTAACTTTTTTAACGTCATCGCTTAGACATGGTCAAATGGATAGAATGTTTCTTTACGTTTGCTAATAAAAGTTTATGACGGTGTTTTGACTGACATCTTAATCTCACAGGCTGCATATTCATGTAACTCAATGTATTCATGTTGTAGAACAAGGGTGAAAACACAGATGTTCTGCAAATGATCCTGCAGTAACAGGATCTCTGAGAGTGTATGTTATAAAGTTTTTCAAAGGTTTGCGAAGTTCAAAAACATATTTGGCCCCTTTTTTGCTCGAATCCTCTTTTATCACACAGTCTGACAGATGAGATTTCATTAGTAAGTGTTCATGCCACTTTGTTTCCGGAGTAAAAAAAAAAAAACGATTTCCCCCTCTCTGTTAGCGTGACACACACCTACACTCATCACTCCGACGTGCCCTTTAGATTGTCCATGGGCGTTTTGTAAACTAAGTAAATCACTAACCATTGTACCCGACAAGTGGTTCTCCTGCTCCGAGCTTGTATTTAAGCTGTAACAGTTCTACTCTGAGGGAACAGGTCAGGTCCCCCAAACTGTTCCTTGAGTGTTGTGGCAACTCAATATGCATGTAGAATTCTGACTTCTGACTATACCTTGACCCCCCAGTGGTGGATGACCTCCAGTGGAACACCCCAGAGTGGGAGACAACAGCAAAGAGAGAGGAGCCTGGCAGGGTCTCACTGATGGCTGACCCACAGGGCTGACCTCTCTGTTGGACCTATGTGGTTTGCTGTGTGGAAGTGGTGTGTGCGTGCAAGTGTGTGTGTGTGTGTTGCAGTTCTTCTGTCTGTGTGTGTACTGCGTATGGTGTACTCGTGTGTGTGTGTGTGTGTGTGTGTGTGTGGGTGTTCAGGCTGACTGTCTCAGCTCTAGGGGCATCAGTTCTCCTCCCACATCAGCACCGCAGTAGCTGCCAACAACGAAGATATAGAAGACGCTGCAGGCTACATCTCCACTAAAACAATACACCGCTACAGAACAGAGAGCCTCTGCCTGCTTCATCACCAGCCCACTACCACGCTTCCGTTTGAGATTGAACATGGCGGTAGCGTGAGACGAAGAGATTTTCTGCCGCGCTCTGACCTTTTGTGCTGTACCCCCACACTAGGCCGTGTTGACGTAGCAACATGCTGCTTGGATGCCTCTCCTCTGACAGGTGTGTGTATTCCTCAGTACATCTGCATTTTAATGCTCAATTGTTTGGTCTGCCACCAGCACAGCGACCTTATGTGACGGGGAAACAAGCCATGTGCTGAGAGCAACTTTGAATAAAACATGAAGTCTAATAATAACTTTGTTGTCGCCCCCGACAACGGGAAACCTTTGCCAACAACGCCACGCTGCATTTCACACTTTCAGCCAACCGTTTCCCTGCAAATGACAGAATGTGGTGACTCTTTCTATCTCTGTCTCTCTCGCCCTGGCACGACACACTGCGCTACAGTTTATTTTCACAGCTTGTCGACACTCATCCAATACTTAATTGCTGTTGGGCCAGATTATCCCAAAATGCTGAGTTTTTGTCCCCGTAATGGTGTCTAAAAGGATCCAGCTCTAATGTGGGTGACTCATGCGACTTTGCCGAGGTAGTTCGTAAAGTTGTTAAGTTAACATTTTCGAAAGTTGACACTAATTCCACACTGGGAGAGAGGCTGTGGCATGAGTTCCTGCACTCTGGGCAGTTGTCATGGTTATTAGTCAGGTGGATTTACGATCGCATTTCCGTGGTAATCCTAGACCAGAGGCGACAGCGGCCTATCGGTACCAAGCGCATACTTTATGCCCTTCCGCCTCATCCTTCTCCCCTTTTGGGATTTTGGAGATATCCTTGCCTGGCTGTTTTAAGCTTGTACTAGGACAGCTTACTGTATGAATCACACTTCTCCCATATATCATGAGCCAGAGTCCTAAGGGACAAAGTCAAAAGTACACTCCAAAGTACCAATCGTTATTCAACTCCTTAGGCCCTGACCATAATGACTAAAGCCAAAGCTATACAAATCTTCTGCAAAGTTCAGCTAACTTGGTTTGAGATGTACAATTCTGATCGGCACCAAGTTGGCACCAATAGTTTGGAGGACAGTTTTGCTCTTAAACCAGACCAGCTCAGCTCCCTTGAGCAGTGACAGGTATTGCAATGAATGATCTTTTGGTCATTCTCTCTGGCTGAATTTCTTAAGTGGTCTTCTAATGTCTGTCCCCTTTCTCTCTCTCTTAGGACTGGACAAAGCAAGAATAAAAGGGGATGGTTAGCTTACACAGCCAGAGAGCTGTTATATGGGACCTGCAGAGCTGCCAGACCTCTTTACTCGGTCTGCCTCTGAGCAGTTGAAAGGAAAAGGAGCTTTTAGGCCTAGTCCATTAAGGGCAAGCGAGTAACTGTTCTCTCTCTCTCCATTCCATCCCCATCTCTCCACGGAGCTTTTCTCAGTGCTTTGTCCACTTCAGGGGCACTGGGGCATCTTCGAAATGAGATGGAGCGTTGACCAACTCCCACCACATTTCCTACCCACTCAAGCCTGGAAGGCTACAAGAAAAGAAAGTGGTATTTTTTTGTTGTTTCATGGAGAAGTGATGGAGTGAGTGGTAGGCCATGAAAGAGTTGGTTGTACCTCTCACCATTTCTCATTTATATGTGTTGTATGCCCCTTTCTAAGGTAGTTCCTCAGCAGGTTACTGTACTCAGGGGTGTTTTTAGACCTTTTTATCACAAAAGAGTTGATTTTAAACATCTAAGAACTCAAACAATAGTGTGAAAACAATTCTTCAAAGAGGAAAGCGAATTTAAAGGAAATGAATTGTACTGTATTCAAATGAAAGAATGAAGGGACATTTGGGACTTTCCCCTTTTTCCCATGAATAGGCCGTTTATTCAATGGCTTGTAGCGGCTTGCTAGAACATTTCTGTTGCATGTGTCAAGGTTTGGCACAGCCTTATAACCTTTTCCCCCCAGGAATGAATTCTCATTTTATAATTTCATACATGGTTGCAACTTCTACATACCAGTCACAGTAAGGTGGGACTCTCCTGTGCATCTAATATTTTGCTACACCACAACATCTAACATCGAAATGTAACATTGTTATCATGTGTGAGTCATGTGTGAGACAATACGAATGAGGACTATTGGGAACTTTTCTCCTGCCTGTATCCACCACAAGGCCAATGAAAAGCCATTTGAAGCCCCATCAGACCTTGCGACTTTCTCTTTCACTTCAACTGCCACATGCGACCACAATAACCCAACGACAGACAATATTATATCTGTTGGATGGGAGTCATTGACACATGGTGGAAGAATGGGCATGCTGGGCCGACTGTTACACAAAGTAACACAGAGGAACTGACATTCATAGGTGGCCACCTGGCTTTGATTTTCTCTCATAGAAGATGCATCTCATTACTCTAAAGCAGCTGCTTTCCACGTTTCCTTTGCCTCATCCACTCCACTGTTGAAAGATTCCACAAAAAAATACCCATCATGTTGCTTTTGCCTGCACTGTATTTTCATCTTAGTGCAGATAAATGGGAGAAGAAGCCACTTTAGACTATTGAGATGTTCCCAAAGTTCTGTACAGGCTCCTTCACTCACAGTAAGCAACAGCAGCACTCAGACCCACGAAAAGGTGTTGCATGGCCAATCCGATGTCTGCATTCCTACTTCTTGTGCTTCGCAGAGCTATTATGAAGGAAGTAGTCAAGGAAGTAAGTTTGTGCTTATATAGGAACTCCTGCCCCCACGTACAGTCAACCAATCATGTCAACGCGGAGCTATACAGATCCTTCCGCATTGTTACAAAATTTGAGAGGCGCACGACTATGCGGTATAGAGTTTGATTTGGCCTCTGCCCCCTCTCATTGACACCATGGAAATTCATTGTTTGCAGAAAACGGGATCCCACATTATAGTGAATGGAAAAATGCTGATCTTCGTGATAAATCTTTGTGTAAATAAAATACAAAATCAAAGACAATCATGGCACCAAAAACTGCTTCTAATACACCAGATGTATGTCCTTGAACCGATTATTTTTAAATCACACACAGAAGAAGTTATAAGAATAATTTTGTAACTAATGGCAGTTACTCAATGAGGGGACAGCAATGAGCTAGCCTGAAACGTCACTTCCTGGAGTAGCTCAAATTGTGCATGTTATGTCTCCATGAGACACCATCTTAATAAAGGGGAACTTCCTCCTAGAACCAACTTCTCTGGTTATAAACGGCCTATGTGACATTGATATGAGTCAGAAACATTAATTATAGTGTCAAAATTGACTACAAAATGTAAATAAGAGTTTTTGTCACAAAGTCAGTCTCGTCCAAAAACGAGATTTGGAAGTGAGTGCGTCATGACGAGTACGGGTTGGGTATGGATTACTTACATATTCATGCCCACTTTTGCTAATGATGTACAATTTGCAAAGAGATGCACAAGGTGGGGTCCACCCCCACCTGCCATGTGTTGTGGTCATGTTGTCAAGTCTGCAATACATGGACACTTGCTCAGCATAGTGAAAATTGGCTTCCATAAAGTTGATGCAAACTTCTAATACATTCAACAATGTTGTGCAAGATGGCAAGGAATGTATTACATACAACAAACGTACGACACGACAGCTGTGACTGGTGTGTGGTGAGTAGCTAGCTAGATAGCTATAATACTGGGATCTAGCTAAATACATAGCCTCTCCCTAAGGGTGGGTATAATTTGTGGAACATTCCAACAGGAATCTCTTCCAAAAACTTTGTAAAGTACAAGGTTGCCAACAAACAACGCATACAAAGTAGCACGATCAATTCATCTTGCTAACTAACTGCCAAATAGGCATCAACTCGCCACATAGCTTATTCTTAATGTTTATCCATAGGCTACCAGAGTGAGGACAGACATTTTTCGGCGAAAAACTTAATGAAATAGCCCACTCCCTACCTGGTATCTTATTCGACAGCTATACAGCTTTGTACGCGCTATTTGGTGGCAACCTTTTTTGGAACAGATTCCTGTTGGAATGTTCCACAAATTATACCCACCCTCTCCCTAATGTGTAATGTGATGTAATGTCATAGAGTGGTAGATTTGCATAGCTAACGTTGCACCTGACGATAAGGTTTGATAGGATGTAATGTTAGCCAGCTTGCTATCGATAATGTTTCAACTTGAACTGGCTAGCTAAGAAGATCCCTGCTAGCTAACGTTATCTAGTTAGCCAATTCATTTAAACTCGGACAAAGATATTGATAACTAGCCCGGATTTGCAAGTTAGGTAGTGAGCTACTATTATGAGAACAGACATGTTGTTTGGGTTAGCACTCGTTCTCGATAACTCAGACCCTGTCGGCATTCTGCCTTTACTGTAATGGAACTGGAAGTCCTGATCAAGGGCTAGGTTAGAACCAGCTAACGTTAGCTAGCATTCAGGGGCTTCGTTTGCTTCTAGTGCTGAAACAACATGCCTGTTCTCAAGAAAGTCTATTGTGTATTGTCTAGCGCAAAGATAAAGGATGGTACCTGTCTAGCCTGAGTACCAGTCCTTTTAGCTAACATGCTACAAATACGTGTCAGCAAGCATTCAGCAAGGGAACATTAAACAGCTGGTTGCATAGTAACAACGTCAGCGTCACTGGCCTGAATCTCAAACACGAGACGTATGTGGCAGGGTCTACAGACAATCACGGATTACAAAAAGAAAACCAGCCCCGTCGCGGACATCAATGTCTTGCTTCCAGAAAAATTAAACAACTTCTTTTCTCGCTTTGAGGAAAAAAACAGTGCCACCGACGCGGTCCACTACCAAAGACTGTGGGCTCTCCTTCTCAGTAGCCGACGTGAGTAAAACATTTAAATGTGTTAACCCACGCAAGGCTGCCGGCCCAGACGGCATCCCTAGCCACGTCCTCAGAGCATGCGCAGACCAGCTGGCTGGCTGGTGTTTACGGACATATTCAATCAATCAATCTCTATCCCAGTCTGCTGTCCCCATATGCTTCAAGATGGCCACCATTGTTCCTGTTCCCAAGAAAGCCAAGGTAACTGAACTAAATGACTATCGCCTCGTAGCACTCACTTCTGTCATCATGAAGTGCTTTGAGAGACTAGTCAAGGATCATATGACCTCCACCCTACCTGTCACGTCACCCTAGACCCACTTCAATTTGCTTACCGCCCCAATAGGTCCACCGACGATGCAATCGCCATCACACTGCCCTATCCCATCTGGACAAGAGGAATACCTACGTAAGAATGCTGTTCATTGACTACAGCTCAGCATTCAACACCATAGTACCCTCCACGCTCATCATCAAGCTGGAGGCCCTGGATCTCAACCCTGCCCTGTACAACTGGGTCCTGGACTTACTGACGGGCCGCCCCCAGGTGGTGAAGTTAGAAAACAACAGCTCCACTCCACTGATCCTCAACTGGGTCCCCACAAGGGTGCGTTCTCAGCCCTCTCCTGTACTCCCTGTTCACCCACGACTGTGTGGCAATGCACGCCTCCAACTCAATCATCAAGTTTGCAGACGACACAAAAGTGGTAGGCTTGATTACCAACAACGACAAGACAGCCTACAGGGAGGAGGTGAGGGCCCTCGGAGGGTGGTGTCAGGAAAATAACCTCTCACTCAATGTCAGAAAAACAAAAGAGATGATCGTGGACTTCAGGAAACAGCAAAAGGAGCACCCCCCTATCCACATCAACAGAACAGCAGTGGAGAAGGTGGAAAGTTTTAAGTTCCTTGGTGTACATATCACCGACAAAATGAAATGGTCCACGCACACAGACAGTGACACCTACAACACCCGATGTCACAGGAAGGCAAAAAAGATCATCAAGGGCAATAACCACCTGAGCCACTGCCTGTTCACCCCGCTTCCATCCACAAGGCAAGGTCAGTACAGGTGCATCAAAGCTGGGACAGAGAGATTGAAAAACAGCTTCTGTCTCAAGGCCATCAGATTGGTAAACAGCCATCACTAGCACAGAGAGATGGATGCCTACCTACAGACTTGACGTCATTGGTCACTTTAATAAATGGAACACAAGTCACTTTAATAATGCCACTTTAAGAATGTTTACATATCTCACATTACTTATCTCATACGTACAGTTGAAGTCGGAAGTTTACATAGACCTTAGCCAAATACATTTAAACTCAGTTTTTCACAATTCCTGACATTTAATCCTCGTAAAACATTGTCCTAACAGTGGACATAAGGAGAGATGAGACAAAATTAGCCAGTTATATGCTGAAAGCTGAGTTGACTGAAGACCGGGCATTCAACTTACAGTTGTTGATATCATTTCCACGGTAACATGTCTTTACATGACATAATAAAACTTAAAGTTGCAAGCTACTTTCGTAGTAAGGTGTTGTATAACGAGTGTCTCATGAAACATTCCAGACACTTGTACTTCATTCTATCTTGGCATAACTGTGATTTGACAGAAATATCAGCTAGCTAGATAGGCTATTCCCAAGCTATGCTAGCTAGCTAGCTGCTGTCAGGTTGGCTAAACACAAGGTTTGCGAAGGCTTTAGCCTACATACTGTATAGAACTGAATTAGCAGATCATTAGCAGGAACACGTCCTCAATTCAGCAGATCTTAATTAGCAGGAACACGTCCTCAACTTCAAAACTTCTCTCCATAGCAAAGCTAGCTTAGCTTACCTCGCTGTCACTACGTTACTCACTACTACCCTTGTTTGTTTGTTGTGATTGAATGGCAAAGACACACCCAATAAACACCCACATTAAATCACACCCTAAAGACAACTCTCGTTTGGGCTTCAGTAATGGCCGCTGCATTTCGTTAATGAGTACCGTAAGAAACCGGCTCATAATAGGTGAGTGCAGTTCACCTTTAACCGACTTAATTTGGCTTCAATGTGCTATTGAATCTTCACATATGAATGAATGGTGTCATGTGATCGATGGCTTTGTCCATTCATATAGAGTGCCTTCAGAAAGGATTCATACCCCTTGACTTATTCCACATTTTCAAGTCTTGCCATAGATTTTCAAGCCGATTTAAGTCAGAACAGTAACTAGGCCACTCAGGTGATTGGTCTTGGTAAGTAACCCAGTGTCTGTTGGAAAACAGACTGAGCCAGGTTTTCCCTCTAAGATTCCTTTCTTTTTCCCCTGAAAAAACTCCCTAGTCCGTGCCAATGACAAACATACTCATAACATGATGCAGCCACCACCATGCTTGAATATATGAAGAGTGGTACTCAGTGGTGTGTTGTGTTGGATTTGCCCCAAACATACACTACTGGTCAAAAGTTTTAGAACACCTACTCATTCAAGGGTTTTTCTTTATTTTTACTATTTTCTACATTGTAGAATAATAGTGAAGACATCAGAACTATGAAATAACACATATAGAATCATGTAGTAACCAAAAATTGTTAAACTAATCAAAATACATTTTATATTTCAGATTCTTCAAAAGGCACCCTTTGCCTTGATGACAGCTTTGCACTTTAGTGCCTTATTGCAAACAGGATGCATCTTTTGGAATATTTGTATTCTGTACAAGCTTCCTTCTTTCCACTCTGTCATTTAGGATAGTATTGTGGAGTCACTACAATGTTGTTGATCAATCCTCAGTTTACTCCCATCACAGCCAATGGATTCTGTAACTGTTTTAAAGTCACCATTGACCTTATGGTGAAAACTCTTTGCAGTTTCCTTCCTCTCCGGCAACTAAGTTAGGAAGGACGCCTGTGTCTTTGTAGTGACCAGGTGTATTGAGACATAATCCAAAGTGTAATTAATAACTTCACCATGCTCAAAGGGATATTCATTGTCTGCTTTTTTCCATTTTGACCCATATACCAATAGGTTCCCTTCTTTGCGAGGCATTGGAAAACCTCCATGGTCTTTGTGGTTGAATCTATGTTTGAAATTGACTGCTCGACTGAGGGACATTACAGATAATTGTATGCGTGGGGTACAGAGATGAGGTAATCATTCAGAAATCATGTTAAACACCATCAATGCAACTTATTATGTGACTTGTTAAGCACATTTTTACTCCTGAACTTATTAAGGCTTGCCATAACAAAGGGGTTGAATACTTATTGATTGAAGACATTTCAGCTTTTAATTTTTAAGAAATATAGGGTGCTATGTGTAGGCTAGTGACACAAAATCTCATTTTTAATCCATTCTGCATTCAGGCAGTAACACAACAAAATGTAGAATAAGTCAAAGGGTGTGAATACTTTCTGAAAGCAATGTATACCTTCATTGAGAGGATAATAATCTCTGAAGTAAACCTGATCAATAATGTAAATCCACGGACGCCATGGTCCATATCTTATTCACTGGAGAGTAGGGACCGTGGTTGTGGAGACACGTGTGTGCACACATGCATGCAAACACAGAGACACATACTGTACATTTTTTGCATGCATGCACTCACCCTTCACTGAGAAATGACAGATTTGGCATTTGTTAACTCCAGCTAGTGACACAAGTACATTAGCGACACAGGTCTAATGGACTAGGCCTCTAGGGCTCGTGCCGACCACATACAACCCCAAGGGACAATCGGCCCTTACTTTAGGCCTCTCCGTCTCTAAGCCCCTAAACTTTGAGGACACCTTAACCTCTGATTGCGACGGTCATTTATCCGCTTTATGAGCCATCCGCTGCTTCAGCGCTACATATCGTAAAAGCAGCCCAGCGCCTGTACCACAGTGCATAAAGACAGATATCGCACTGAGACTGCAGACAGGCGCCTGCAATCAGATCAGACAGAGGGGGGTTGAGTAGATGAGGAAATACTGTGTTTTGCCCGAGCTCCCTCTCATTTGATCGTCACTTGATGGCTATGCTTGAATGGACATACAGTGAGGGAAAAAAGTATTTGATCCCCTGCTGATTTTGTACGTTTGCCCAATGACAAAGAAATGATCAGTCTATAATTTTATTGGTAGGTTTATTTGAACAGCGAGAGACAGAATAACAACAAAAAAATCCATAAAAACGCATGTCAAAAATGTTATAAATTGATTTGCATTTTAATGAGGGAAATAAGTATTTGACCCCTCTGCAAAACATGACTTAGTACTTGGAGGCAAAACCCTTGTTGGCAATCACAGAGGTCAGACGTTTCTTGTAGTTGGCCACCAGGTTTGCACACATCTCAGGAGGGATTTCGTCCCACTCCTCCAAGATCCTCCTGCAGATCTTCTCCAAGTCATTAAGGTTTCGAGGCTGACGTTTGGCAACTCGAACCTTCGGCTCCCTCCACAGATTTTCTATGGGATTAAGGTCTGGAGACTGGCTAGGCCACTCCAGGACCTTAATGTGCTTTTTCTTGAGCCACTCCTTTGTTGCCTTGGCCGTGTGTTTTGGGTTATTGTCATGCTGGAATACCCATCCACGACCCATTTTCAATGACCTGGCTGAGGGAAGGAGGTTCTCACCCAAGATTTGACGGTACATGGCCCCGTCCATCGTCCCTTTGATGCGGTGAATTTGTCCTGTCCCCTTAGCAGAAAAACACCCCCAAAGCATAATGTTTCCACCTCCATGTTTGACAGTAGGGATGGTGTTCTTGGGGTCATAGGGAGCATTCCTCCTCCTCCAAACACGGCGAGATGAGTTGATGCCAAAGAGCTCCATTTTGGTCTCATCTGACCACAACACTTTCACCCAGTTGTCCTCTGAATCATTCAGATGTTCATTGGCAAACTTCAGACGGGCATGTATATGTATTCTTGAGTAGGGGGACCTTGCGGGCGCTGCAGGATTTCAGTCCTTCACGGCGTAGTGTGTTACCAATTGTTTTCTTGGTGACTATGGTCCCAGTTGCCTTGAGATCATTGACAAGATCCTCCCGTGTAGTTCTGGGCTGATTCCTCACAGTTCTCATGATCATTACAACTCCACGAGGTGAGATCTTGCATGGAACCCCAGGCCGAAGGAGATTGACAGTTATTTTGTGTTTCTTCCATTTGCGAATAATCGCACCAACTGTTGTCACCTTCTCACCAAGCTGCTTGGCGATGGTCTTGTAGCCCATTCCAGCCTTGTGTAGGTCTACAATCTTGTCCCTGACATCCTTGGAGAGCACTTTGGTCTTGGCCATGGTGGAGAGTTTGGAATCTGATTGATTGCTTCTGTGGACAGGTGTCTTTTATACTGGTAACAAGCTGAGATTAGGAGCACTCCCTTTAAGAGTGTGTTCCTAATCTCAGCTCGTTACCTTTATAAAAGACACCTAGGAACCAGAAATATTTCTGATTGAGAGGGGGTCAAATACTTATTTCCCTCATTAAAATGCAAATCAATTTATAACATTTTGACATGCGTTTTTCTGGATTTTTTTGTTGTTATTCTGTCTCTCACTGTTCAAATAAACCTACCATTACAATTATAGACTGATAATTTCTTTGTCAGTGGGCAAACGTACAAAATCAGCAGGGGATCAAATACTTTTTTCCCCTCACTGTAATCTCATTAAAAGTATAGGACTTTTGTTTTTTTCTGTCATGTCAGGTAGTGGCATTTCTGTCATATCAGATAGAATTCCACTATCATTCTGTACTGTATAACAGCAAGACTCTATCTTTCTCCTGTTATTAAAGTGGGGTGGTAAAATGGTAGTATGGGTTGATGTACTTCTGCATTATGCAGTCTTTGTCAGAACTTGTAAAGGCAAAAGTCCTTACAGGTTGGTATTGATTGACTTTGTGAGGTTGTTTGGACCATAAACCCTCTCTTGATATTGTTTATCTTGATGTCACTGCCAAATGCCCATAGGTTAATATTGGGCTCTTTGTTTTGATCGGTTTTCAAGACCTAGTGAAGTTTTATTTTCTTATTTTCATCTAAAATGCTGTCTACTCAACTTTCCATCAAGTAGTCTGTCACCTTTTTTGAGGGGACCTGAATCCCTGAAAGTGTATAAGAGATATTTATGAATATTTATGATTCAGACTTTCCTGTCTTTCCTGACAGAGGAGAAGGGGACATGTCCTACCAAGGGTTGGTGTTAACCTGAACAGTGAAAGCCCAGTGAAGTCTATCCATGTAACTTACAGTTGACCTTAGACTTCATTAAATATTGTACTGAACAAAAATATAAAGCAACATGTAAAGTGTTGGTCCCATGTTTCAGGAGCTGAAATAAAAGATCCCAGACATTTTCCATACACACAAAAAGCTTATTTCTCTAAAATGTTGTGCACGAATTTGTTTACATCCCTGTTAGTGAACATTTCTCATTTGCCAAGATAATCCTTCAACCTGACAGATGTGGCATATCAAGAAGCTAATTAAACAGCATGATCATTACACAGGTGCACCTTGTGCTGGTGACAATAAAAGGCCACTAAAATGTGCAGTTTTGTCATACAACACAATGCCATAGATGTCTTAGGTTTTGAGATGGCATGCTGACTGCAGGAATATCCACCAGAGTTGTTGCCAGAGAATTGAATGTTCATTTCTCTACCATAAGCTGCCTCCAATGTCGTTTTAGAGAATTTGGCAGTACGTCCAACCGGCCTCACAACCACAGACTACGTGTAACCACACCAGCCCAGGACTTCCACATCCTGCTTTTTTCGACTGCGGGATCGACTTAAACCAGCCACCCGGACAGCGGATGAAATTTAGGAGTATTTCTGTCTGTAATAAAGCCCTTTTTGGGGGAAAAACTAATTCTGATTGGCTGGGCCTGGCTCCCAAGGCCAACCAATGGCTGTGCCCCTGCCCAGTCATGTGAAATCCATAGGTTAGGGCCTAAGGACTTTATGTCAATTAACTGATTTCTTTATTTGAACTGTAACTCAGTAAAATCGTTGCGTTTCTATTTTTGTTCAGTATACATTCGATTCTTCTGTGGATATACAATGCATAGAGTTTCATAATCAATGTAAAATTCCCATTGTTATCTGTCCATAGGACCATTGATCCATCCTCAGTCTCTAGCTGTCATTGAAGGTCATATCGCTCCACTTAACACATTTCTGATTGGAATATATCGATTGATATGAAAGCAGCATCGTCACAGCAGTTAGCCTAGGGCCGTTAGCGACGCTACAGATGCTGTACGACCATAAAGGGACTGAATGGCGCTCGATTAAGTTAACCCCGCCATCTGTGGCCTCATCATAATAGTTTCATCAATGGTTATCTTCGAACCATTTACAGCTGACCATCACTAGAATAACAAAGCCCTCAGTCTCTCAAAATGATGATTAGCTGGACAATAGCCATAGCCAACACAGCAGCCAAGAGACTTATCTGCCTACACGGATTGCCTATATACTTGTAGTTATAGAGAGCTTTGAAATGATTGTTGACAAGAAAAATGGTCTAATAAATGTTGCTAGGACAAAGTGACAGGCTCAAATTGCTGTCTCTCTTTCATGAGCTGACTAATTGCTAAGGGCATCAGGCCTCATGTTTGAAATGCCACTGTATTGATTTTCTAATCATGACAGTTCACGGAAGTCTAGATAGCTCTCACCTAGAGGTGGCTGGCATTTTGTGCCTTTGATGCACTGATGTGTCGTTCTGCACAATTTTGTCCGTATGGAGAGGGTGACCACATGTTAAAGTGGATAGTTCACTCCAAAATCAAAAGTTTGCGAGATTCTTTCAGACCTCAGAAGCAGTCCGAGATTCTTTCAGACCTCAGAAGCAGTCCAACGTTGATATTGGTGCACATCCCCTGTCATCTGGTGTGTAGAACCAGCTACATGCCTTAACTTTCATATGATTAAGGCAAATTCAATCTTTCCCTCTCATTTGGAATTGAAAAACTTAGCTGGACCAAAACAACAGACGGTCCGCGACGTGGACTGAACTCGACATTTGACCACGTTTTGAGGGCGTACATTGGAGTGAACTATCACTTCAAAGTTTTGCCACTAGACTTGAGAAATCCAAGAGCGATATTATTAGCGTCATCGTGACCACTTCACTTCGTCTCTCCAGCCTTGAAATGATATGAGGAGGACTCATCGATTCTAACCAGGCTGTACTCATCCCACTGAAGTCATCCCTCCATCCCTCTTTCTCTCTAATCAGAATTAGCTCCGTCGTTGTAATCCCCTCTAATCTATGGAGGAGCGGCCATCTCAGAGATGCTTGTTGTCCTTTGTCTCCTCTCTAGATTGTTAATGGCTTCCATGTTTGCCCACAGAATATCCCAGACACATGCATCCATACACACACACACACACACACACACACACACACACACACACACACACACACACACACACACATCATAATCCCCATAGTGAAGCTTTGATGTAGGATGCCAGTGTTAAACTCATGTTTGAAGGAGGGTTATCCCTCGGAAAATGAGCTCGCAGGGGATCAGGGACACATTCCGTTGGAATCAGGGATGCTAATCTGGCTCAAAAACAACATTAGCTACCTGCTAAGATGCACAGCCATACCCAAACCCAGGGCCAGTGTTGGCTGAGGTAGAGGATTATAGCCCATAGTGTTTGCCTGCACTTTGTTTTATCTACCTGCTGGCTTGCTATGTTTGTCCCTCTGGTCTGCGTCAAACATAGGTGTGTCGGAAATAGCACCCAATTCCCTATTTGACCATAGGGCTCTCAAAAGTAGTGCACTATTTTACATTTTTGTCATTTAGCAGACGGTCTTATCCAGAGCGACTTAAAGTAGTGAGTTCATACATATTCATAATTTTTTTCATGCTGGTCCCTGTGGAAATCAAACCCACAACCCTGATGTTGCAAGATCCATATTGGTCACAGCCATAGCCCTAGTTCTGTCTTCGTTCCTGGATATAAATGCTGTTCAGATGACGGTTGGAGGTGGTTTTATGATATTATGATTTATTGCAGAGCAAACTCCCACGGCTAAAAGACTGACCCAGGGGCGATGAGCAACACTCAATGTCCACTTCACATAATCAAAGCTAATTGGAGAAAGTGGTATTTTTATTGCCCAAGCTCTAAAGTGGATATTTCTCCTCAATTATAAGATTATGATCATTATAACAATTCGGCAAGAGTATCCTTGGCCATGAAATGTATTTTCCTCTAAAATGCTTTAGTTTACACCCCCTCATCAGCTGTTAGCGCTACACAAAACTTTAGTCACAGCTAGGAGACATCTCCATAGTCAAAACAACAGCCAATTTCAAAACTGATGTTTTCTAATTGATCATTTTATTACTTTGTATACAGTATGTTGTGAAGGATCATGGACTCCAATTGCTTCCAATTAGCCCAGGCCACGCACCTTCCCTCCACACCTGTTCCCAATCCCTTAATCACCTCTCCTCTACCTTTTTCACTCCTCTGACCCCCCCATATTAGCTTCTACCTGAGCACCAGTAATGGGTCATGCCTGGTGATGCCATGGGGCGGCCATTTTAAGTGCCTAGTTATTACGTTGTTGGAGATACTATGTGCATATGCCGCCTTAACTATGTTATCTCTTTTGTATATCCATGTGCTTAGTTTGATAATGCTAATGCCCTTTTTATGTTTTTTGTCCTGGCAGCCTCCTTAGTTTGTCCCATTTCCTGTAATAGTCACCTGGCACTACTTTGTCATGCCTGCACATTTTATGTTGTGCTCCTAAAGTTTCCAGACCACCACATCCTTGTTATTCACATCCAATCTCCAAGGCCTTACAAGCCACAACTCCTAACCCATCCATCCTACCTACATACCTACAAGCCACCCCCCTGTGTGTGTGTGTGTGTGTGTGTGACCCCTAAACCTGGATTCCTTCTCCATCCACCTAATTTGCATTCTGACAGATGTGCCATGGTAGCAGCAACAGTCCTGAATCTTAGTTGGTCCTAGTCCATTTCTTCAATATACATACTATATATGATGTACCCTCTCGGATTCATAAGCCATCTTCTTATGGTATTGTAACAATTTGGCAGGAAGGAGAGCTATTGACATAAACCTTACTCCCTATTAAAAATATCATTTGGCAATTCATTTGAATCAGTGCCCGCAATCTGTGTCGATGCTTGTTTGCTGGCATCACACGCAAATCTACAAATTACTAACCTGGGAAGATGATTGGCATTTCAGACGCAAGCCATTATCTCACCCATAAAATATGGCCAAGTGGTGCAGTAAAGAGAACACTCCTCCATGATACTCAGAACAGGCGTTCTGTTCGCGACACTCTGATTTCACCCCTGCAGATGTTGTTAGGGAGGAGAAAGGGCGACTCAGAGGGAATGGGAAGGTGTGCAGAGCTGGAGGAGTCTACACCACAGAGTGACCGCAGAAGACGTTCACTTCTACTTTCAAATAAGAAAGAACAAAGTCTAGACTTAACCGTTCATTCAGCTTTAGTATTCTGATAGAGTTCCGATCACGGCATTCCGAACGCATCATGCGTCTACATCGAAATGTGTCTACCGTGTCCGGATTCCCTTTTCCCGCACTATATTCATATGCCAGTATGCATTCTACAAACTGGAATAGGCTAAATATGATAACACAACTGATGGCAGTAGCTTACTACTGTAGCTAACTAGCCAGCTAACCTCTGTATCAAGCTAGCAAGCAACGCTAAAGGGATTGCAAACGGGTTAGCATTTCAGGCCAGCAAACATGTTCCTCACAGGCTATGAATGTATTTCCTCCAACGTTATGATGAAAAAGTGCCTCTTGGCCCCAAAACTCATTTTCTGAGATTTGTGGGAGGGGTGCTGATGACGTTGCCCACTGTATGCGCTTTGGTAGCGTGACTGCATCCAGACGGAGGAGAAATCCATACCCAATGCATCCCAGATCTGATCACAATCAGACAACAAAGCGACTTTTGTGCGTCTAGACCAGTCTTTTCAATGCGATCTTCGATTCTGATAGCAGAAGTCACATGTAAGTGTCAAGTGTAGACATGACCAAGGACTAGTGAGACAGACAGTTCCTCTATTGATCACAGCAGACAGGAGCAGATATGCCTCTCTTCTTCTCTGTATCACCACAGGCAACACAGGGTTTTTGCGTCACAGCTTTTTTTTTCTTTGCCAAGAAAAACAAACTGTCCACTGTTTACACTGTCTTATTTCTTTGATAAACAGTTGAGTCTAATTTTGTTGAAGAACAATGGTTTCGACTTGTTTTGGAAATCTGGATTTCCTTTGATTGAACAGCGACCACGTGTCGCCTCTCTAAGACTCCCCAAGCCACAAAGGACTTTCACCACTAGTCACTCCACCAACACGCCGCTCTGATCATCTCCACCAGTCACCACCGCAAAGTAGCTCGTTACGGCGGTGAGGCAAGGTGACAATGTCACCTCGCACACAAGATTCCTTTTAACAAAGCACCGTGGGCAGCTCGTTAGCCCATTTCATAGCACCTAATAAAACTATTACCCTTCAGGATTGATGAACTTGTCCATTAGAGAGAACATCACATTATGATGAGCTGTTTCCTCCCAGGGATGCTGCTGATGAGAAAATGGCCTCCCTGCTCCATCAATGTTCCCACACCATTTGTGACCCTGAGACTGAAGCCATCTCCCAGGAGAGCGGCTGGCTGCTTTCATCAGCAGTGTTGTTTATTATCTATGAATATCTTCCTGACGTAGGCAACCAAAACAAATACGCCAGGACAAACATTAAGTACGCCCTAATCGATGACAACGGCACTCCACTGGGGTTTAAAAGTGTGTCCTTCTTGTTTTGAGCTCAGATCGGTTCCTGAAGGGGGAAAGTAAAAAGCGTGACACGTTGCTGCGTGGTGAAACTTGTTGGCTGCGGTCTGATTGTTGGCTGCAATCTGCAGGGGTTGGCAGGTAGCCAAGTGGTTAGAGTGTTGGACTAGTAACCGAAAGGTTGCAAGGTTGAATCCCCGAGCCGACAAGGTAAAAATCTGTCGTTCTGCCCCTGAACAAGGCAGTTAACCCACTGTTCCTAGGCTGTCATTGAAAATAAGAATTTGTTCTTAACTGACTTGCCTAGTTAAATAAAAAATTCTTTACCCTTCTCAACGAAGTGTGTACTCGTTCACTCTATTGGATTGGACAGTTCAGTTAGACTGTTGAAAAACCATCACCTGCCCGGTACTCAGCCCTGCACCTTCAGATGACTGTCTGAAGGTGCAGGGCTGAGTACCGGGCAGGTGATGGTATATATTAAACACTGGTCACTTCACATTCTGGTTATACATTGTTGTTTACTCACTGTGTATGTATTATATTCTTGACATAGCTCATCCTAATATACCTACATACGTATATTACGTACATAGGGGAGAGTGGGGTAAGTTGAGCCATTTTTACATTCAGCATCATTCCATCAAGGAAAATATAGTATTTTTTCTAACAAAGATATCTACATATATTTCAAGGTGTTGTGTGTCCATGGAAATGATCAGAATTCATATAAACATTTGTTTTGTAAACAGCTTGTCCCCCAAAAAAGTGGTCTCTTGGCACAACTTATCCAGGGTATGGGGATAAGTACAAAAAAAAATGTATGTACTGAATTAAATATTACCACTCACCTTTTTAAAACCATGTCTATCTTTATTTCCCAAACACAATTCAAAACAATCCAAATGGCTTTTTTTTGTCTTTTAAGCATCTTTTAGCAGAGGCTTAACACCTACAGTAACAAAAACGTTGTACTTTTTAAAAAAACAACACAGGCCAGGCCCTGTTGTTACGTCATATCCCAGTGACAATGTCTTGCATTACACCTGGGAAGAATACACTTTACTCAACTTGCTGTTGGCTCAACCATTGGCTCAACTTACCCCAAGGAAAACATTTTGCTACATTAGCCACACAGTTACAAGGATGCCCTTTCATGATAAGCTTCAATATGAGATTCTAAGCCTATCTATGAAATTATCTACTTTGGTTTAGATACGAGCATCATGAAGTGTCTTACACAAATTCATATATTTTTTTAACCTAATTTGCTTACCACTTTATCCATGTGATTTCTTCCATCGCACCCACTTCGCACCCACAAAAGGGCTTTATTACAAACAAATACTCCTCATCCCTGAGGCCGGTTGGACGTTCTGCCACATTCTCTAAAATGACGTTGGACGTTTAGCATTTCATTGCACCTGCTAAAACACCTGCAAATCTGAGTACGTGATCAATAAATTTGGATTTGAACACACAAACATGTACAGCAACCTGACCAGTAGGACCATAAGCACCGTGTCAGTTGACTTGGGAATGACCCGTAGTCAAGTCCATTACATTGGTGTAAGTAAATGGCCTAGAGGAAGTTTTCACTCCATTCCTAGACACAACCCAAAGCACACACACTTTATCTGGCAACTGTTCTACTATTGTCTTAGATGTAGGTCTTAGGAGGTAGGTGGAGTACATTAAACATCCTTTTCAATAGGTATCGAAAATGAAACCGGAAACATTCTGTCACTCTGTCGTTCCACACGCCCAATTTATCTTTCCGGACAGTGCTGCTATGAACAACTTCAAAGTATCTGTCTGAAAAGTAAACTAATTGACTTTCACAACCTGTCAGAAACTGGTTTCAACTACTTCAACAGCAGCCAGCGGGGCTTGTCTCCCTGTCAGAACGAGGTTTGTTGCTGAACAAAGCTCGAGGTGACAGTCGGAGGAACACACATCAACAGAGCTTTGCGTTAGGCGGCTGCCAAGGCCATCCACTGAGATATTCACACGGCTGAGGTGAGATAAACACCAACAGGCTGCTGCTGGGTTGATATTAGAAATACCTCAAACCTCTGCAAACTGTAGGTTTATGTTGACAGAGGCTTGAACGTAGATATCATCAGAGAATGAGAGACAGACATACAGATCTATGTAACCTATCCCAGAGAGGCTCAGTCTCATGCTGTGCTCAAACAAATGGAACACATCCATTTACCAAGGTCGCAGCCTGCACTGCACTTCAGGTAATTGTATATGGGAACTGAGTGTGTGTACGTGTGTATTTCACCATGTGCATACTTCTACAATATATATAAACTCAGCAAAAAAGAAACGTCCCTTTTTCAGGACCCTGTCTTTCAAAGATAATTCATAAAAATCCAAAGAACTTCACAGATCTTCATTGTAAAGGGTTTAAACACTGTTTCCCATGCTTGGTCACTGAACCATAAACAATTAATGAACATGCACCTGTGGAACGGACGTTAAGACACTAACAGCTTACAGACAGTAGGCAATTAAGGTCACAGTTCTGAAAACTTTGGACACTAAAGAGGCCTGACTACTGACTCTGAAAAACACCAAAAGAAAGATGCCCAGGGTCCCTGCTCATCTGCATGAATGTGTCTTAGGCATGCTGCAAGGAGGCATGAGGACTGCAGATGTGGCCAGGGCAATAAATTGCAATGTCCGTACTGTGAGACGCCTAACACAGCGTTACAGGGAGACAGGACAGACAGCTGATCGTCCTCGCAGTGGCAGACCACATGTAACAACACCTGCACCAGATCAGTACATCCGTACATCACACCTGCGGGACAGGTACAGGATGGCAACAACAACTGCCCGAGTTACACCAGGAACGCGCAATCCCTCCAGCAGTGCTCAGACTGTCCGCAATAGGCTGGGAGTGGCTGGACTGAGGACTTGTAGGCATGTTGTAAGGCAGGTCCTCACCAGACATCACCGGCAACAACGTCGCCTATGGGCACAAACCTATCATCGCTGGACCAGACAGGACTGGCAAAAAGTGCTCTTCACTGACGAGTCGCGGTTTTGTCTCACCAGGGGTGATGGTCGGATTCACGTTTATCGTTGAAGGAATGAGCGATACACCGAGGCCTGTACTCTGGAGGGGGATCGATTTGGAGGTGGAGGGTCCGTCATGGTCTGGGGTGGTGTGTCACAGCATCATCGGACTGAGCCTGTTGTCATTGCAAGCAATCTCAACGCTGTGCATTACAGGGAAGACATCCTCCTCCCTAATGGGGTACCCTTCCTGCAGGCTCATCCTGACATGACCCTCCAGCATGACAATGCCACCAGCCATATTGCTCGTTCTGTGCGTGATTTCCTGCAAGACAGGAATGTCAGTGTTCTGCCATGGCCAGCGAAGGACCTGTTGGATTGGAGCGTGAGGGCTAGGGCCATTCCCCCCAGAAATGTCCCGGAACTTGCAGATGCCTTGGTGGTAGAGTGGGGTAACATCTCACAGTAAGAACTGGCAAATCTGGTGCAGTCCATGAGGAGGAGATGCACTGCAGTACTTAATGCAGCTGGTGGCCACACCAGATACTGACTGTTACTTTTGACCCCCGCTTTGTTCAGGGACACATTATTCCATTTCTGTTAGACACATGTCTGTGGAACTTGTTCAGTTTACGTCTTAGTTGTTGAATCTTGTTATGTTCATACAAATATTTACACATGATAAGTTTGCTGAAAAGAAACGCAGTTGACAGTGAGAGGACGTTTCTTTTATTGCTGAGTTTATATAGAGTTGAAGTCGGAAGTTTACATACACTTACACTTGGAGTCATTAAAACTCCTTTTTCAACCACTCCACAAATGTCTTGTTAACAAACTATAGTTTTGGCAAGTCTGTTATGACATCTACTTTGCGCATGACACAAGTAAGTTTTCCAACAATTGTTTACAGACAGATTATTTCACTTAATCACAATTCCAGTGGGTCAGAAGTTTACATACACTAAGTTGACTGTGCCTTTTAAACAGCTTGGAAAATTCCAGCAAACGATCTCATGGCTTTAGAAGCTTCTGATAGGCTGATTGACATCATTTGAGTCAATTGGAGGTGTACCTGTGGATGTATTTCAAGGCCTACCTTCAAACTCAGTGCCTCTTTGCTTGACATCATGGGAAAATCAAAAGAAATCAGCCAAGAACTCCGAAAAAAATTGTAGACCTCCACAAGTCTGGCTCATCCTTGGGAGCAATTTCCAAACACCTGAATGTACCACATTCATCTGTACAAACAGTATGCAAGTAGAAACACCATGGGACCACACTGCCGTCATACTGCTCAGGAAGGAGACGCGTTCTGTCTCCTAGAGATGGTGCGAAAAGTGCAAATCAATCCCAGAACAACAGCAAAGGACCTTGTGAAGATGCTGGAGGAAACAGGTACAAAAGTATCTATATCCACAGTAAAACAAGTCCTTAATCGTCATAACCTGAAAGGCCGCTCAGCAAGGAAGAAGCCACTGCTCCAAAACTGCCATAAAAAGACAGACTACGGTTTGCAACTGCACATGGGGACAAAGATCGTACTTTTTGGAGAAATGTCCTCTGGTCTGATGAAACAAAAATAGAACTGTTTGGCCATAATGACCATCATTATTTTTGGAGGAAAAAGGGGAAGGGTTGCAAGCCGAAGAACACCATCCCAACCGTGAAGCACGGGGGTGGCAGCATCATGTTGTGGGGGTGTTTTACTGCAGGAGGGACTGGTGCACTTCACAAAATAGATGGCATCATGAGGGAGGAAAATTAAGTGGATATATTGAAGAAACATCTCAAGAGATCAGTCAGGAAGTTAAAGCTTGGTCGCAAATGGGTCTTCCAAATCGACAATGACCCCAAGCATACTTCCCAAGTTGTGGCAAAATGGCTTAAGGACATCAAAGTCAAGGTATTGGAGTGGCCATCACAAAGCCCTGACCTCAATCCCATAGAAAATTTGTGGGCAGAACTGAAAAAGCGTGTGCGAGCAAGGAGGCCTACAAACCTGACTCAGTTACATCAGCTCAGTCAGGAGGAATGTGCCAAAATTCACCCAACTTACTAGGATTAAATGTCAGGAATTGTGAAAAACTGAAATGTATTTGGCTAAGGTGTATGTAAACTTCCGACTTCAACTGTATATCCAGTACCAGTCAAAAGTTTGGACACACCTACTCATTCCAGGGTTTTTCTATATTTTTACTATTTTCTACATTGTGGAATAATATTGAAGACATCAAAACTATGAAATAACACATGGAATCATGTAGTAACCAAAAAAGTGTATTACATTTCAGTTTATTCAAAGTAGCCACCCTTTGTCTTGATGACAGCTTTGCACACACTTGAAATTCTCTTAATCAGCTTCATGAGGTAGTGACATGGAATGCATTTCAAATAACAGGGGTGCCTTGTTAAAAGTTCATTTGTGGAATTTATTTCCTTCTTAATGCATTTGAGCCAATCAGTTGTGTTGTGACAAGGTAGGGGTGGTATTCAGAAGATAGCCCTATTAGGTAAAAGACCAATCTATATTATGGCAAAAACAGCTTAAATAAGAAAAGAGAAACGACACTCCATCATTACTTTTAAGACATCAAGGTCAATCAATAGGGACCATTTAAAAAAAAGAAATTCTTCAAGTGCAGTCGCAAAAACAATCAAGCGCTATGAGACCCAGAGTTACCTCTGCTGTAGAGGATAAGTTCTGTCGGTGAAATTCATATTGAGAGAGACTGTAATTTCTTCAGACAATCATCTGTATTTAATATTGATTAATTATTGCAATTACGAAACTAGGCAACCCAACAGTCTGTACACAAATGCAGAGTTATTTATGTAGCTGACACAAAGAAATCTTAGTCATGGTTGGTTATCCAGTCGTTATCTGCACGGGGTTGTTGTCTTAACCCCACCCTGGCTTAGTTTCCCAGTTGCAAGGATGATTTTGAGACAATGATGGATTGTTCTACTCCTAAGCCATCTCTAGTTAAACACATTTGTGTCTATGCAATACAGAATTTAACTCATTTGTCATCTCAAGCCATCTATAGTGGCCATACTCCCAGATTAGCTGCAGGGAACTAGATTGGAGACAATAAAAGCACAGCATTAGCAGGACAGAAATATCTTCCTATTTGTTAAGTATTAATTGCTAACTATTAATATCAAACAAATCCGGTAAATACGTAATTTTTCTATCACAGTTAATTAGAGTTAACTGCAGCTCAGATTGGAGCCCAAATAAATGCTTCACAGAGTTCAGGTAACAGACACATCTCAACATCAACTGTTCAGAGGAAACTGCGTGAATCAGGCCTTCATGGTCAAATTGGTGCAAAGAAACCACTACTAAAGGACACCAATATTAAGAAGAGACTTGCTTTGGCCAAGAAAGACGAGCAATAGACATTAGACCGGTGGAAATCTGATTTTTGGTTCCAACTGCCGTGTCTTGTGAGATGCAGAGTAGGTGAATGGATGATCTCTGCATGTGTTGTTCCCACAGTGAAACATGGAGGAGGAGGTGTGATGGTGTGAGGGTGCTTTGGTGGTGACACCGTCAGTGATTTATTTAGAATTCAAGGCACACTTAACCAGCATGGCTACCACAGCATTCTGCTGTGAAATGCCATCCCATCTGGTTTGCGTTAGTGGGACTATCATTTCTTTTTCAACAGGACAATGACCTAAAACACACCTCCAGGCTGTGTAAGGGCTATTTGACCAAGAAGGAAAGTGATGGAGGGTTGCATCAGATGACCTGGTCTCCACAATCACCTGACCTCAGGTGCCCAGCATAAGTGGGAACTCCTTCAAGAATAAACATATTTTGATTTGTTTAACACTTTTTTGGTTACTACATGATTCCATATGTTTTGATATCTTCTATATTATTCTACAATGTAAAAAATAAAGAAAAGCCCTTGAATGAGTAGGTGTGTCCAACTTTTGGCTGATACTGTATACAGATATGGAGGAATTTTGCTTGTTTAAGTGCTACCTTTTCCTCCCCTTTCCTGTCCTTTCCTGTTTCCCTTATACAATAGTGCCTGGTTAAGGGAGGATGCAGTTGCAGGGGGTCTCTTGTACGTTCCAAGAAGATCATGCCTACTGCACAGTACTTTCCAGAGAACAAAGGGAGGATAGGCTAATTCAACAATAACACTGATTCCTTTTGACCTGTTTCAACCTGTCTAATCTGTCTATTTACCGACAATGACAGATAAAGGGTGCACACACTGCCCAACTTTTTGAATTCTCGTCTCGATTCCTCTTTTTTACAACTTTGGCACAGTGTGAGATACCAATTTCATGTATGAACTTGGAAACTGTGAACTGTCCCAGCAAACATGACCCTATTGATGTTTACCCATGTGGGTATTTGGTGGGCAAGGGCTAGCCCACACCTGCCCAACACAGGCTAGCCCACAGAAATCCCACATAAGCCCAACACGGGCTAGCCTGCGAGCCCAGCTCCGGATAGCCCACACCAAGCCCAGCTAGAGGCAGGCCCTCATTATAATATTTGGAGGCGTGGTTTGTGCACATTATTTTTGTGCAACCATGGCTGAGTGTGTCGTTCCAGTTTAAGTTTTCTGTTGTGCGATGCCAAATTTTTCTGTACAATGCCGATGATGAAGTCCTTAAAAAGTGTGTGTGAAATTTCTATAAACTAGGGTACCTGTGAGGATTTTCTACACTGGACAACTTGTTACAGCTGTAATAATGCAAAAGTCATTATTAAGATATAAGGGGGATTATTGCTAAACTCAATAAGATTCACAAGTTAGTTTAAAACCCTTTATCATGGTTGGTGTTTTGACAGATTTGTCCAAAATCGTGTGACATAAAACATTACTTTTCAGTCCTTGCATTTATGGCAGTGTAAATTGTTGTTATATCATATATTTAGCATTAATCAGTTAAATTAGACATTGAACCCTGTAAGAATCCTGGATCTAGCTGTCAGACAGTTTTTTGTATAGAGATCTTCAAAATGCAGTGTAACTATGTATCATTTCGTATCTCCTGCACGAAATGCACTGTTAGGGCTAGGAACACAAGCATTTCGCTACACTTGCAATAACATCTGCTATAAGGTTATATCCCAAAGTTGGGATACAGCCTTTATAGACTAAGCACATCCTTCTGAGTACATGGCAAACTACAGATGTGTGGAATAATGGGTCAAAGGTGAGGTTCTGTATGTGAGAAAGGAATATCCCCCAGCCAGATAGCATTTTCTGTGAACACTGTTCACCGGCCTCACAACCGCAGACCACGTGTATGGGCAGGCATACGCTACGGACAACGAACACAAATGCATTTTGTGAGGCCCATTTATTTCAACATATCTGTGACCAACACATGCATACCTGTATTCCCAGTCATGTGAAATCCATAGATTAGGGCCTACGGAATTTATTTCAATTGACTGATTTCCTCATATGAACTGTAACTCAGTAAAATCTTTGAAATTGTTGCATGTTCTAGAGATTCTGAGTCAGAGTCCAGGCTCTGTCGCAGCCGGCCAATACCGGGAGACCCATGGGGCGGTGCACAATTGGCCCAGCACTGTCCGGGTTAGGGGAGGGTTTGGCCGGCAGGGATGTCCGTGTTCCATCGCGCACTAGTGACTCCTGTGGGGGGCGGGAGTAGTGCACGCTGACACGGTCGCCAGCAGTACGGTGTTTCCTCTGACACGTTGGTGCGGCTAGCTTCCAGGTTAAGTGGGCATTGAGTCAAGAAAAGCTGTAAAGCTGTCATCAAGGCAAACGGTGTCTACTTTGAAGAATCTAAAATCTAAAATATATTTTCATTTGTGTAACACTTTTTTGGATACTACATGATTCCATATGTGTTATTTCATAGTTTTGATGTCTTCACTATTATTCTACAATGTAGAAAATAGTAAAAATAAAGACAAACCCTTGAATGAGTAGGTTTGTCCAAACTTTTGACTGGTACTGTATGTGGAACTGCATAAAAATTATATTTTGGGGGGTTTGAAACCATTTTGAAATGTTGATCTGAATGTCGCATATCGGCCCCATTATCTATAAAGACCCGTATGAAAAACGTAACAGTTTCTCTTGTAAAAATATATGTATGATAGCAACAACTTAGTTGTGTTTCTGATACATACGTTTAATAAAATTGCAATTAATAATTGAAATACATTTCTATTAAATGTTGGCAGCCTACACGTGGCCAATATTTTAGCCCTCATTAGGCTAATGTGGACATGTTTCCTGGGGTGCTGAGGCGGCCGTTTTGTAATGGCATTACTCACATGGCCTGAGGGCTCAATCACTGTTGGGCAACCAGGGAAAGTTATTATAGGGAAGTATGATGGCCTGAAGCTACACAACATGTTAACATACACCACCAACACAGCAAAGGCAAAGACGCAGCAAAGGCTTAACTTGAACCTTGCAGGAGATGGAGTGGGAATTTTCATATGGTGGTTAGCAGTGGCAATTTTAGCATGTACATCTTGGTGGGGCAAAAAAAAAAGAAATGTGGGATGCATGCCAGGAAGTCACAACAGAACGCTAAATAATACATTAATTGCACTATAACGGTGACAAACGATGCCCACAACAGCAACACCTTACCACTGCTACACCTGGCTTTCAGCGGAGCCTTGTCTGGCAGCGAAACAATTAATTCAGCCTCATTTACTGCCTTTTAAAAACACATAGCTGACATGGCTGACTTGCTTAAACAAATGTGGTTTCTACTGACAATTGAGATACACAAACTATGGCATAAGAGGCAATCCGTAATTTCGATTAAGACATTAATGAGCAAGCGACGACAGACGTAGTCAATATAACTAGTTGTTCACACGTTTGAAATGTACAGCGACAGAATTCAGAACATGGGCCATTTTTACAGTGTATTCTCTGTACAACAAGTTAGAACTATAGGATAAATAAATGGGGCATATAAACACACAATGAAAGCTCTTACAATATTCAATGACATTTCTCTAAAACAGCTTATAGGCTACATGTGCACCACCAAGTTAGAATAGTAGGCGAAATTAGACCAAATTATTACGGTGAGGCACATTGAACGCCATTTGGGTCTTTGCGTGTCAAAAAAGATACACATTATATATCACTATTTGACGCGTTAAATAAGCTTTTAACTTGACACGCCAAATAACACAATTCTATTATTGAATATTGTGTGTGCTGAATTTGCACGTGCAAGCCAAGCGCCACAACTACTATCATTTGCACTGTCAAAGCTGTATGAAGCAAGCACACACCGGCCACAAACGATGTGTGTACAATACCGCGTTAGTGAAAATAGACCAAATCCTACCTCATGATGCCATCTATTTTGTGAAGTGCACCAGTCCCTCCTGCAGCAAAGCACCCCCACAACATGATGCTGCCACCCCCATGCTTCACGGTTGGGATGGTGTTCTTCAGCTTTCAAGCATCCCCCTTTTTCTTCCAAACATAACGATGGTCATTATGGCCAAACAGTTCTATTTTTGTTTCATCAGACCAGAGGACATTTCTCCAAAAAGTACGATCTTTATCCCCATGTGCAGTTGCAAACCGTAGTCTGTCTTTTTATGGCAGTTTTGGAGCAGTGGCTTCTTCCTTGCTGAGCGGCCTTTCAGGTTATATCAATACAGGACTCGTTTTACTGTGGATATAGATACTTTTGTACCTGTTTCCTCCAGCATCTTCACAAGGTCCTTTGATGTTGTTCTGGGATTGATTTGCACTTTTCGCACCAAAGTACGTTCATCTTTAGGAGACAGAATGCGTCTCCTTCCTGAGCGGTATGACAGCTATGTGGTCCCATGGTGTTTATACTTGTGTACTATTGTTTGTACAGATGAATGTGGTACCTTCAGGCATTTGGAAATTTCTCCCAAGGATGAACCAGACTTGTGGAGGTCTCCAAAAAATGTTCTGATTTCTTTTGATTTTCCCATGATGTCAAGCAAAGAGGCACTGTTTTTGAAGGTCGGCCTTGAAATACATCCACTGGTACACCTCCAATTGACTCAAATGATGTCAATTAGCCTATCAGAAGCTTGTAAAGCCATGAGATCATTTTCTGGAATTTTCCAAGCTGTTTAAAGGCACAGTCAATTTAGTGTATGTAAACTTCTGACCCACTGGAATTGTGATACAGTAAATTATAAGTGAAATAATCTGTCTGTAAACAATTGTTGGAAAAATTACTTGTGTCATGCACAAAGTAGATGTCCTAACCGGCTTGCCAAAACTATAGTTTGTTAACAAGAAATTTGTGGAGTGGTTGAAAAACAAGTTTTAATGACTCCAACCTAAGTGTATGTAAACTTCTGACTTCAACTGTGTATATGTATATATTTTTTGTTCCTAAAAATATGGGGCTCAAAAACCCCACCTGCCCTGAAAAGCTGGTGGTTAGGGTTGAATAGGGTTTGCAACATTTTTGTAGCTTCCCCAAAAGTATTTCTGGCAAACCTCTGAATTTTGGGAAAGTGAAGTTTTGAAACCATACTCTTACTTCTATGTCTGCACTGTAGCAAAGAGAGAGCATCTATAACTGCAGTGAAACATTATCATGACAATGCATATTCTCATAATCGCAACAGAGCATTCACCCTAGCACTGAAACATGAATCCACAGAGGATTATCAGTTCTTGCTAGCAATCAGACATCCAGCTATTGTTAAGACCCAGTACACTGCACCAAGTTCAGCAACAATAAACGTCATCTTACTGTTGCTCTACTGTACAGTTAGAACCGTTCGTTAATATTGAAAGTAGCAATCCACGTACATACCTTGTCTTGCCTGGCTGCTTGTGAAATATGAACTGATTGCTTCTTAGTTTTGCTTTCCTTATTTAACAAACTGCTATTTCAATAGGGTATTTCCTGTAACCCTTTCCTGTAACCCTTTCATACGCAGTAAGTTGTCTAACACCGTCTTAACATGAAGTCACTTCTCTATTGGAAAGTGGACTTTCCTTGTTGGTTACGTCACCCTCCTTGTGATTATATCCTGTATATAAATATATACATATTTGTGCTGTATAATGTTGTTTGGCATTGACAAATACCATTCGAGATCTGGGACCAGGCTATAATGCCTGGTCCCAGATCACATTACCCCAAGAAATCACATTACCCCAAGAAATCACATTACCCCAAGAAATCAGTACACCCTAGAGATAGAACCGCAGAGGATAAGTAGAGAATAGCTGTATGTCTATGTACTAATTCCCTCTCATAGCAACTCAGCGAGCTGAAGTAAGCTTCTGTTATTGCCAAGGGCATTATGGGTCCATAAATATTTAAAAGAAACTCTATCGATCTGCTTCACTGAGGGCCACATAGAAGCTTTTCTTTCAGTGGTCTAGTAAAAACATGGACTGCGTCCCAAATGGTCCTCAATACCTATATAGTAGGGATCTGGACCCATAGGGTTCTGGTCAAAAGTAGTGCACTACACAGTGAATAGGGTACCATTTGGGGCACAGCCATGCTTTAGTGGCATAGTTGTTAAAGAGTGTTGTGCAACTGTTTGAAATAGGAGAAACCTTATCACCCCGGTGTAAAAAATGCCGTAGTGTGTCATGCTTCAACGAGAACAATTTATTGATGTCACAACCCGGCTCAAATTAGTCAGTCAGTCATACAGCATTTCTATAGAGCTGAATTTCTATACTGCTTTACATAGCTATTTGTCACAGATGAATGCTTCGCATTCAACGCTGATGAATAGATATTATTAACCTCCCTCCCTCCCTCCCTCCCTCCCTCCTTCCTCAGTGGCCCACGTTTTGTTATCAACCCTTTTAGCCATGCTCCTCTGTCCTTGTCTGTTTCACTCCCTTTCCATCTCTCTCACTCACTCACTCACTCACTCACTCACTCACTCACTCACTCACTCACTCACTCACTCACTCACTCACTCACTCACTCACTCAATCTCCCTCTCCCTCCCTTACACCTGCTCTCCTTCCCCCATCTTGGTCCATTGATCGGCAGGCCTCAGAAATTGTGAAAGACTCCAGCCACCCAAGTCATAGACTGTTCTCTCTGTTACCGCAAGGCAAGTGGTACCAATGCACCAAGTCTGGAACCAACAGGACCCTGAACAGCTTCTACCCCCAAGCTAAAAGACTGCTAAACAATTAGTTAAATAGCTTCCCGGACTATCTGCATTAGTACATATCTACCTCAATTACCTCATACCCCTCACATCGACTCGGTACTGGTACTTTGTGTATATAGCCAAGTTATCGTTACTTATTGTGTATTTATTATTATTTTTATTGTTACGTGTTTTACTTTTCTAGTATTTCTCTATTTTCTTTCTTTCTGCGTTGCTGGGAAGGGCCTGTAAGTAAGCATTTCACTGTCTACTCCTGATTTTTACGACGCATGTGACAAATAACATTTGATTTGTCTGAGCCAAGCTCCCTTAGGCACCCAGCCACATGGATATACAACCCTGGCCTGCTACAGGGCCTTCTGTTTTAATGAGACGCACACACACACACACACACACACACACACACAGATCCAGGTAAATAATTACCTGGGCTGCGGAGGAATCCCTTTGGCATTTAACATGAGGCCCATGTCTCACAGATGAATGGGTGATTTATGTGTGAAAGTCAGGGGCCGTGGCTCAAACCCATGCTGGTGGCAGATGTGTGTGTGCAGGGGTTAGTTCTGTAGTGAAAGATGGATAATAAAACTGACAGGCAGGAGAAGTGGGAAAAACAGTAGGAATCCTCATGTCTTACAAGCTGGCGGGTGTGACATAATCGATGTAGGGAGGGAGGAAGTGAATGAGCAGGGCTAAGACAACGAAAGAGGTGTGGGGGGGGGGGGGGGGTCTCTAGGTAGAGTAGAGAGAGTCGGCTGTGGAACAGTGGGGATGGATCAGTAGAGACACTGCATGGAAAACCTCCTCTCCTGCCTGTACAGACAGAGACCAGGTGTATTGATCTAGCATACCTACCGCTTGCAAAGTAAACAGAACCCCAAATCAATAGACTCGCTGTTCGTTTCATGTGGCAGTTGGTGAAAACGAAAAATCCCATTAAATGGGTGAGCGCTTCCCGCTTTCTGCGCTCTGGGTCGTTTAATTTGAATAGAGATGTTGTAAGAGTGCAGCAGTTCATCCGTTTGCTGAACAACAAGGGGCTGAGCCCGCAAATTGTATGTTTGTTAGTGTGTATCTCTGTGTTGTTGTTTTTGTCGCACTGCTTTGGTTTATCTTGGCCAGGTCGCAGGTCGCAGTTGTAAATGAGAACTCAACTGGCCTACCTGGGCAAATGAAGGTGAAATATATATATTTTTTAATTACTCCCTTCAGCCCCCAACTTTCCACCCCATGAAACCTAATGTCTACACTGACCCTCATATGTGTTCAGAGTTTGTAGCGTCCTGAGAATTCCTGTCTGGGTCAGTACACAGCACCATCTCTGCAGCCATCTGTAGACAAGCATATTATGGCATAATGGACTTGTCTCATAGCCCCCAGTGCTCAGCTGGAGTGTGTGTGTGTGTGTGTGTGTGTGTGTGTGTACTTACGTGTGTATTAAGGAAAGACTTAGTGTGCACACGTTTGTGCGAGTATCTATGGTTAAGTGTGTATGCACGTGTGCGTGTGTGATACTGTGTGTGTGTGACTCTGTACGTGCCTTGGCCTTGATAGGAGCAGTGCAGGCTGATGAGCTGTGTACTCTGGGAGTGGAATCTTTTCTCTTTGTTTAGCATTCCATTTCCTCCTGGCCGTCAGCCGATCAATAATGTCATTCTTAACCAGTCAGTGCTGCGCTGGGCTGAGACTTCAGTAATTACCTTCTCCATTATCGGACCACATCTCCCATTATACTGTAAGCAGCTTTCATTAGCCTGCTCTCTGCTGCCACTGCCAGGCCCTGCCAAGGGCCAAAATACATACTCAGGAAGTCATGTGAGCGGGCACACCAACTCAATCTTATCCTTGCAGATACATTCACATGTACACACACACACACCACACACACACACACACACACACACACACACACACCCTCAATTTGGCAGCCAGTGTACCCATCACAGAACATTGACTTGGTAATGTCCAATGTAGTAATTATATTTCTATGTGGCTGATCACCCAGTGGTCAGAGTTTTTTAGCCTGGAGTCAGAGACAAAGAGCTAACATCTCTCTGTATATACAGTAGGTCAGTATTTATTCAACGACCTTTGAGCCAAGCCCGATTCATCTCTTTGACCAACGATATCTTTTTGACCAATAGGTCTATTCTTGCTATTTGACCAATCAAATTTTGATTGCCAAATATGGTTTTGACACTGCAGTTATCTGGTAGATTTCAAGGAGACAATAATGTATTTTCTATAGGCTTGTGAAATTTATGAAAAGAGCACAACCACAATCTAAAGACCCATATCATTATATTCTCCCTGAGTGTCTAATAAATTAGTCCTTTTCTTTGTACTTAGCCATGCGTGGCCTGACCCGTGAAAAGGAAGTGCAAAAAGAAACCGTTATCCACTTGCATTCTCTCTGGCACCACATGTTCCGCTTCTTTTATATTACTCTGGTATCTCCCTGAATCAATGGCAGTGTGCTCATGGTGTCAGGAAACTTCAATTAGCTCTCTGCCACGCTCCGTTGCACGCTCTGTCCTTTCTCCGTGAGAGGGCCTTAAATCGTCTGAAATACCACGGCCATTAAGTGTTAATGCCCTAATGTCTGTTTAAACAGGATACAGAAACAGGCAGGCAAGGCAAAGACCCTCTGTGCACTCTTAGTCATGATGCAGATCCCTTTGGAGTCAGTGGTGTTTCTGTAATGTGCAAAGGATAACAGGTTGAGCAGAAACACAGGAAGTCTTTAATGATTTTGTTTTGGAATATTGGGTCATCAGTTCACCCCACAGGAGGTTTGTGGCACCTTAATTGGGGAGAACATGCTCGTGGTAATGACTGGATCGAAATGAGTGGAATGGAATGTAATACATTAAACACATGGTTTCCAAGTGTTTGATGCTTTTCCATTAACTCCGTTCCGGCCATTATTATGAGCCATTCTCCCCTCAGCCCAGTATGTTTTTGTTATGATCTGCCTTTAGCTTTGCAAATGCCTTTGAAAGGCTAAGGAATATTATACAGACTAGACTGCCGCTAGCTAGGGTCTGTAACTGTAGCCACCACATCAGGTCAAGGTCAAGTATTGACTTATTCTGCGGTATCCAGACTGTCTAGCCTGTCTGAAAATAGAATGTCATCCTCTCCTGTCTCTGGCAAACCCCGTTGCCTTCAATATACTGATATATTGAACTGCGGCAGAAGCTAAATTAAATCACTAAACTGTATTTAACACAGATACCACAGCCACTGTAAGAAAAAATTACCACTGACTTTCCTCCCCAAGGACATTCCCGAGGTCCATAGATGCTAAGTTCGAAACGTCCAAATGGTCGACATAACCATGATAATCCATGCAGCACCTGGGAGAATAGAAAGAAAGCGAAATAACAAAATGCACTTGTCAATGTCTCCTTTTTGATGCCCTCTCCCCTGACAACTGATGGATGGGTGTTTAATGGAGGGGACCCGTGGCTGATGCCAGTGGGGTGTGAAAGGCACATTGGCAAAGCGTGAGAGCCCGCCAGCCATGACTGGCACAGCTAGAGCTTACGCCAGCCATTATGCCCATGCAGGTCAACTCAGCTTCACCACACGTCAGAACCCACCGCTCTCACCAAGGTGAATTCATTAAAGGTAAACTGCCCCTTAAAACCAACTTCTCTGGATTTAAACTGCCCATGTGGCATCGATATGAGTAAGAAACTAATTCTAGTGTTAAAATTGACCACAAGTGTAAATAGGATCATTTTGGTCATAAAGTCAGTCTCTTTCAAAATAGAGTTTAGTCAGACTTCAGACTTCCTTAAGGGTTTGGTTTGGATTACAATTATGACAACAATTCATGGCCATTTTTGACCTGTTAACACGTTATGGCACCGTGTTTTCTGTGACTGGGCGAGTTCGCTTTGCATGGCCTGGTGCCCCGGTTGGGCGGAGACCTCTCCTTAGGAGGACCAATGGAATGGTCGAACATGAGCAAACCCTGCCCACCCGTGGCACCGGGTCACACAAAACGAATTTGCCCACTGGAACCTCTTCCCCAGACAACATGTGGTTAGAACTTGCCCTTGTATCAGGAAATAGCTACTCTAGTGATAATGGGCTTCCATAAAGTTCAACAAACTTCGGGAGATGACCTGGATGTGGATTACATCCGACTAGTTTCTATTTTGTTTGTCAACCGTCAAACCTGAGACTAGTGTGTTGGTAAGTAGCTAAGTTTTGTTTGTAGCTAGCTAGCTGCATGTCATAAGTTTTACTGGCAGGTAGCCTAGTGGTTAGAGCGTTGGGCCAGTAACCAAAAGGTTGCAAGATCAAATCCCAGAGCTGACAAGGTAAAAATATGTAGTTCTGCCCCTGAACAAGGCAGTTGACACACTGTTTTATTTATAGCTAGCTGCATGTCATTGTTTGATAGGCTATACAGGCAGGTGCGGCAGGTAGCCCAGTGGTTAGAGTGTTGTACTAGTAACCAAAAGGTTGCAAGATCAAATCCCTGAGTTGACAAGATAAAAATCTGTTGTTCTGCCCCTGAACAAGGCAGTTAACCCACTGTTCCTAGGCTGTCGTTGTAAATAAGAATTTGTTCTTAACTGACTTGCTGCTATGATACTGTGCAACTAGCTAAATACATAGCCTCTCCCGAACCTTCAATGTGAGAGGAAGATTTGCATAGCTAACATTATGAATATAAGTATTACTTATATTCTTTCCCATTAATCTATACCGTTATTTTCATGCTTTGCTTAAGTTTAATAACATTTCCATTTTGTGAATTTTACTACATTTCTGCAAGTGTGTGTTTACTGTATATTCATTTGAAGTCGTTATGTTGAGTCATGTTTGAGTTTGACTTCGAGCTCCAAGCTTGCCAAGGTGACACCCAAAATAAAATGGACTTGGCTTTGATTCACCACATCTCCTCTGCTTGGATACCCCCTCCCACTAGGCTGATCATTACGACCAACCCAATTGCCTGCCAAATGATTGTAGGCCAGCCCGCCAAGCGGTTGGAGACAGAAATTTAAGAAATGCCCTTCCAATGGTGTCACCCTGACAACCTGTTTAAGGCTATTTCCTGACATGTCGATTAAAAGTCACTTATCTTATTTCTGCTATTTCTGCCACTCGCCTTTTTAAAGACCCACTCCTCAATGGGTAGGCCTATATACAATGAATTTAAATCAGGGGTGTCAAACTCATTCCACGGTGGGCCGTGTGTGTTTGCAGGTTTTGGGTTTTTCCTTTCAATTAAGACCTAGACAACCAGGTGAAGGGAGTTCTTTACTAATTAGTGACCTTAATTCATCAATCAAGTACAAGGGTGGAGCAAAAACCCACAGACACTTTGCCCTCCATGGAATGAGTTTAACGTAATTTAAATGATCAAAACCAGCTGGCCGGGGGCCTTTAATACAGGCTTTGATTCAGCCAGACTCACAGATACTCCGTGGCTTTAAAGGATGTTAAATGGGACTGTTGTTGGTCTTCTTCTAGGGTCCTGTGTCGCCATCTCCTCACTTGTCCTTCTTTCCGATTGACCTACCGCTGTGCTGCTTTGGCATGAGATCACACATTCCCAGTGCGAGCGAGCTCGGGATCAGGAAACACCGCTGACTCATTCCCGGCTAACTTTCCCAGATGCTGCGAACTCCATGACATTCTGTTGTTTTGAGTTTTCCCACGTTTGTGTTGTTACATTCAATTAGGGGGGGACATAAGTATTCAGCTGGCATGGCGGCAACGGTGGTGTGGCAGCCTGTGCATGTCATAGCCAATCACGTTCAAAGTGACAAACTGGTGGTGACACCTCGCCGTGACTAAATAAATGATGGAGTGTGGAGCTGAGGGAGAAGAGGGCTGGGTGTTTCTATCATCTTTATGGGCGCTATACAGGCTACACTCCCCCCTCTCTCTGACTCTCTCCCCCATCTCTCACTCTCTCTGACTCTCCCCTCTCTCTCTGACTCTCTCCCCCCTCTCTCTCTGACTCTCCCCCTCTCTCGGAATCTCGCCCCTCTCTCTTTCTGACTCCCCCTCTCTCTGACTCTCCCCCCTCTCAGACTCTCCCTCTCTGACTCTCCCCCTCTCTCTGACTCTCCCCCTCTCTGACTCTCCCCCCCTCTCTCTCTCTGACTCTCCCCCCTCTCTCTCGACTCTCCCCCCTCTCTCTGACTCTCTGACTCTCTCCCCCCTCTCTCTGACTCTCCCCCTCTCTCGGAATCTCGCCCCTCTCTCTTTCTGACTCCCCCCCTCTCTGACTCTCCCTCTCTGACTCTCCCCTTCTCTCTCTCTCTCTCTGACTCTCCCCCTCTCTCTGACTCTCCCCCTCTCTGACTCTCTCTCTCTCTCTCTGACTCTCCCTCTCTGACTCTCCCCCCCCCTCTCTCTGACTCTCCCCCTCTCTCGGAATCTCGCCCCTCTCTCTTTCTGACTCCCCCCCTCTCTGACTCTCCCTCTCTGACTCTCCCCTTCTCTCTCTCTGACTCTCCCCCTCTCTCTGACACTCTCCCTCTCTGACTCTCCCCCTCTCTCGGACTCTCCCCCTCTCTCTCTCTCTCTGACTCTCCCCCTCTGACTCTCCCCCTCTCTCTGACTCTCCCCCTCTCTGACTCTCCCCCCCTCTCTCTCTCTGACTCTCCCCCTCTCTCTGACTCTCCCCCCTCTCTCTGACTCTCTGACTCTCTCCCCCCTCTCTCTGACTCTCCCCCTCTCTCGGAATCTCGCCCCTCTCTCTTTCTGACTCCCCCCCTCTCTGACTCTCCCTCTCTGACTCTCCCCTTCTCTCTCTCTCTCTCTGACTCTCCCCCTCTCTCTGACTCTCCCCCTCTCTGACTCTCTCTCTCTCTCTCTGACTCTCCCTCTCTGACTCTCCCCCCCCCTCTCTCTGACTCTCCCCCTCTCTCGGAATCTCGCCCCTCTCTCTTTCTGACTCCCCCCCTCTCTGACTCTCCCTCTCTGACTCTCCCCTTCTCTCTCTCTGACTCTCCCCCTCTCTCTGACACTCTCCCTCTCTGACTCTCCCCCTCTCTCGGACTCTCCCCCTCTCTCTCTCTCTCTGACTCTCCCCCTCTCTCTGACACTCTCCCTCTCTGACTCTCCCCCTCTCTCTGACACTCTCCCTCTCTGACTCTCCCCCTCTCTCTGACACTCTCCCTCTCTGACTCTCCCCCTCTGACTCTCCCCCTCTCTGACTCTGACTCTCCCTCTCTCTGACTCTCCCCCTCTCTGACTCTGACTCTCCTCTCTCTGACTCTCCCCCTCTCTCTCTCTGACTCTCCCCCCCTCTCTCTCTGACTCTCCCCCCCTCTCTCTCTGACTCTCCCCCCCTCTCTCTCTGACTCCCCCCCCCTCTCTCTCTCTCTGACACCCCCCTCTCTCTGACTTCCCCCCTCTGTCTTTCTCTGCTTCTCTCTCCGACTCTCCCCCCTCTCTCTCTCCAACTCTCCCCCCCCCTCTCTCTAAAACACCCGCCCATTACTCTGTCATGGAGTATATGTATATATTTCACCACCCTGTTTGTTTCCGCTTGAATGTGACACATTAAGTCATTTTCCCACCACTACATCGTGAATGTGAATCCTAACCGGAGAGAGCTGTTTGTGGCTATAGAGATTCATGAGTGTCCTTCTGACTGTGTGGCTAAGGAGCCAGGATAAAATGGTCCCATTTTTACACTGTAGTATAAACAAACAGAGGTGTGACTGAGAGAGAGTGTCCAGGATGAGCCACAACACAATCGCACTCACATTTAGTGCACCGGTTGTGATGGGCCCTGGTCAAAAGTAGTGCCCTATATACGGAACAGGGTGCCATTTGGGACGCAGGCTAGATCTCCCCAATGATGATTCATGGGTTTAATCTAGTCTGCCCCACACCCTCCCACCAACAATGCCGGAGCTTAACACATCACTGCCTCCGCAGGACCCACCACCATTTGTCCTATTTAGGACACCGTCATCCCCGCTGATATTCCGAGACAATTCAGGCGCAGTGTCTCGCTCTGCCGGCAGGCAACCCCCTCACGTTGGGTGCCAAGCCACCATCTAAGACATAGAGCATAACATTGGACGCTACCAACTCCAATTACTTTTAAAACAGGTTGAATAGTGTAGTTTAAAGTATATTGTCATTCAACAACTTATATCATCACAAATTAAAGCGAAGTAGAAAATGACTTTTTCTGCCTATCTGACCTGGAAGTAAACAGCATCTCTCTACAAGATATTGCAGTGTAAAGAGTAGTATTCCATTGTCCCTCTTTGACCTTAAGTACATCACCGGCCTCAATAAACCTCAATTGATTTTGCTGTGGCTTTTTATTGCTACATAACTTGAAAACCAGATAGCATCGGTCCTCCTCTTCCCATTTCCACCTCCTGGCAGACTAAGGGTTGTCCAATCCCAGATCCTTTGTGCTGTATTGCCCATAGAAATATCATCTATAGAACGGGCCCATTCAAGTAAATTATGCTTTAATGCGGTGGGCTCGCAGCCATTGTGAATGTACCAGTCAAATTGCCAGGGTTAGCGGTTCCAAACCCCTTCTATAGATTCTATTTCTATGGTATTGCCAACTCCTATGGTAGCACAAACGGATCTGGAACCAGGCTAGAGCTATGCGAAATAAGCTATTTAACATGTCTTAAATATTGCTTTAATGTCCCAGCGGGGAACGAAGAAAAACTCAGAGGGGGCATGAGGATACAGTTTTGCAGGAAGAAGAACAGAGGAAGGCCCCAGAGTTTTCCAAGCTGGAGTTTTGAAGCCGAAAGATACGGATGTTTGTGCCCAGCGTGAAATAGTATGAATCCTCTCAATGTGAGGTAAAAAGGCTCATTTTCAGCTCAGATTGCTCTGGCTCCAAACGCTGTTACTCCCCCCCGTCTCATCTCTCCATCCATATTTCTTTCTCCGTCTCCTTCTCTACCTCGCTCTCCCTCCTTATCCCTCTCCTCTTCTGCCCTTTGATAATTGCACTGAGCCCCCTTGCAACAGCAGGCAAGAATTTTATTAGGTGTGGCACGGTCTCAGGGAATGGCCACAGCATCAGAACAGAGATGGACAGAGTACAGACACTCAGTGGAATACTCACCAAAAACCAACATGCACTGCAAACACCAAACAAAAAGTCCCTTGCCTTCCTTAAGTAATGAAACTCTTTGATTGAAACAGGAAATCCCCCTGCTTCCACCCAGCGGGCCTCACTGCAGCATAGCCCGGCATTAATCTCATTATGACTCTGACTGTGAGTGGGATTGGAACGGAGCCGGAGCTCTGAATAAACAGTGAGAGGCTGTCCACCTGATGACGCTACTCCTCCTTCTAGACTAGAGCCTCAGGCTGCCTGGCTGGCCCACTGTTGGACTGCAATGAATGAGCAGTTACAGAGGAAGATTGGATTTGAGAGAGTGTGTGCGACCACTGTTGGAGAAGGGCTGTCTGCGTATGCATCTGTGGGAGAGTGTGAAGGTCAGTCAGTTAGTTTTTTCTGTGTATGTCTTTAGATCACATTGTGTATTAGATAGATTTGGTCTTTCCAAGGGGACTTGCCCTCTGTTTCCCTTCTGACCCTCTGTTACGCTGTGGGCCTGCGGACCCATCAGTCACAGTCTCATCCTGGGGCCTGTGTGGCACCTCTGGTCCTTTCTCCCCTCAGCCCTCCAGTCAACACACTGACTGCACCATCGCTGTACCCTGTCTAATGCAGCACCGCAGCAGTTAGTGTGTGTGTGTGTTCATAAAAACAGTGTTGGAAATGTAGAAAAACATACCATTTGAAGATCGATGGTTTTATTAAAGATTCCTTGAAGCAATATTTTTCAACAGTTGGAGATTGTGGAATATTATACTGTATATAATTACAGGCCGAGGTGGTGTCAACTTTAACTGTGCTGTGCCACTGTTACAGAGGCCTTCACTGGTAGGATCTTTAGCTTGCTTTCATATGTACGAAATACTGGAACGAGCGGCTCAGTGAAAACTAGTGGCATTGTAAGTAGGTGTGTGTTATTATCAGGGTCAGAGAACGTCAGCTCTCCTCTGTTCCTGTCCAGCTGCACTCTGATCCTCCGGGGGTCCTGATCCACTTTGAGACGACCGTCATACTCATTTGGGGACATTACTACGTATACACCACAAGTATGCATAACACCCCAGATTTCATCCCATCTATCATGATTACTGACAAAGTCAGGGGCCACACCTAGAAACCAAAAGTAACTGTCCCCAACCTCAACGTCCCAGCTGTTTGTCACTGAGTTCAAACCCTCAGAACCCCTAACGCATTCATATCCAAACCTCTCTGGATTGTCCGGAAGCTGCAGTGTTCTATCACCACCTCTCACACTGGTCAGATCCTCAGACAGGATAAGATAGGGGTGGGCAGTGTTGGGGTCCAGAATCACAGGAGCTGAACAGAGACAACAAGGTTTTAATATGACATTTAGCAGACACTTTTATCCAAAGCAACTTAGTCATGCGTGCATGTATGTATGGGTGGTCCTGGGAATCAAACCCCCAATTCTAGCGTTGCAAGCACCGTGCTCTACCAACTGAGCCATACAGGACCATTTGAAATATTTAACATAAAGTCAGACCCACAATCTTATCAGAGATCATAAATGTATTTTTCTGTAAGAAAGGACTCACTGTATTGAACAATCCCCTGCATCTTCTCCCAGACTTTGTAGGACAGATTGCCCAAGTGTTTGGCCACGTCTATCAGCGCTCCTGGGACTAGCTGTGGATCTGGCAGTGTACACTGGGCTCTGTAAGAACATTCCGGAGTTAGTGCTGCTGTGGGGTCGGGTGCAGAACCACAGAGAAGAGAGAGACAGTCACAGGAGGGAGATCACTTACCTTTTCACTGTGGCCTGGTAGGTCTGCAGAGGAATGAAAAAAGTCTACGTTTTTAACTAAATTCATGTAAGATGATGGATGATCATATATGATGATATAATGCAATTTTACCATACACCTGTAATGCAAAATTTGTATTTTTTTAAAGTTTAGTGTAAAAAAAAAAACTTTACCTGTAAGAATGAGATGTCGTCAGCTCTCAGTTTGTTCTCTATGGCTGTGATAGTGTCTGAAAGAGAATACATATCTTTGACCGTCTTCTCAATCTTCTTCTTCACCTTCCAACTCTTTTCCACCTCTTCCCTTTTCAGGGCGGCTATCCTGGCCGCCTCTTCATCTCGTAGGAACTGGTGAAGCTTCTCAAACTCTTTCTTAATCTGCTTCTCTGTGTGCTGGACCTGGGTCTGGAGACACGATCTAATTAGAGCTCTGAAAATATGACCTCTGTCATTTTAACTTTCAACATCCTGTAAAATGTCAACATCACCTCAGCTACCACTCCGGGGAGATGGAGGATAATGTTTTATTATTGCCCAGAATGAGAGGAGAATGGACAGAAAAAGGACTGGAATATGTCTGGAGAAGCAGTAAGGAGAGGCCTCACTTGGTGTTTAGACCATGTTGGTGCAACAGTTGAAGATAGATGGAAGATGGGCTTTTTTTTTGGTCCCATCATCCTCATCATCATTTGCACCATCTGCTACACCATCTTAGTTAACCTGCTAAGGCTAAAGAACAGAGCAAGAGTGTTGAGGCGCGCTACACTACTTCCTGCTAATGACCTTTTTGATGTTGAATGTTGCTAAGAGAATGAACTGAAAGGGAACGTTGACCGAGATTGAAAAGTGTCTTGTTACTTGAAGTTGACCTTTGCTTATTGTCTAAGTTCGGGGGGGGGGGGGGTCCTGTTTTGACATGTTAGAACCACAGTCCATTGTTTTAAAATGTGTGAAGTTGATGGAGGTTTGGTTGGTGTTATATCCACACTCAATTACTTTAAATTTAGTGGAGACGATGCAGTGTGGTTAGTGTTATATTCACAATCAATCACTTTGAAAATAGTCATGAGTTTGGCTTGCACTGAAGGGTTTTTCCATAAGAGGCAGACCATTTTGATTAGAAAAGGGAGGAGTAGGATAACAGAGAGCATTCTTCTTCTTCTTTTGGATGCTGAAGATCTGCTAGACTTGTGAGCAGTAGAGCCTGGTGGGAGGAGCTATAGGAGGACGAGCTCATTGTAATGGCTGGAATGGTATGACAGGAATGAAACCACGTTTGACTTCATATGTTTGATACCATTCCTTTTATTCCGTCCTCCTATAGCTCCTCCCACCAGCCTCTACTGCTTGTGAGTATTCTTAGGGAGTTTTAACTAAAAGCTGCAGATCCAGTTATGCATGTCTGTCTTTACTAAAGGGGTTTCATGCCAATACTGTATGTAGGTGAACTGCCGTTAGCACAAGATTGTTATTACAGATTACTAGAAGGAAACATTGTATTTTATAATGTACTAATGATTGACTATTGGACTGAAAGGAAGTATTTGTATTACTTTGATAGTTACAAATAAAATGTGTTAGAAGGAAAAACTTAATGCCTTCTATGCTCGCTTCGAGGCAAACGACACTAAACCATGCATGAGCGCACCAGCTGTTCCGGATGACTGTGTGATCACGCTCTCCATAGCCGATGTGAGTAAGACCTTTAAACAGGTCAACATTCACAAGGCCACAGGGCCAGACGGATTACCAGGATCCATTCCAGAACATGGAAATTCCATAGTTCCCGCTAGGGTTGCGCATTTTGGGGATAATTCAGAGGTGGAAACTTTCTGTGGGAATTAATGGGAATTAACGGAAATATATGCAAATTAATATTAATACCATTTAAATGTAGATGGTTTTGCATTGGATATATTTACCATATCATATGAAGACAGAAACAAACATTTTACCTTATCATAAGTAGACATAATTGCAAATTATGAAAATCCTTCAAATAGAAAAAAAACAAAAAACTATTTAGTTACAAATTGAACTTTAATTAAATGAGTTGACTCTTCACATGGGATTATTTCAATGAACAACAAAAGGGAATATTGAATGATCCCCAATGATCCATCGCATCTCCCAAAAACATTTTCAACATCTGTAAAATGATAGTCTAGAAACTAAACCTTTGATTGTCTTCCTTTCAGGCGTCCATGTCTTCTCCCTGGACCTCATCAATGTCCACCTGTTTAACATCAGACTCTGAGGCCTCATCTTCACTGTCACTTTCCAACCTTGTGGAGGATGGCTCGTTGTCAGGCTCAAAAAGCCTCAAATTTGCCCGGATGGCCACCAATTTTTAAACCCTTGTATTGGTCAGCCTGTTGCGTGCGTGTTCCCAAACAAGGACCAGTTGCGCTCTGAGGCGGCTAATGTTGGTAAGATTTGGAGGATGACGATGATGGAGGCAACAGTCCCTTCCACCAGGTGGCTAATGAGATGTTGGCACGACTGCCATATTGCATCTCCATCCCAAAGCCCTTGTTTGGAAGTGTACTTCGCCAGACTGCCAAGAACCTTGGCCTCATCCAGGCCAAGGTGGCGAGACACGGTAGTGATGACACCATAGGCCTAGTTGATCTCTGCACCAGACAGGATGCTCTTGCCAGCATACTTGGGGTCCAACATGTACGCTGCAGCGTGTATGGGCTTCAGGCAGAAGTCTTCACACTTTTTGATGCATTTCAGAACTACAGTTTCCTCTGCTTGGAGCAACAGTGAAGTGGGCAGGGCAGTACGGATTCTCTTACATCTGCAAGCAGAGTCTGATCATCAGTCAGGATGGCATTGTCTCCCTCAATCCGTGCAATGGCTACTGCTATAGGTTTCAGGAGTTTCAGGCTGCTTACCACTCTTCCAAAATACATTATCCAGGAGGATCCTCTTGATGGGGCTGTCCATATCGGCAGGCTGTGATATGGCCATTTCTTGGAGAGACTCCTTCCCCTCCTCCAGGAGACTGTCAAACCTGATGACAATCCCACCCCAATGGGTGTTGCTGGGCAGCTTCAATGTGATGCTCTTATTCTTCTCACTTTTGTTGGTGAAGTAGATTGCTGCTATAACTTGATGACCCTTCACATACCTAACTATTTCCTTGGCTCTCTTGTACAGTGTATCCATTGTTTTTAGTGCCATGATGTCCTTGACGAGCAGATGCAATGCATGAGCAGCACAGCCAATGGGTGTGATGTGTGGGTAGGACTCCTCCACTTTAGACCAAGCAGCCTTCATGTTCACAGCATTGTCTGTCACCAGTGCAAATACCTTCTGTGGTCCAAGGTCATTTATGACTGCCTTCAGCTCATCTGCAATGTAGAGACCGGTGTGTCTGTTGTCCCTTGTGTCTGTGCTCTTGTAGAATACTGGTTGAGGGGTGGAGATGATGTAATTAATTATTCCTTGCCCATGAACATTCGACCACCCATCAGAAATGATTGCAATACAGTCTGTTTTCTCTATGATTTGCTTGACCTTCACTTGAACTCTGTTGAACTCTGCATCCAGCAAATTAGTAGATAAAGCATGTCTGGTTGGAGGGGTGTACGCTGGGTGAAGAACATTCAGATATCTCTTCCAATACACATTGCCTGTGAGCATCAGAAGTGAATCAGTTGCATACACAGCTTGAGCAAGACATTCACCAGCATTTCTCCGACTACGTTCCTCAATTGAGTAAAAAAAAAACTTTGATTCCAGGAGGACCATGAGTTGTTGCTATCGATAAGGTGTCTGATTGATCATTTTCACCTCGAATAGAATTAAAGGGACTTTTGTCAGACATTGCTTGTTGTGAACGCTGAGGGAACTTTATGCACTTGGCCAGATGATTCTGCATCTTTGTTGCATTCTTCACATATGATTTGGCACAGTATTTGCACATGTACACAGATTTTCCTTCTACATTAGCTGCAGTGAAATGTCTCCACACATCAGAAAGTGCCCGTGGCATTATCCTGTAAAGATTAGAAAAAAATGAATAAAAATAAATAAATAAAATTCCATGCACAGATAAATAGTTAAGCAGTTAGATTAAACAACTCCTTTGTAAGATAAATGTTTTAAAATGAAACATGTATGGAAACAGGTGAATTAACACTCCTCAGTTAGCAGGCTCATGCAAGCTAAAACCCACATGGTAGCAAAAACTAACTAGCAGAAATTGTTAGCAAGTTAGAAAATATTTAAACACACTTTGCTGTAGGCTACTATTTACTAGTTAACAAAAAATTATTTGTCATATAAAATATATTCACCCCACCCAGTATTGTAATTAAAACTTACCAGAAAGCATGTAGTCCTTGGCTCAGACAGCATCTAATTATTGTGCAAGATCTTGAAAATCAGATGTGCATGTGATGGAAGAGTGCACTGTGCATGCAGAGGGTTGCAATTCCATTGAATTGGGGATAGTTTAACCAAAATATGCCACAAGACCTAGAATTGCCTTATATGTATCCCACAAAAAAGGTTCACTGTTATAAAATAACTTTTTGATGAATTTAAGCAAAATTCCCGGGCTTAACCTCCCATGGAGAATTTCCGGAAATTTACCGGAAAGTTTCCGACCCTTTGCAACCCTAGTTCCCGCTTCCGGGTGGGTCTGTTGCGGCACACATCATTCTTACCTTGATATGCTGTGCTGTTTTACAACAGGTAAGCTTGACTTCTTTAAAGACCTTCAGTTTCTCCTGCAATGGCTTCAGTGCACTCTGGATTTCCTTCTATAATTTAAGTAAAACATATCAGCACACCCAAGTGTACAAATTAGACAGGACTGTTCATTCCGTATCGAGGAAGTTTACACTGATTTAAATTTAAAGGCGTTAGCAGACACTCGTGTATAACCTTTACGTTTATATTGCCCAATCTGTAACGCTTCAGCGACACATTGAATAGAGCCCTAAATCCATAGTTTAAGTAATTCACAGTTCCAAATATCTAAACGTTAGGCAGACTTAAAATGACCACATGCTGCTTACCTTATGATCTTCTGCAGCTTCATCTATGGGGATGCAGTTATGACCTTTGTGTTTCCTTGAATCACGACACACCAAACAGATGGCGTGTTCATCCTTCAGACAGAAGAGCTTGAGTTTCTCACCATGCAGACTGCAGAGCACCTCAGACCCTGCTGAAGGTCTCTGACTCCTTTCCTTTAAGAAGGCCTCACACAGGTTCTTTAGAGACAGGTTATTAGGAGGTTCAGACCTTGAGGATCTTCTCCTGCAGACTGGACACTCTTGGGATCCGCTCTTTTCCCAGAATTTCTGCAGACAGGCTTTACAGAAGCTGTGGCTACACGACATGACGACAGGATCTCTGAAGATGTCACAGCACACAGGACAGGATAAATCCTCAACGGGGAGAGAGAATTTGCAAGCCATTTTCACACTTGCCTCGCTCCTCCAGAAGGGCAAGCAGAGTTTACTTTCACTTTAAAAGACCCACCCTGTTTGTTAAAAGAGCTATACAGTTTAGTGGAATGTCCTTATCTTCTTCAGTATCTGCTCTGAGATGTTGACATTAAAAGTCATGTGTTGTGAACCTTGTTCTGTGTTGAACCACAGGCAAATAAAGAGTTCTTAGCTGTTGACTTCAGGCTTACAGTTGCACTGCTGTCTGTCTGCTACACTTGACGGTGTGTTGGTTTGTTTGTCAAAGCGTTGCAACAATGTTGTTACTAATTCATGCAATCAATTACAGGAGTGGTCCTGAAAGATTACAACCACGACCTAGAGTGATAACACCAGCGATCGACACTTTACAAACTAAGCACGCTGGAAATAAACACACGCAACTGCCGTGCCAACCGAGAGCTCCCACACAGAGCCATCTTCATTATCTCCTTCCTGACTGCTGTTAAAGTGGCAGCGCACAGTGAAGGCTCCATGCAAGGATTTCGCAACATCATGTAATAAACTTCTTTTGAGATGATTGTTTTAATGAAAAGCTCTATATAAAATACATCTGCTATTAAGTGTATGAGGAGAGAGTGGAGCATATGAGCCATTACCTGAGAAAGATTTTGATTTGATCTGTGTGTTTGTTTGAGTGAGGTAAAGAAAGAGTTGACTTGCAGTGGAGGCTCCTCAGAGGAGGAAGGAGAGGACCATCCTGCTCAGTGAATTTCATACAAAATAAAAATATTAAAACATTTGAAATGTTTCATTTTTAGATAAAACTTTACTAATTATATTCACATCACCAAATCATTGATTAAGACACATTGTTTTGCAATGAAGGTCTACAGTAGCCTCAACAGCACTCTGTAGGGTAGCACCATGGTGTAGCCAGAGGCCAGCTAGCTTCCGTCCTCCTGTGGGTACATTGACTTCAATAAAAAAACCTAGGAGGCTCATGGTTCTCACCCCCTTCCATAGATTTAAACACTAATAATGACAACTTCCAGAGGACATCCTCCAACCCATCAGAGCTCTTGCAGCATGAAATGAATCTAGTACTGAAAGCATAAGCTACAGCTAGCTAGCACTGCAGTGCATAACATGTGGTGAGTAGCTGACTCAAAGAGAAAGATAAGTTTTGAACAAATTACCTTCTTAAAAAATTAAGAAAAAGAAAAAGGAGAGAGAGAGGTCATGTTTTTTTCACTTTCACTTACTCATGTTCACTTATTTAGCCAGCAAATGCAGCTAGCTCAAACAGAGGAATGCTATGTTAGCTAGCCTCTCTGGGCTAGGTGGGACGCTCAACAGCCAGTTGAATCCTGTGGCGCGTTATTCAAATACCTTAGAAATGCTATTACTTCAATTTCTCAAACATGACTATTTTACAGCATTTTAAAGACAAGACTCTCGTTAATCTAACCACACTGTCCGATTTCAAAAAGGCTTTACAACGAAAGCAAAACATTAGATTATGTCAGCAGAGTACCCAGCCAGAAATAATCAGACACCCATTTTTCAAGCTAGCATATAATGTCACATAAACCCAAACCACAGCTAAATGCAGCACTAACCTTTGATGATCTTCATCAGATGACAATCTTAGGACATTATGTTATATAATACATACATGTCTGTTCAATCAAGTTCATATTTATATCAAAAACCAGCTTTTTACATTAGCATGTGACTAGCATTCCCACCGAACACTCCTGGTGAATTTACTAAATTACTCACGATAAACGTTCACAAAAAGCATAACAATTATTTTAAGAATTATAGATACAGAACTCCTCTATGCACTCGATATGTCCGATTTTAAAATAGAATATTGCAAAATGTGCTTTCACCGAAAAGCTAAGTAGATAGCCCGGCATCACAGGGCTAGCTATTTAGACACCCAGCAAGTTTAGCATTCACCAAAGTCAGATTTACTATAAGAAAAATGTTATTACCTTTGCTGTCTTCGTCAGAATGCACTCCCAGGACTTCTACTTCAATAACAAATGTTGGTTTGGTCCCAAATAATCCATTGTTATATCCAAATAGCGGCGTTTTGTTTGTGCTTTCAAGACACTATCCGAAAGGGTAAATAAGGGTTACGAGCATGGCGCATTTCGTGACAAAACATTTCTAAATATTCCATTACCGTACTTCGAAGCATGTCAACCGCTGTTTAAAATCAATTTTTATGCCACTTTTCTCGTAAAAAAGCGATAATATTCCGACCGGCAAAGCCTGTTTACATTCAACGAGAGAGAAAGTAAAAGCATGCTATCCCCTCATGCACGAGCCTCAGTCTAAAGGCCCTCTGATAGAGCACTTGCCAAACGCGCTAGTGTGTTTCAGCCTGGGCCTTGAATTACGTCATTCAGCTTTTTCCCGGGTTCTGAGAGCCTATGGGAGCCGTAGGAAGTGTCACGTTACAGCAAAGATCCTCAGTCTTCAATAAAAAGAGCCAAGATGAACAACAACTTGTCAGACAGGCCACTTCCTGGTCAGAATCTTCTCAGGTTTTTGCCTGCCATAGGAGTTCTGTTATACACAGACACCATTCAAACAGTTTATTGAAACTTTAGGGTGGTTTCTATCCAAAGCAAATAATTATATGCATATTCCAGTTACTGGGCAGGAGTAGTAACCAGATTAAATCAGGTAAGTTTTTTATCCGGCCGTGTAAATACTGCCCCCTATCCCCAACAGACTGCTGGCTATGCCTATCCAGCACAACACTGGAATTCTTCCAAGTCAAGGTAAGCTTTTACAAATTTATTGCCACCGGGGCCCACCGGTGTACTGCTGAACTGCTAACTGACTGTACACTATGCTGCATGATTGTAGCGGGTTTACTAACGTCTTAGTTATATTAGCTATGTTGACTAGGACTTTACTTTAGCTAATATGGTGACAACGATGTAGGCTCTGTGTAGCGGTTATGATATGGTTTGGCTTGGAAAGGTTTTTTCGCATGGTCACATACAGCTGATGTGTTGTGCATTGCAGTCCACAATCGAAAGGAAAAGGTGAAAAGAGAATACAACGTGGCTACTATGAAAGTGAACTGTGTTTACATGTGACCAGGGGTGTATTAATTCCACCAATTCTGTTAAATCGTTTCTTAAAACGGAAACAAACGGAGCAAAACAGGTATTAACTTACACTACTGTTCAAAAGTTTGGGGTCACTTAGAAATGTCCTTGTTTTTGAAAGAAAAGCACATTTTTTGTCCATTAAAATAACATAAAATTGATCAGAAATACTGTGTTGTCACATCCTGACCAGTAAAGGGGTTATTTGTTATTGTAGTTTGGTCAGGACGTGGCAGAGGGTGTTTGTTTTATGTGGTTCAGGGTTTGTTGGGATATGTTCTTATGTAAGAGGGGTGTTTGTTTTATGTGTCCCAGGGTTTTTGGGTATTGTTCTGTTTTGTATTTCTATGGTTTTTCTATGGCTCTCAATCAGGAATCGTTGTTGCTGATTGGGAGTCATACTTAGGTAGCCCTTTTTTCACCTGTCTTTTGTGGGAAGTTGTTTTTGCATTGCTGTGTGTAGCCTGCAAGACTGTTTGTCGTTCGTTCGTTTTCTTGTTTTGTTTTTTCAGTGTTCAAATAAAAGTAAATATGAGCACTCAACCCGCTGCGCCTTGGTCTACTCCATACGATGACCGTTACAGAACTTCCCACCACCAACGGACCAAGCAGCGGGGGAAGGAGCAGCAGAGGAACTATGTGGACTACAAGGAATCATGGACATGGGAAGAAATTCTGGACGGGGCTGGACCATGGCACCAGGCTGGTGAATACCGTCGCCCACCGGAGGAGATGGAGGCAGCCAAGCCGGAGCGGTGCCGGTATGAGGCTTTATACGCGCCGATTGGAAAGCACGAGAGGCACCCCCAATAATTTTTTTGGGGCCAAGGGTGAGCCCTAAGCCAACTCCCCATGCTTATTATGAGGAGCATATGGAGTGGAGAGCGCCGGAGTATGCAGAAGTGCACACCATCTCGCCCATGCGCACGCACGCACAGTCCGGTGCGAGCGATCCCAGCCCCTCGCAAGTGCCGTGCTAGAGTGGGCATCCAGCCTGGAAGGAGAATGCCCACGCAGCGCATCTGGCCACCGGTGCGCCTCCTAGGCCCAGGCTACCCTATGCCTGCTTTATGCACGGCAACCATCAGGCCTCTGCACAGCCCAGTTCGCCCTGTACCAGCACTCGTGCAGGGCTGCTATTACCATCCAGCCAGGACAGGTTGTGCAGGAGGTGCGCTCCGGAGCCGAGAGAGCCGCCCCACGGTCCGGAGCCGAGAGAGCCGCCCCACGGTCCGGAGCCGAGAGAGCCGCCCCACGGTCCGGAATCGGCACAGCCAGAGTGGCCCTACGGTCCGGAATCAGCGTAGCCAGAGACGCCCTTCAGCCCAAGGTCTCCAGCGATGCACATCAGCCCGAGGTCTCCAGCGATGCACATCAGCCCGAGGTCTTCAGCGATGTGCCTTAGCCCAGAGACTTCGGGAAGGGTAACATTTAATAATTATTTAGCGGGGGTGGACAGGTTAGGTGGGGGAGTAAGGCCGGAGCCTGAGCCACCTCCATAGTAGGGGGGGGGGGGGGGGGTGTAGCACAAGAACCATCGGTGACGGTGGCCACCCTCCCTTCCCTCCCTTTAGTTTGGGATTATTTTGGTTTTGGGGTTATTTTTTGTGTGAGGTGCATCCGGGGTCTGCACCTTTGGGGGGGGGGGGGGGGGGGGTACTGTCACGTCCTGACCAGTAAAGGGGTTATTTGTTATTGTAGTTTGGTCAGGACGTGGCAGGGGTTTGTTGGGATATGTTCTTATGTAAAAGGGGTGTTTGTTTTGTGTGTTCCGGGGTTTTTGGGTATTGTTCTGTGTGTTCCGGGGTTTTTGGGTATTGTTCTATGTGTTCCGGGGTTTTTGGGTATTGTTCTATGTGTTCCGGGGTTTTTGGGTATTGTTCTATGTGTTCCGGGGTTTTTGGGTATTGTTCTATGTGTTCCGGGGTTTTTGGGTATTGTTCTATGTGTTCCGGGGTTTTTGGGTATTGTTCTATGTGTTCCAGGGTTTTTGGGTATTGTTCTATGTTTTATATTTCTATGGTTTTTCTATGTTATGTATTTCTTTGTTGGCCTGGTATGGCTCTTAATCAGGAACAGCTGTACATCGTTGTTACTGATTGGGAGTCATACTTAGGTAGCCCTTTTTTCACCTGTCCTTTCTGGGAAGTTGTTTTTGCATTGCTGTGTGTAGCCTGCAAGACTGTTTGTCGTTCGTTTTCTTGTTTAAGTGTTCAATAAAAGTAAATATGAGCACTCAACCCGCTGCGCCTTGGTCTACTCCATATGACGACCGTTACAGTGTAGACATTGTTAATTTTGTAAATGAAAATTGTAGCTGGAAACGGCTGATTTGTAAAGGAATATCTACATAGGCGTACAGAGGCCCATTATTAGCAACCATCACTCCTGTGTTCCAATGGCATGTTGTTTTAGCTAATCCAAGTAGAATTCCTGATTCTACCTGGATTATGTTGGAGAGGCTTCCATTAAAGAACACCCTCTGTGTTCACCCTCTGTTAGACAGGTAACTCTTTATCCACAATATAGCAGGGGGTGTAAGCCATAACACATACGTTTTTCCAGTAGAAGAATATGATCGATAATGTCAAAAGCCGCACTGACGTCTAACAAAATAGCCCCCACAATCTTTTTATCATCAATTTCTCTCAGCCAATCAGTCATTTGTGTAAGTGCTGTTGTTGTTGAATGCCCTTCCCTATAAGCCTGCTGAAAGTCTGACAATTTGTTTACTGTAAAATAGCGTTGAATCTGGTCAAACACCATTTTTTCCAAAACTTTACTATGGGTTGGTAACAGGCTGAATGGTCGGCTATTTGAGCAGGTAAAAGGGGTTTTACTATACTTACAGAGAGGGGGGAAAAGTATTTGATCCCCTGCTGATTTTGTACGTTTGCCCACTGACAAAGAAATGACCAGTCTATAATTTTAATGGTAGGTTTATTTGAACAGCGAGAGACAGAATAACAACAAAAAATCCAGAAAAACGCATGTCAAAAATGTTAAAATGATTTGCATTTTAATGAGGGAAATAAGTATTTGACCCCTCTGCAAAACATGACTTAGTACTTGGTGCCAACAAGGGTTTTGCCAATCACAGAGGTCAGACGTTTCTTGTAATTGGCCACCAGGTTTGCACACATCTCAGGAGGGATTTTGTCTCACTCCTCTTTGCAGATCTTCTCCAAGTCATTAAGGTTTCGAGGCTGACGTTTGGCAACTCGAACCTTCAGCTCCCTCCACAGATTTTGTATGGGATTAAGGTCTGGAGACTGGCTAGGCCACTCCAGGACCTTAATGTGCTTCTTCTTGAGCCACTCCTTTGTTGCCTTGGCTGTGTGTTTTGGGTCATTGTGATGCTGGAATACCCATCCACGACCCATTTTCAATGACCTGGCTGAGGGGAGGAGGTTCTCACCCAAGATTTGATGGTACATGGCCCCGTCCATCGTCCCTTTGATGCAGTGAAGTTGTCCTGTCCCCTTAGCAGAAAAACACCCCCAAAGCATAATGTTTCCACCTCCATGTTTGACGGTGGGGATAGTGTTCTTGGGGTCATAGGCAGCATTCCTCCTCCTCCAAACACGGCAAGTTGAGTTGATGCCAAAGAGCTCCGTTTTGGTCTCATCTGACCACAACACTTTCACCCAGTTGTCCTCTGAATCATTCAGATGGTCATTGGCAAACTTCAGAAGGGCATGTATATGTGCTTTCTTGAGCAGGGGGACCTTGCGGGCGCTGCAGGATTTCAGTCCTTCACGGCGTAGTGTGTTACCAATTGTTTTCTTGGTGACTATGGTCCCAGCTGCCTTGAGATCATTGACAAGATCCTCCCGTGTAGTTCTGGGCTGATTCCTTACCGTTCTCATGATCATTGCAACTCCACGAGTTGAGATCTTGCATGGAGCCCCAGGCCGAGGGAGATTGACAGTTATTTTGTGTTTCTTCCATTTGCGAATAATCGCACCAACTGTTGTCACCTTCTCACCAAGCTGCTTGGCGATGGTATTGTAGCCCATTCCAGCCTTGTGTAGGTCTACAATCTTGTCCCTGACATCCTTGGAAAGCTCTTTGGTCTTGGCCATGGTGGAGAGTTTGGAATCTGATTGATTGATTGATTCTGTGGACAGATGTCTTTTTTACAGGTAACAAGCTGTGGTTAGGAGCACTCCCTTTAAGAGTGTGCTCTAATCTCAGCTCGTTACCTGTATAAAAGACACCTGGGAGCCAGAAATCTTTCTGATTGAGGGGGTCAAATACTTATTTCCCTCATTAAAATGCAAATCTATTTATAAAATTTTTGACATGCGTTTTTCTGGATTTTTTTGTTATTCTGTCTCTCACTGTTCAAATAAACCTACCATTAAAATTATAGACTGATCATTTCTTTGTCAGTGGGCAAATGTACAAAATCAGCAGGGGATTAAATATTTTTTTCTCTCACTGTAGGTAGCGGAATGACTTTTGCTTCCCTCCAGGCCTGAGGGCACACTTTCTAGTAGGCTTAAATTGAAGATATGGTAAATGGGAGTGGCAATATCGTCTGCTATTATCCTCAGTAATTTTCCATCCAAGTTGTCAGACTCCGGTGGCTTGTCATTGTTGATAGATTTTTTTAAATTCACCTCTTCCTCACTCACTTTATGGAATTCAAAATTACAATTCTTGCCTTTCAAAATTTGGTCAGATATACTTGGATGTGTAGTGTCAGTGTTTGTTGCTGGCATGTCATGCCTAAGTTTGCTAATCTTGCCAATTAAAAAAATCATTAAAAGTAGTTGGCAATATCAGTCGGTTTTGTGAGGAATGAGCCATCTGATTCAATGAATGATGGACCTGAGTTTGCCTTTTTTCCAAAAATTCCATTTAAGGTACTCCAAAGTGTTTTACTATCATTCTTTGTCATTTTTTGTATCATAGTGTAGTTTCTTCATAGTTTTATTCAGTTTAGACACATGATTTCTCAATTTGCAGTACGTTTTCCAATTGGTTGTGCAGCCAGACTTATTTGCCATTCCTTTCGCCTCATCCTTCTCAACCATACAATTGCTCAATTCCTCATCAATCCACTGGGATTTAAGTTTTACAGTCATTTTCTTAATGGGTGCATGCTTTTAGTAACTGGGATAAGCAATTTCATAAATGTGTCAAGTGCAACATCTGTTTGCTACTCATTACACACCACGGACCAACAAATATTATTTACATCAACAACATAGGAATCACTACAAAACCTATTGCATGACCGCTTATACACTATGTAAGGCCCAGCCTTTGGAACTTTGGTTTTCCTAGATATGGCTACTATATTGTGATCACTACATCCGATGCATCTGGATACTGCTTTCAAGCACATTTCTGCAGCGTTGGTAAAGATGTGACCAATACATGTTGATGTTTTCATTCCTGTGCTGTTTGTAACTACCCTGGTAGGTTATTTGATAACCTGAACCAGGTTGCAGGCACTGGTTACAGTTTGAAGCTTTTTCTTGAGTGGGCAGCTTGATGAAAGCCAGTAAATATTTAAATCAGAGAGAAAATATACCTCTCTATTTATATCACATACATTATCAAGCATTTCACACGTTATCCAGATAGTGACTATTAGCACTTGGTGGTCTATAGCAGCTTCCCACAATAATGGGCTTTAGGTGAGGCAGATGAACCTGTAGCCATATTACTTCAACAGTATTTAACATAAGACTAGAAAGGATCTCTACAGGAATGTGGTTCTGAATATAAAACAGCAACATCTCCACCAGTGGCATTAGTATATTTTCTGAAAATGTTATAACCTTGTATTGCTACCACTGTATCATCAAAGTTATTGTCTAAGTGAATTTCAGAGATAGTAAGAATATGAATGTCATCTGTAACTAGCAAATGATGAAATTCATGAACCTTGTTTCTTAAGTTGAAGTCGGAAGTTTACATACACCTTAGCCAAATACATTTAAACTCAGTTTCACTATTCCTGACATTTAATCCTAGTAACAATTCCCTGTTTGAGGTCAGTTAGGATCACCACTTTATTTTAAGAATGTGAAATGTCAGAATAATAGTAGAGAGAAGGATTTATTTCAGCTTTTATTTCTTTCATCACATTTCCAGTGGGTCAGAAGTTTACATGCACTCAATTAGTATTTGGTAGCATTGCCTTTAAATTGTTTAACTTGGGTAAAACGTTTAGTATAACCTTCCACAAGCTTCCACAATAAGTTGGGTGAATTTTGGCCCATTCCTCCTGACAGAGCTGATGTAAATGAGTCAGGTTTGTAGGCCTCCTTGCTCGCACACGCTTTTTCAGTTCTGCCCACAAATGTTCTATAGGATTGAGGTCAGGGCTTTGTAATGGCCACTCCAATACCTTGACTTTGTTGTCCTTAAGCCATTTTGCCACAACTTTGGAAGTATGCCTGGGGTCATTGTCAATTTGGAAGACCCATTTGTGACCAAGCTTTAACTTCCTGACTGATGTCTTGAGATGTTGCTTCAATATATCCACCTAATTTTCCTCCCACATGATGCCATCTATTTTGTGAAGTGCACCAGTCCCTCCTGCTGCAAAGCAGCCCCACAACATGATGCTGCCACCCCCATGCTTCACGGTTGGGATGGTGTTCTTCGGCTTGCAAGCGTCCCCCTTTATCTTCCAAACATAACGATGGTAATTATGGGCAAACAGTTCTATTTTTGCTTCATAAGACCAGAGGACATTTCTCCAAAAAGTACGATCTTTGTCCCCATGTGCAGTTGCAAACCGTAGTCTGGCTCTTTATGGCGGTTTTAGAGCAGTGGCTTCTTTCTTGCTGAGCGGCCTTTCAGGTTATGTTGATATAGGACTCCTTTTTCTGTGGATATAGATACTTTTGTACCCGTTTCCTCCAGCATCTTCACAAGGTCCTTTGCTGTTGTTCTGGGTTTGATTTGCACTTTTCGCACCAAAGTACGTTCATCTCTAGGAGACAGAATGTGTCTCCTTCCTGAGCGGTCCCATGGTGTTTCTACTTGCGTACTATTGTTTGTACAGATGAACGTGGTACCTTCAGGCGTTTGGAAATTGCTCCCAAGGATGAACCAGACTTGTGGAGGTCTACAATTTTTTTCTGAGGTTTTTGCTGATTTCTTTTGATTTTCCCGTGATGTTAAGCGAAGAGGCACTGAGTTTGAAGGTAGGCCTTGAAATACATCCACAGGTACACCTGCAATTGACTCAAATGATGTCAATTAGCCTATCAGAAGCTTCTAAAGCCATGACATAATTTTCTGGAATTCTCCAAGCTGTTTAAAGGCACAGTCAACTTGGTGTATGTAAACTTCTGACCCACCGGAATTGTGACACAGTGAATTATAAGTGAAATAATCTGTCTGTAAACAATTGTTGGAAAAATTACTTGTGTCCTGCACAAAGTAGATGTCTTAACCGACTTCCCAAAACTATAGTTAACAAGATATTTGTGGAGTGGTTGAAAAACGAGTTTTAATGACTCCAACCTAAGTGTATGTAAACTTCTGACTTCAACTGTATGTTAACATGGGCTATTTTGAGCACTTTTCTGTAAGGCTTGCTTGTTTGTTTTTATTGCTTTACTGGGAAGCTTAGCAGAAGTAAATATTCTCATGTTATTTATGTTAGTGCAGGGTGAGCTGCACACAGTGGACTTCATACTAGAGCACACACCGCCACAGTGCTAACAGCATAAATTTGGTTCATAGGCTACAATTGCTGCATAGAATTATACAACTGTAAGATCAGCAGAGGCATTCAGGGCAGTTAGAGGGACATAAATTAGATTAATTCCATTGTGTCTTCCAATGCTCCTGGTGTAATGTACATTTGCTAAAGCATTATGATGATTCAGCGACACAATGGTAGGGATTAACTGAGCTGGGCTTGGGTCATTAAGTCATTGTCTCAACGCAGCCTCATAATGCTGTTTTATTTTTTATATTTCACCTTTATTTAACCAGGTAGGCAAGTTGAGAACAAGTTCTCATTTACAACTGCGACCTGGCCAAGATAAAGCAAAGCAGTGCGACCAAAAACAACACAGAGTTACACGTGGGATAGACAAACGTACAGTCAATAACACAATAGAGAAATCTATGCACAGTGTGTGCAAATGTAGAAAGATTAGGGAGGTATGGCAATAAATAGGCCATAGTGGCGAAATAATTACAATTTGGCATTAACACTGTAGTGATAGATGAGCAGTTGAGGATGTGCAAGTAGAGAATAGAGATACTGGGGTGGAAAAGAGGGGTTGGCTTTGGGGATAACCAGTGAAATATACCTGCTGGAGCGGGTGCTACGGGTGGGTGTTGCTATGGTGACCAGTGAGCTGACATAAGGCGGGGCTTTACCTAGCAACGACTTATAGATGACCTGGGGCCAGTGGGTGTGGTGACAAATATGTAGCGAGGGCCAGCCAACGAGAGCATACAGGTCGCAGTGGTGGGTAGTATACGGGGCTTTGGTGACAAAACAGATGGCACTGTGATAGACTACATCCAATTTGCTGAGTAGCATTGGAGGCTATTTTGTAAATGACATCGCTGAAGTCAAAGATCGGTAGGATAGTCAGTTTTACGAGGGTATGTTTGGCAGCATGAGTGAAGGAGGCTTTGTTGTGAAATAGGAAGCTGATTCTAGATGTAATTTTGGATTGGAGATGCTTAATGTGAGTCTGGAAGGAGAGTTTAGTCCAACCAGACACCAAGGTATATGTAGTTGTCCACATATTCTAAGTCAGAACCGTCCAGAGTAGCGATGCAATTCGGGTGGGCGGGTGAGGGCAGCAATCAGTTGAAGAGCATGCGTTTAGTTTTACTAGCATTTACAAGCAGTTGGAGGCCCCGGAAGGAGTGTTGTATGGCATTGAAGCTTGTTTGGAGGTTTGTTAACACAGTGTCCAAAGAAGGGCCAGATATATACAGAATGGTGTCGTCTGCGTAGAGGTGGATCAGACAATCACCAGCAGCAAGAGCGACATCATTGATAAATACAGAGAAAAGAGTCAGCCCAAGAATTGAACCCTGTGGCACCCCCATAGAGACTGCCAGAGGTCCGGACAACAGGCCCTCCGTTTGACACACTGAACTCTATCTAAGTAGATGGTGAACCAGGCAAGGCAGTCATTTGAGAAACCACGGCTATTGAGTCTGCAGATAAGAATGTGGTGATTGACAGAGTCAAAGCCTTGGCCAGGTCAATGAAGACGGCTGCACAGTACTGTCTCAGCTGATAATTTTAGAAAGAGAGTGTCCAGATTGTCTAGCCCAGCTAATTTGTAGGGATCTAGATTGTGCAGCTCTTTCAGAACATCAGTTATCTGGATTTGGGGGAAGGAGAAGCGGGGGGAGTGGGCTTGGGCAAGTTGCTGTGGGGGGTGCAGAGTTGTTGGCCGGAGTAGGGATAGCCAGGTGAAAAGCATGGCCAACCTAGAAAAATGCTTATTGAAATTCGATTATCGTACATTTTTCGGTGGTTACAGTGTTTCCTAGCCTCAGGGCAGTGGGCAGCTGCTCTTATTCTCCATGGACTTTACAGTGTCCCAAACCTTTTTGGAATTAGTGCTACAGGAAGCAAATTTATGTTTAAAAAAGCTAACCTTAGCTTTCCTAACTGACTGTGTATATTGGTTCCTGACTTCCCTGAAAAGTTCCATATCGCGGGGGCTGTCTGATGTTAATGCAGTATGCCACAGGATGTTTTTGTGCTGGTCAAGGGCAGTCAAGTCTGGAGTAAACCAAGGGCTATACTTGTTCTTAGTTCTACATTTTTTGAATGGGGCATGCTTGTTTAAGATGGTGAGGAAAGCACTTTTAAAAGAACAACCAGTCATCCTCTACTGACGGGATGAGGTCAATATCCTTCCAGGATACCTGGGCCAGGTCAATTAGAAAGGCCTGCTCGCTGAAGTGTTTTAGGGAGCGTTTGACAGTGATGAGGGGCGGTCGTTTGACTGCGGACCCATTACGGACGCAGACAATGAGGCAGTGATCGCTGAGATCCTGGTTGAAGACAGCAGAGGTGAATTTAAACGGCAAGTTGGTCAGGATGATATCTATGAACTTTGCAGGCTAACTCCACCCCCTTTGGCAGTTCTATCTTGTCGGAAAATGTTGTAGTTGGGGATGGAAATTTCTGAATTTTTGGTGGCCTTCCTAATCCAGGATTCAGACACGGCTAGGACATCAGGGTTGGCGGAGTGTACTAAAGCAGTGAATAAAACAAACTTAGGGTGGAGGCTTCTGATGTTAACATGCATGAAACCAAGGCTTTTACGGTTACAGGAGTCAACAAACGAGAGTGCCTGGGGAATAGGTGTAGTGCTGGGGGCTACAGGGCCTGGCTTAACCTCTACATCACCAGAGGAACAGAGGAGGAGTAGGATAACGGTACAGCTAAAGGCTATAAGAACTGGTCGTCTTCTGCGTTGGGAACAGAAAATAAAAGGAGCACATTTCTGGGCATGGTAGAATAGATTCAGGGCATAATGTACAGACAGTGGTATGGTAGGATGTGAGTACAGTGGAGGTACACCTAGGCGTTGAGTGACGATGAGAGAAATTGTGTCTCTGGAGGCACCAGTTAAGCCAGGTGAGGTCTCCGCATGTGTGGGGGGTGGGAAAAAAGAGCTATCTAGACATGTTGAGCGGGACTGGGGGTTCTACAGTGAAATAAAACAATAACTAACCGAAACAGCAGTAGATAAGGCATATTGACATTAGGGAGAGGCATGTGTAGCCGTGTGATCATAGGGTCCAATGAGCAGCAATAGGTGAGTCAGGGAGCCGTTCGGTAGTCGCTACTACGCTAGGTGAGTGGGAGACATGGCTTTCAGAACGCTAGCGAGCAGGGGCTAGCAGATGGGTCTTCGGGGACATCGCAACGGAAAAGCCTGTTGAAACCACATCGGACGATTACGTCGGCAGACCAGTCGTGATGGATCGGCGGCGCTACGTGTCGGCAATAAAGGGTCCAGGCCAATTGGCAAAAGAGGTATTGTAGCCCAAGAAATAGCTGGTATACCTCTTCGGCTAGCTGGGAGATGGGCCTAGCTTGAGGCTAGCTCAAGGCTAACTGGTGTTTGCTTCAGGACAGAGGCGTTAGCCAGCAATAGCCACTCGGTTGCATCTAGCTAGCTGCGATGATCCGGTGTAATGTCCAGAGCTTGCGGCAGGAATCCGGCAATGTGGTAGAGAAAAGCAGTCCAATATGCTCTGGGTTGATATATCGTGCTGTGCAGACTGGCAGGTTTTGACCGAGCTAAAGCTGGCTGGTGTCCGAGCTAACGGTGAAGACAGCTAGCAGTGGCTAGCTGACTACTAGCTAGTAGATAGTGAGCTGGCTAACTTCTGATGGGGGTTCCAATTATAAAGTATAAAAATAGCAGATCCCTACCACATTGGGTGAGGCGGATTGCAGGAAAGTATATTCAGTTTGTAGATGGAAAGTGAGATTAAGATATATACAAAAAAAACAAAGAAACTAGTTGAGGTAAGATCATGGGACAAGACAAACACAAAGACTGCTATGCCATCTTGGATTGCCAATAAATAAAGTGAAAGGATCCGGGAACCCAAATTATTTGGGTAGAGATGAGAGGGAAATATTAGCAATTGTATTACACCTGTGATTGAGAACACCTCCTGAATGCTCATGCACACACACACACACACACACACACACACACACACACACCTCCAAGACATTGGGTTAAATGTGGAAGACACATTTCAGTTGAATACATTCAGTTGTACAACTGACTAGGTATTCCCCTTTCCCACTGATTTCCCCCATTCATTACAAATAGATCAATGTCCGTTATTGTTACGTCCGCTCTCTACGCGTCTCTTCTCCACTTCTTCATCGATTCTCTTCATCCCTCCATTTGTATGTATCGCTCCCCCTCTTTTTTTACATCCATTAGTCCAAAGAAAGAGATTGCTAATTGGAACAAAAGCTGTTGGAATGAGAAACAATGGTCGGATAGGAGGGAACAGAGTTTCCATCCCAAATAGCACCCTATTCACTCTTTAGTGCACTACTTCTGACCAGAGCCCTATGGGTCCTAGTCAAAATAATGCACTGTATAGGGAATAAGATGCCAATAAGACGCAGCCAGAATGATTAACGATTATTCATTAGCTACTTTTTTCAATTACAGTTCAGCCTTAATTGTTTTTGTTTGTTTATCTCGACTCTCAGACACCCAATTAGCCAGTCTTTATTAGGGGAGCAAGGAGAAGAGGGAGGACGAGGACAATGATACGGATCATTTAAAATAGGCTTCCTTTTGCTCTTCTTATGTAACCTTCACTCCATCACAAGGGACTGGACAGGTAACAGTGCTCACCTGCTAGACAGGTACCCTAGTGGTTAGAGTGTTGGGCCAGTAGCCAAAAGGTTGCTAGATCAAATCTGGTGACAAAGTAGAAATCTGTTGTTCTGCCCCTGAACAAGGCAGTTAACCCATTGTTCCCAAGCTGTCATTGTAAATAACAACTTGTTCTTAACTGACTTGCCTAGTTAAATAAAAAAGTATAATAATATTGCTTTCATCCTCTGTTCAGATTAGTGCAGGTAAAATCGTAACAGGTCTCCCTAATTCACAATAGTGAGGATTCCTAAACTGGGCTGAGTTTAGGTTTGGCTTTGCATTGAGCCCAGAATCAAAGGTTAGTTGAAGTGCTCTGTGTGTCAACTAGCTAGATCCCAAACATGAACATATGGATCATGTGTGTACTCTGTCTACAAATGCTATACTAAATTACAATCTGCTTCTCATAACTCCACTCTCCTGTATGGTTTCTATTTACAGGACTAACATACCACGGGAAAAGCCTTTCAGCAGTGACAACACATTCCTAGCTGTAGAGTTCCTCAAGGTGCCATTGTGAATTAAATTAGATCGGTAACATTGGCAGTAGAGTATGTGATCACTGTGCATTATTCAAAACAGAGTATCCCCAGCCAACAACATCGACCTTACCTCAACTGTCATCTTTGGCTGGCAAAACAACGGATTTAAAATTACGTTCCGCATGGCCTGTGTTCTTGCTCTTTGTTCAAATCAAACCAAACGAGAAGCGAGGAAGCCTTTGACGCAAATCAATTCGCTCTCCCTTTTCACCACACAAACAGCTTCTCCTTTTCAACACAGGGTTATCAGCCCTGTCCAGAAGCCTACAATCTAGCGTGATTTACCATCCTGCACCAGACAAATATTATTTCATATGCTTTGTTTCCCTTGGTAATAGAACACAGACGACTTGTGTCGTCAGAAATAAGGTACCTCATTTATAAAACGGACTTACGATCAGTTTTGATCTTAAATATGACTTACGTAGAATACCACGTATATGTAGTTATTTATAAAACCTTACTTTGACCTGGAAATGATCTTATCTCTACGCAAAGTCTAGACTTGACATAAGTGATTTTCCTGCTGGTTATGTAGGGGTATTGCCGTTTGGGACGCAGATACGTCCAAGCATGTGGTGAACTTTGCTTTAGCTTTATGAACAATTTGTTAGGAATAATCAATTAAAGGTGTGAGGAATTAATTGCCAGACGTTAGGTGTTTTGAATTAAAAACAGGATGGATGTTCTATAAATAGTGTGTCAAATTAGAAAAAAGTAACCATGGCTGTTCTTGCATTATTGGAAGATTGAAAACCGTGCTTTTAGAAGGGAGAGAGTTTTCAGAGACCGGAATGACTTTTTTACGCATGATGATCCATGTCTTATAAATCGCTATCGTCTCCCAAGAAATGTTCTGTTAGATTTGTGCGTGGGTATATCACAGCCATCATTCAGCCGCATCCTGCCACAAATGCTCGAGGCGATTCCACACGTATTGTCCACGACGTACATTAGTTTCCCATTTACAGCCGACGAACAGACGCGCGAGAAAGCCGAGTTTGTCCGCTAATTAAATTTCCCAGGGGTCATATGTGCAGTTGACTGCACGCATTTTGCCTTACGCGCACCGTCTGTAGATGAACATGTATATGTTAACAGGAAGAATTTCCATTAATTGAATGTTCAGAACAGCTGCGATGCCCGTATGCAACTACTCAATGTATGCTCCAAGTGACCAGGGAATACGCACCACTCATTCATTCTGTTGCACAGCAGAGTAGGCCTGCGTCTAGAAGCTGGTGAGAGTGGAGGCGGGTGGCTTCTCTGTGAGTTATTTAAAAAAGTGTATAATAGCCTATTAAACGTGCAAAAGAATGTAACACAACGATTAGGTGTGTTACCCTATTAGGTGACTGGGGTTATCCACTGAAAACGTGTCTTTCAGTATCTTTGCCGGTCCAGGAACAGCAGACGAAATGCGCTACAATTTGGCGCACGGCAGAACTAGGTTGGTTGTAGAGCACACCATCGGACTGCTGAAGGGCAGGTGCCGTCAATTTGAAGGTCATTTGAGATTTACAGATCACAGGTGCGTAAATTACAAATGGGCTTCTTAAAACCTGCGTAAGCAAGTATCTTTTATGAATCGAACGTAAGCACACCGTCGGAAATGATCTTACGACTAAGTTCAAGTATAAATCATATATATATATAAATGAGCCCCCTGGTAACTTTTTTTTGAAGCTAGAGAACTTAAATGGCTTCTTTCTCTGTTACTGATGCTGGCACCATACTCCCTCCTGTCTCTGTCTGTCTACTGTTACAGTCTGTTGGTATGGTATATGGATGACACCAGTTATGCTGATTTCAGTGTTATACATCCCTCAAGTATAACACTCTGACAAGGACCAGGGCTTTATACACTCTTGCACAGTCTGCAGCTGTAATGATGGTTGCCATTGTGCGTTGAGTACCAGAATGACAGCAGGTACTGAACATTGGGTTGGATCCACTATGGTGCAGAACTGTACACGGAGCAGGTTTAGCCATAACACTACGTGTCTCAGTAAACTGCCAATGGTGTTAAGGGTTATTCTGCCCACTGTGAGGAGGGGAGCCCAGTGCCACTGCAGAGCAAATGAGTGTATGTCTGTGACAGAATGATCTTTAGACTGCATTGATCTCTTTTCTCATTCATGGAGGTGTGTGTGTGTGTGTGTGTGTGTGTGTGTGTGTGTGTGTGCGCAAACATCCACAAGTATTTGCAGGGGACATGGAAAGGATATAATACAATTATATTTTGTTATCCATTTGTGACAGGCTGGAAGCAACACATGGTCAGCCACAGGAGTATGCCGCCCAATATGGGAAAGTTAATTCCCTTCCTGTGCATTTTGGTAGAGAGTGTAAAATCATCAACAGGTATCCCTAATTCACAATAGTGTTTTTTCCACAACAGACTGAGAATAGACCAAAACAGAGTCCCCTGAACCAATGATACTGTACCTTAATTTGGAGGGCCAATGCGCTGCCTGTCAGTCAAAGTGACACATCAATGTCTCTCTCATGCATGACTGGGCTGGAGATTTCTATTTTCTGTCATCTGCATTTGGGCCCCTACAGATCTGCTCTCACACTGACTCGCTCTGTGCCGATTTCTGCTTCGCCGCACCAGTGATTCAGAGAGCTGGAAAGTGTGATGGAACTTGTGATGTGTCTGAATATGATTTTCTCTCCTTTTGGTGCTTTTTTTTTATACATCGGCCCATTCCAGGCCCACAGGGAATGTGCAGAGTAGTCTTATAGCTTATTGTGTGTCGGATTCAATTCATTGTCAGTTTGCAGGTTTATAGTTAATCAAACCACTAACTTCTTACCTTTTAATATAGGACAACTCAGTGTATTCTGGATGCATATATAAACACCTTTACCAATGAAGCAACATTGCAGTATAATATAAGGGAATGTCGTTATTATGAGGCGAATCCATGTTCGCCGTTCAAGTGACCGCTGGGTGTCACTGTTGCATCCGAATCGATGTAGAGTTTGGTCGCTGTCCACGGTCCTGAAATAGACAGCGACAGCTATAACGGAGGGTGAATATCTCCGCCGCTGGATGAGCTATCAGCGTGGCATTTCTTTGAAGAGACATTGGAATATGAGTACCTTACACAAATATTTGTTTGAAAGAGCTACCGGACAAATAGTTTTTACAATATGCAATATTATAAAATTGCCAATGCAAGGCATAGTAACGAAATGGTCTATTTTGCACAATAATGATCTAAGTCAGCAAAACTTTAATTGATATAAATGTCACTGGTGGCACAATGTGTTTTGAACATTAACCGTAGATGGCGCTATAACGAAACGTGTGCTTAAGGTAGCAGCCTAACTACCAAACGCACTGCAATTTCTCAACCCTCCCGAACCAGACACCCAAAAGCACTCGCGTGGAAAGGAGGTTGAGTAAAGCCCCCAAAGGATACGGGAGGACAAACGCTCTAACGCGCATTAGTTCGTCGCTTTCTTCAGAGAGGAAAGGTACCCAATAGACTTCGTTCTCCGAGAGTCCACAGTACATATTGGGAACAGGGATTTTGGAGACCAAGTTGCAGAGAAATCAACTGATTCATATTTTGTTCCACATCTGCTTTGAGGAATGCTACTCTAATACGCGACAAACCAGACCGTATCGTTCCAGTTATCCGGACAACCTGCAGCGACTAAAATCGAGATTATTTATTTAATTTGCAAAGTGACATAATGCAATCTAAATCGTAGGATTAAAAACAGACTTCGCTCAAATTTCAAGAAGTCAGAACTCTGGTTTAAGCTACTGTTCGCGTATTCAATTAAACGAAAACTTATGGATACAATCTTACATCTGACTATTTTCTCGGAGTTGAAGCATTAAAACGCGGGCGGCGTGCAGCAGTTTCAGCACCTAGTCGAGGCCCAGGTTGCGAGGTTAACGATGTCGGGGGTCGCTTGTTTGGTTGCGTGTTTTGGGAAATGATTACTGGCAACATCGACGGTAAAATAATGGTTAGAAGATGGCTTGTGACGTTCAAACCGTTCAGGTAAGAGACAAAAAATGTGTAGCCTAATATTTCCACTCTAGGCTTTGGTATTCATTTATAACACCCGGCACATGTGTTACAAATGAATATATTGTCATGGAATAGCCCATTTCTTTTTTAAAAGCATGGCCATCCTGCATGCGCGTGAGTGTGTTTGGTAATCTGTGAAGGAGTCTCCCGACAACACCAGCTGTTTTTTTCCTCTAACAGAGAAACGAGATTAAATTAGAGATGACATTACTGTGTTCACAGCTATATCCGTATGTCAACAGTAAACACGTAAAGCGCATTATCAACCTAGCGAGCGGTAATAAGATGCTTATCGCTTGGTTTGCTTCATTAACATGGCACCATATTCCCAAATGGCACCATATTCCCCATATAGTGGACTACTTTTGACCAGGGCCTACACACAATACCCCATAATGTCAAAATGTAATCATGTTTTTCGATAGTAACTACAAAGATACAATTGTCTTTCCTAACTCAGTTGCCGGAGAGAGGAAATACACCGTTCAGGGATTTCACCATGAGGCCAATGGTGACTTTAAAACAGTTACAGAGTTTAATGGCTGTGATAGGAGAACTGAGGCTAGATCAACAACATTGTAGTTACTCCACAATACTAACCTTAACAGAGTGAAATTAATGCATCCTGTTTACAACAAGGCACTGAAGTAACACAGCAAAACATTTGGCAAAGCAATTCACTTTACTGAGTACCCCTGCGAATATTATGGGTATGCTTGTAGTGGTTAAGGACTGGGGCATTTCTCAGAATAAAAAATAAACGGATTGGAGTTAAGCACAGGTAAAACCCAAGAGGAAAACCTGCTTCAGTCTGCTTTCCACCAGGCACTGGGAGATTAATACATTTTTCAACAGGACAATAACCTAAAACACAAGGCCAACTCTATACTGAAATGCTTAAAAAGAAGACCGTGAATGTTCCTGAGTGACCAAGTTACAGTTTAGACTTAAATCTACTTCAAATCTATGGCAAAACCTGAACATGGTTGTTTAGAAATGATCAACAACCAATTTGGCAGAGCTTGAAGAAAAATAAAGAAAAAAAAATAGGCTAATGTTGCACAATCCAGGTGTGGAAAGCTCTTAGAGACTTACCCAGAAAGACTCACAGCTGTAATCACTGCCAACGATGCTTATACAAAGTATTGACTGAGGAGTGTGAATACTTATGTAAATGATCCATTGCCCATATCCTTCTTTAGTGGATCCCGTGTGGCTCAGTTGGTAGAGCATGGTGTTTGCAACGCCAGGGTTGTGGGTTCGATTCCCACGGGGGACCAGTATAGAAAAAATGTATGAAATGTAAGTCGCTCTGGATAAGAGCATCTGCTAAATGACTAAAATGTAAATGTGGTGCATCTGGATTTTCTCCATTCCCTCAGCCTGTCCCCGAAGGGGTTAACATTGATATAAATTCTCCATTCTGTGAATTTTTAAAAGTATTTTTATAAACCCCTATAATTTTCTCTGGTTCAACCTCAAATCCTAGTGTGCAGATTAGAGGTTCAATCAGGCTGCATTTAGATAAGGCAGCCCAATTCTGATATTTTTTTTCACTAATTGGTCTTTTGACCACTCAGATCAGCTCTGAAAAAGATCTGATGTGAAAAGATTCAATGTTAGGGATCGAAATTTATTGGGGGGGGGGGGGGGGGGGGATGGGGCTGGTACAACTCAAGGTGTCTAAAAAAATGCACCCTCCCGCCCCCACCCCCTCCCCCGCCCCCTTCCCCAAAGCTACAAATGACCCTCCCCTTGTACTGTAAGTAAAATGAACAAACTCCCCCCTCATAGAATTAACTCAAAATGTATGTTTATGAACACAAATAAATATAGCTTATAAACGTGGATATCAACTTTTCCAATTCAGCATGCTTTTGTGGCACAGTCGATGCCATGCAGGGCTACTGGCCAGAAGGTTGAGGGTTCACTGACCACCACAGACGAGCTCACTCTCCCTGCCTGTTTCATTACACTACGATCAGAGCCGACTGCAGGCAATCAGATTTTCAACATTTTGATGCTATATTTCTAATTATATAAAATATATGCAACAAATTTTCCACCAACAGGTTTTTGTGTCAATGCAACACACAACCAATGAAACAAAATATATCGACTTCGGGGACTTCAATATCACTTCAACACCACACTAAATAGACTGTCAATCTAGACAAACGGAAAATACATCCCTCCCTACTCAGTATCGAAGGCTTGGCTTGACAATCTATGAATGTCATGAAACTTTTTTGTGTTTTGTAACAGATGTCTCTTTCCATTCATCAATTGGCCACTGCACAGTTTGGATTAATATATATATATTTTTATTTGTCATTTAAAAAAAAAATATATATATACACAGATTATTAAAAAGAAAATGGTATAAAGATAGGCATTATATTGTTAGATTATAGGAGTAACTCTGGTAGGCCTGAAACGGTCTTCCTCACCTCGGAGTCAGTTGGAGCACCGTGGCGCACTGCCTTCATATCATAGGCCCGCAGTAGCTAGAGATTAATAACAGCCACACCATACCTTCACAAGGTTTGGTCTCTAAACTTTATTAGGGTAATATCAAAAGTAAGTAAAGCCATTGCTTATAGGGAAAATACGAGCAGAAGAGTGAATGTAAACCAGGGGAAAAAATAAACTACCCTCAAAAGACCAATTAGTGGTAAAAATATCAGAATTGGTCTGCCTGTGTGAACTAGCCTACATTCAAAACAAACCATTAAAAAATCATTATACAGAGGGCAATCCTAATTGTCCCATTAACATCAGTAACAATGAGCGGAAGGCGGAAGACTGCAGAAAAAACAGCCTACCAAATTATTTGAAAACAGTCCGCTGAGCACCCAACAAGCCAACCGCCGGTTCACTTCAATCAACCTGGGGCCGAGATCTGATAAGCGCAGGTACGTGCGGCAAGCCAATTAGGAGATAGTGGATCTGTGCGTCTGATCCAATTACCCGACCCAAGCATTTACTTTAAGCGTTTTAATTAGAGAGGAGTCCGGCAGGCCCTGTGTCTAATCCTCCTTTATTATCACCCCTCCATCACCCCAGGTCCTCTATCACCCTCATGGAGGGGCTTTGAAATGGGGATAAACGATATGGGAGGAAAGGTGGAATCGATCACCCTGAGACGGGACTGGGGCACAGTGCTTTGACAGACATGCACTCCGAAGCACACATAATTGAAAAGAACACTGCATCTCCATGCAGAAGCATTAGGGACACGTACGCGCGCCCACGGCAAAGCATACTTATGCATACACACGCACACACACACATTACACACACACACACACACTCCATATGGCCTTGTTGAGGATTATAGAGCCCAAAGAAGCCCAAAGGTCACAGGGAGAAATTTGGTAAATGAGGGATTAGAAAGAGAAGTTGACTTTAGCCCTTTGCTTTTTCCATTTAATCAGCTCCTGTTCCCTCTGAGTTTGACTGTGTCCACATAGTATTACATTGCTGTCCTTATCCCCTTATTTCCCTTAGTTTACTCACTGAACTGAACAAAATGGATTGGAAGAAGCAGCATGGTCAGAATGATTTGGTATCAAACGCATCAAGCACATGGTTTCCAGCTGTTTGATGCCATTCCATTTGCTCCCCTGCTAGCATTATTATGAGCCGTTCTCCCAGCAGCCTCCACTGTTAACTACTGTACCTATCTATGGTCAGTGGCCCAAAGGAAAGGGAACAGAAAATGAAGTCATTCAGCAGTACTAGGACGCACCCCACAACTCTATGACTTTCTCAAATAGCTTTGTGACCAGATGGTCATAGCCAGGTAAATAATCCCAATCCCAGTTAGGATTTCTGGACGATAATCCACGATACACCCTGCTGTAATCAAACTTTCCTCCATCCCCCCCTCGCCAGATAAAAAAAAAAAATGTTATATGAGTCAAATCTGTTACAGGATTCGTCTCTCCGTTCCCCCAAACAGCGATTGAATCATCCAGACGTACTGCACAGTATGCTGGAGCAGATGGACGTAATATTTCACAATGTTCCAGTTTCCTGGAGAAAAAAAAGGATGGCTACGTCAGTAATGAATGTCTCCATGCAGTTCCTTCTCGATAGGCTGAAATGTTTGTGGTTTCCCTACCTCAGGTTCTTATCCTGTCATGATGCTCTCTGTCTAAATCAGGGGTTCCTAAACCTTTTCGCTCAGGCCTCCCCTTCCAGCATTGGGGAGCATCCGTCTATTTGTATATGCACAAGCACTGTACATGACACAAACTGTTCATACCCCTCTTGTTGGCGGAGAACATTTTGCAGGTTTTAAAGCTTATTTCCTGCTATTCTACACGTTTTGTTCATGGGGTGAAGAGAAAATAAAGCTCACTTTCTATATATCTTGCCATGTCTAATGTGTATTCCTGTGATATTTGAGTGACTCGAACATTACAAAAAAAATCTATGGGCTAAAAAACATTAGCTGACATGGGCTGGTTGATCTGGACATTTCTGTTCTAAATAGCTCTCTAAGGTATGCAATGACTGACATGACAAGAGGAATACTGATGATACACTATCCTATTTCAAAATGGTACCTTTTGCGTTCCACAATCACAACCTTCAAGAGTAAGTCGAAAGCCGGACTGAGCCCCCCCCCCACTCTTTATCACTCTTGACAGCATCGTTCTACATTCAATATCTTGCAATTATCCCAGTATGTTAAATCTGAACTAGCATTACAACGCTGTTTACTGTTCATGGAGTGTCGAAACTTTCACGGAATTCAGCATTCTAGCAAACTCCACTCGCTCGGCTTCAGAGTCGAGCTACAGTATGAAGTATTCAATAATTGGTCTCGCTATTGTGAGTCCTAGCTTTCCACTGCTGGCACAGTAACAAAGGCATACAGTATGTGGCTAGCACTGCATAAGTTGCTACTGTACGTACTATAACGGTCCAATGCACTTGCTCTGAGGATACATAAGTATAGAGGCATCCTGTATCTGGCTGTGTAAACATGCACATTTTAAAGTAGTGGTGGGTAGAGGCTGTTGTTTATCTACTGTAGCGTACCCTACATACAGGAATGTCGAGGTAGAATAAGGCGTGGGTAAAGTACACTCCTCTCCTCCCCTACTTACTGTCATAGTCCGTTACAGAATGTGCCAGCCAGCCAGCAGCGTTCATTTAGCCCCGTGGGGAATGAAGGAGGAAGCCTCCTCTTTATCTCTGGTGTGCGTGACACAAAGCATCAATTATAGGCATTTTGGAAGGAGCTGCTTGTCCCTAATTGGGGAACCTGAGGATGCATGGATGGGGTGCCAGTTAGCAGGGGGATGGAGACGGGAACTAAAATGGCCCCTGACGTTTTGACTTTAATATCCTCAGCTGGGTCGGTCTAATTGCCTGTGTTTCCTAATGCATGTTCTTTACTGTGCTGCTGTCCTCTGTCTGTTTTCTGACTGTTCCTTTCTTCTCTTCCTCCCTTCGTCATATCTCTTCATACTTCTCTCTTCTCGTCAACAATCTTTCACTTTCCTCCCTCCCGCCCTCTTTCATCACTTCTCTCCTTCTCCTCCCTCTTCTCGTCCATGCGTTCTCTCTCTTCTCGCTTGTCTTGTCTTCCCTCCCATCCCTCCATCCAGGATATTTGTGGTGGGGATCGGCTTCTTCAGCCTGTGTTTTCTAATGACCTCCCTGGGGGGCCAGTTCTCAGCCAAGAGGCTTGGGGACTCCCCCTTCACCATCCGGACAGAAGGTAGAGAAAACACTTTATGTGAGTGTGTGTGTGTGTGTGAGTGTGTGTCGCTGGCCCTATCTAAGTGGAGCTGTGGGGTTTGTCTATTAGGGGTTGTCTAGTCAGAGGGAGCTGTGGGTGTGGTGTTCCAGTAGGTCACACAGAAACACCATTACTCCTACCCTGTGGCACTGCACAGAAAAGAGACATATCCCTGTATGAGTGCAGTGCGGTGTACTGCATCGCTTCTAAGGGAGCATTGGTCTGCATTCACACTGCAGCAGCATCGAAGGCAGACTCACTCACATCAGCACTTGTCGTATGTACAGTAACCCTGGTGAATCATCAGGGGTCTGGTAAGTGTCTTCTGAAGGCTGCATACTCCGCTTAATATCTCACCACAGAAATCTCATTATCACATTGACCGACTGCAGACGTCACATGACCTCGACTGAGGCCTGCAGACCAATGACGGGACGGGAAAGAGCTGTGTCGAATCCCCCCGTCTCCTACTCTACGAGGTGCGAACTGTGAAGTCAGGGATGGGTCCTCTCTGGCGAGTAGCTGTCCCGCAACTGCCTGAGTAAAAAACAAGAGGCGATTTAGGTCCTTTAGCCGATGATGAACAACTCATAAGGGAGGATAATCTGATGTAATGCCCTTCTAACTCTGAGAGAGGATGTTGTAGTGTTGAGGTGTGTGTGTGTGTGTGTGTGTGTGTGTGTGTGTGTGTGTGAGCACACTTGATTAATTAACCACTCATGCTCTGTTGCCTGGGGAGACATCTGGACTGAGCTCATTAAGAGCTGCCGAGTGTCCAACCTAGAAGTTTACCACAGGAGTTTGTGTGTGTGTGTGCGTGTGAAACCCCTGTCTGTGTGTGTGTGTCAGATGAATTGGCAGAAAATGAATGGGGCGACAGCAGCAATGTGGGACAAGATGGAGAAGAGAGGGATGGAGAGCTGGTTCCATCTGCTCTCTCTAAGTCAGCCCTGGAAACAAGTGGCCCTTTAATTCTGCCGGGGAGAACCACCTGCAGAACCACTGGTCTAGCTAAGACACGCAAGCACGCGGACACACGCAAATGCACTCACACACTTTGTGTCAGTGGTCTCTGTAATGTTATTTTTGTACACTTCCATCCTCAGCTCTGGTGTCGAGAGAATAGCGCCTTGTTACCGCTCTTCCTGAGGGGATTCAAGATGAATGAAAAGTGCTAGTCCAAAACATCGGAGCTTCCAAATCTTTCTACAAAAATACTATTACAGAGTGTGACTAGCATTAGTCTGTCACCTTGAATCCCATCAGGAAGAGCGGTAACAAGGCGCTATTCTCTCGACACCAGTGGAAGTGTACTCAGTCCAAAATAAGCTTTTTTTTCACATAGTACATAGAGAAACCTTGTGAAACCTCGAGTATATCCTCATATATGCTGATAGTCCATTGTTGTACACAGATATTTACCCACTCAAACGACAGGTGAGCTTTGTTACCAGAGCTAGCAGCGCTGATGTCTGATGTTCTCAATGTGGGGTTATAAGTAGAATTCCTATTCCCTTGTTACACCGACAGGGTCTCCTCTTCTCCTCTCGCTTCCATGGATTATCAGCTTTCACTTGCCTTGCCTCACTGGGCTCTGCTGAAATCCACTCTCTCTCCAGCCCTGCGTGTTACAGACGCACTGAGTCAACCCGCCCTGCGTGTTACAGACACACTGGGTCAACCCGCCCTGCGTGTTACAGACGCACTGAGTCAACCCGCCCTGCGTGTTACAGACACACTGAGTCAACCCGCCCTGCGTGTTACAGACACACTGAGTCAACCCGCCCTGCGTGTTACAGACACACTGAGTCAACCCGCCCCGCATGTTACAGCACTGAGTAAACCCGCCCTGCGTGTTACAGCACTGAGTCAACCTGCCCTGCGTGTTACAGACGCACTGAGTCAACCCGCCCTGCGTGTTACAGACGCACTGAGTCAACCCGCCCTGCGTGTTACAGACGCACTGAGTCATCCCGCCCTGCGTGTTACAGACGCACTGAGTCATCCCGCCCTGCGTGTTACAGACGCACTGAGTCAACCCGCCCTGCGTGTTAGACGCACTGAGTCAACCCGCCCTGCGTGTTACAGACGCACTGAGTCAACCCGCCCTGCGTGTTAGACGCACTGAGTCAACCCGCCCTGCGTGTTAGACGCACTGAGTCAACCCGCCCTGCGTGTTACAGACGCACTGAGTCAACCTGCCCTGCGTGTTACAGACGCACTGAGTCAACCCGCCCTGCGTGTTACAGACGCACTGAGTCAACCCGCCCTGCGTGTTACAGATGCACTGAGTCAACCCGCCCTGCGTGTTACAACACTGAGTCAACCCGCCCTGCGTGTTACAGCACTGAGTCAACCCGCCCTGCGTGTTACAGACGCACTGAGTCAACCCGCCCTGCGTGTTACAGACGTACTGAGTCAACCCGCCCTGCGTGTTACAGACGCACTGAGTCAACCCGCCCTGCGTGTTACAGACGCACTGAGTCAACCCGCCCTGCGTGTTACAGACGCACTGAGTCAACCCGCCCTGCGTGTTACAGACGCACTGAGTCAACCCGCCCTGCGTGTTACAGACGCACTGAGTCAACCCTCCCTGCGTGTTACAGACGCACTGAGTCAACCCGCCCTGCGTGTTACAGACGCACTGAGTCAACCCGCCCTGCGTGTTACAGACGCACTGAGTCAACCCGCCCTGCGTGTTACAGCACTGAGTCAACCCGCCCTGCGTGTTACAGACGCACTGAGTCAACCCGCCCTGCGTGTTACAGACGCACTGAGTCAACCCGCCCTGCGTGTTACAGCACTGAGTCAACCCGCCCTGCGTGTTACAGACACACTGAGTCAACCCGCCCTGCGTGTTACAGACGCACTGAGTCAACCCGCCCCGCGTGTTACAGACGCACTGAGTCAATCCGCCCTGCGTGTTACAGACAGAGAAAATAATCAAGTGAATGAGGAAACGAGAGAATGGAGGAAGGATAGAGAATGGAGGAGGGATAGAGAATGGAGGAGGGATAGAGAATGGAGGAGGGATAGAGAATGGAGGAATTACTGTAGACTGTTAGAGGGATGAATTGAGACGAAGTCGAAGGTATAATTTCGAAATCAGCATTTAAAATGAATTTCTACAAAAAACAGAAAAGAGAGGATGGAGACTGCATAAAGAAAAGGGAGTAATTAGACGCAAATGACAGAGAGAGAGGAGGAAGAAGAAGAAAGAGGAATATTTCATGAATATAAGTAAGATACTGTTTGGAAAAGACTGGATCATAGGCAGTTCTCTATAGAACCCATTTGTGCCCTGCAGTTTACAGTGATAACAAGGCGACAGTCTCTTATGCCCCAAACCGCCATGTTTCACTTTCAGTGCTATATTTGTCTAAGAGCTAGCTCACTCAGTGTGTATTGTCTCCCTAGTGGGACAAAGAGCTACAGCCCTCCTCCCTGAGTTCCTGCTTGCATCCCAAATGGCACCCTATTCCCTATTTAGTGCACTACTTTTGTCCAGGGCATATGCGGCTCTGGCCAAAAGTAGTGGGCTATATAGGGAATAGGGTGCCGTCTGGGAGGCAGACTCTGTCTCGACAGATGAATGTAATAGCTCCCTATGTGGCTAAGGAGATGGAACGGGTCCCAGTACCAGCCAGAACCAGAGCTGTTTAACTAAAGAGTCTACTGTGTGTTATCATCACAATAACTAAAGAGTCATTGTAATTATAGCACACAGTATTGTTGTTATGATAGGGCTTACAGCAATTGACTTGTCATGTGGGACAAGGGGATGAGACACATTGTGTACCTGACCAATAGATGGGGAGATCACTGTCAATGGAGAAGTGAAAAGGTGCTGCTTTAACATGTGAAGACTGTGAGGAAGGATACTGTAGTCCATTATCAGTAACCATTATCATTGGTCATCCACATTGCACAAACTAGAGAGTTGAAGGCCGATAAAGTGGTGCTCTACCATTTGAGAATACAGTTGTGATAAAGACATGTATAGAAGCTCTAGCCTGTTATCAGGAACTATAGTCATCGTTAGTACACTAGAAACGTGAGGCCATTTAAAAGCCATCCTCTTCTCGACTAGGTGGTGATTGGCACGCACCGTTTGCCCTTGATTCCCCTTGCCCTCCGTGCTCTCTACATGTTTCATACATGTTGTTTATCAGTGCGATCGCCTATCCCCCCCTTAGCGCCTTTCCTCATCAGTGTGTGTCGAGCAAATCTCGCATGACAATCTCGTGCTATAGCCTCCACAGGAAGTACAATCACACGGGGAGAGCAGCAGCACTTCCTGCTTTGCTTCAGGCCAGTTTAGCTGGCATGGAGTGTACGGTACATGCCTGTATATATTTGCAGGTGAATTGTAATAAAGTAGATCGAGACTCTGGAGGCATTTGGTTGAATACTAATTATATTTGTAATGTGCAGATCCACAGGCTACATAGTATGTGTCTGATTGCACTATGTAATATAGATAATGAAGATGGCCTAGAGTTCTTCCATACTCTGCATCCTGTGAGCTGTTACTAACCGGTTCGGTGGACAATTGTGATGTAGCCTCAGGAAAGTCATTGCGTTCTGCCAAGAGCAAAATGTTCTGCACTTCACTTGAGCACTTCTGTCTCGACATGTACACCAATTCCTTGCTGTATAACTACAGTAAACCTATTGCCTCTCTTTGCAATCACCAGCTTGCCAACATTTGCCCCCAATCTGTTTCCCTGAAACCGCAGCCCATCCACAGTGCCAGAAGGTGCATGTTAAGGGGGAAAAATCCTCTCTCAACAGGCCTATACTCCTGTGGCATAAGCACTATTCCCCTCTCGCTCTTAATGAGGAATTTCAATGCAAAACCTTATCTCATATTCGTTCCGTACTAGCAAGGTGACTGCAACGCTATAGCCGCCTCAATTATCTTGTCAACTGCACAGCGCACATCCAGCTTTGTCCATAGGTTGCCAGCTCATCGTTTCTCCCCCTAAGCCGGTTATCTCCCCCCCCCCCCCCCCGCAGAGTCCTGATACCCCGTAGTATTCACTACAGGGCTTACCACTGATACACTAGTAGTCTTCAGACTTCTCTGATGGCTGTTGGTGGGAAGCTACCGACACCACACTATATCGTGTTTTCGAGAAAAGTAGGGAAAAAAACATACATTCTTGGTTGTCGTTACTGGCCCAGGCTGATAAAGTCCGGGAGCTTACCTACCGAGGCATAACTCAGATTAGTTGTTCACCCCTCTCCTCGTCTTCTCTCTTTCCCTCGGAGATGAATACATTAATCAATTGCCTGGAGTGAGACTGAATACTAATTGTGAGACGAACAGCTACAGCTGCTAGCGCTGCTGAGGTATTCATTATTACATTTTTCCCCTCGTTATCTTTGACTGTGCTGTCGGTGTGGAAGATCGTTCACCGTGGGCCCTCGCAGCCAGAAGAATGCTCCCTGCTTTTGTTTGAAAGAGACAGTAATGATCGCTCTGAGGCAAGAGGAATTCATTTGACACAGATATTTTTTACTTTTTAAAATCTAACATTTATTTAACTAGGCAAGTCAGTTAAGAACAAATTCTTATTTACAATGACGGCCTACCGGGGAACAGTGGGTTAACTACCTTGTTCAGGGGCAGAACAACAGATTTTTACTTTGTCAGCTTGGGGATTTGATCCTGCAACCTTTCGGTTACTGGCCCAACGCTCTAACCAGGCCCCGCTATCTTAAAAGTGGAATAGCCGGCTCCCAGACAAAGGAGGCTCTAAGTTTCAGGGGTTAGAATGTTCGCCCTCAGCGAGAGGCAGTGTCAAACGTAACCCTCTCATTTAGCCTCTGCAACCACTCGCTGTTTTGCCGAACTCTCCCAATTAGAGTAGATACAGGGAATGCTACTGCTAACGTTAGGTTGGGCCAGTGTGTAGGTATAACGTCTGCTTCCAACTCACACCCTCAAACACTGAATGCAGCTCACTTTCCAGCCCACTTTCCATCTCACACTCTCAAACATCTAGATCCCCTGAACGCCGCTCACTCTCCAGATCCCAATCACCTTAATTCTAATCACCTGTTCACACACCTGTATGTCATTATCACACACTATTTAGTTCAGTTCTTTGCACCCCATCACTGTGAGGTATTGTTTGTTTTGTGACACATGGCTTTAGGAGCGCTGTTTTTCCTGTGATTGACTCCTCCCGTGTATGATAGTTTTTGCCTGCCTCACTAATGATGCCTTTTGCCTATTCCCTGCCTGTACTATCGGATTTTCTACCTATTTCCTGATCTCCCGGACTACGTTACTAGCCTTTTCCCTGCCTGTACTGTTGCCTTTTTGGACCTCTGTGTATGACCTGCTGCCTGCCCCTGGACCCAGCTACCTGCCTCCTCCTATGGTCCTTTACATTAAACACCTGCTGTGCCCTGCGCTTGAAACCAGCTCTCTGTCTCCCATCGTGTTCATTACAGTAGGCCTAGTCAGGACCGGCCTGCTCATTATGCAGGATTAGGCGCATGGTATGGCAGATTGACGAGGGCGGCATTTTCCGAGCTAAACTGACCAAGATGCACATCCAACAATACATAACACCTCACATAATTCTGCCTGTAAACAACAACAATTTCTCTCAACCAGTGGCATATGGGCTATTTCGGTGAGCTCTGATGTCGCCCCGTGATAAGCAGGGCCCATTTAGTCAAATGCAGGGGTGCAAAATATTTAGCTTGTCCATTCCCAGCGCGCTTCTCCAGGGTGTTGTTGGAGAGACGCACTGCTGCAGCGCTCCAACAACGTTCCGTGAAAGAATGATCTAACATAAATCATGTAACCTATAGCCTCCGGTAGAAAGATCACTTTTTAGGCATGTTTCTCCTATCAAATAGCCTAACCCCATGGGCCCAATAAAATAAACAATGTTCTTCGATGTGAATATGACATGTTAACAAACAAGATATCCGTAAATGTCCTAAAAACAGGACAGGTCAAAGGAAAATGGACGATATGAAATGAACAATCAGGCTACTCATAACTGGTGTTGGGAAGTTTCACCCCGTGTGGGGTAAACGGTCATGGTAATCAGTGATTTCAAGTTTGTATTCATACATTTTTTTAACGAGCTGCATCATAGCCAAAAAGATAATACTTCTGCATTTCTCACTGTGCCTAACACATGGATGGGCATTCATACAATTCCATTGCGGGCCGACAGTGTAAACTACACTCTTTTAGTTTTGCAGGGGGAGGAGAGCGGAATTGTTTTGGGTCTAGGGTGGTAGAACAGCCAGGACCGGGCCTGGGCCTAGTCACTGGGAAACATCTAAGCAGCTCTCATATACAGTAGTAGATAGTAAGATGCTAACTCTAAGATGTAAGTGCCTGATATACAGTACGCACAATGTGTAGGCCTTAGTATCCAGGAGACAATCCAAGCAGCGCTCATATACAGTAGTAGATAGGAGGATGCTAACGCTGCAATGCTAGGGACTGGCAGACATACTAATTGTTAGTGCCTGCTACACAGTATGCTAAGATGTTAGCGCATGATATTCAGTATGCTAAGATGTTAGCACATGATATTCAGTATGCTAAGATGTTAGCACCTGATACACAATATGCTAAGATGTTAGTGCCTGATATATTCACAGCATGTAGGCTTAGTCTCCGGGAGACTAGCAAGCAGTGCTCATTCATACAGTAGTACACTGCTGGGAGGCTTCGCCCAGTACTCTCCTGTGCTATTTCAGGAAGCTGGCGCTAAGGAGGACAGGATATGACATGGGTGCCCCTCAGGGCACCACGGGGAGGGAGAGGACATGATCCAGACAACTACTACTGGAGCTGTGACTCCTCTATCTCCTCTCTCCCTGCCCTCATTTCCCATTTCATATTTAATGCACTATATTCAAGCTGGAGGAAGATTTGCACCTCTCTCTCCCTCTCGCCTTCAGTGTCCTTCCACCTCCATATCTCGCACTCAATCACCTCTCTGCTGTCTCTTCACTTTCCATCCTTCATACCACTTTCTTAATCTCTTTCACATCTCTCTATCTCGCTCCACCTCTCATTTCATAGAAACTCATCCCTCAGTATACACACTGTCAGAGTCATGTCACTAGATGGACAGTCAAGGATGTTGAATTTAGTGGAGCGAATGGAAAAAAACTAGAGAAGAGGGTAGGCCCCAGCGCTATAGGGAGAGGTTGACTCATTCTCTCTCTCTCTCTGTCTCTCTGTCTCCCTGTCTGTCTGTCTGTCTGTCTGTCTGTCTGTCTGTCTGTCTGTCTGTCTGTCTGTCTGTCTGTCTGTCTGTCTGTCTGTCTCCGTGTCTGTCTGTCTGTCTCCGTGTCTGTCTGTCTGTCTGTCTGTCTGTCTGTCTGTCTGTCTGTCTGTCTGTCTGTCTGTCTCCGTGTCTGTCTGTCTGTCTCCGTGTCTGTCTGTCTGTCTCCGTGTCTGTCTGTCTGTCTCCGTGTCTGTCTGTCTGTCTGTCGTGTCTGTCTGTCTGTCTGTCTGTCTGTCTGTCTGTCTGTCTGTCTGTCTGTCTGTCTGTCTGTCTGTCTGTGTCAATTTGCATTCAGTATTTTCTCACCCTGGAGGATGTACAGACAACCAAAGCCAGCCCTGACAGCTGATTCCAACGTGAAAAGAAATTCAAAAGAACAACAGAAAAACAGAGCTGTGAATAGAAGGAAGATGAGTCTCTCTGAGCCTCGTGGAGCAGTTAGACAGGCTGACTTGAGTGTGAGATGTGTTTCAAGGCCCCAGTTGGAGCGTTTGCCAGCAGAGACTGTCACTGAGCTCCTGTGAAGCTTTTCTTTCAGGTGGAGGGAGGACAATTGTTGGGAATTGAGCGAGCACAAACACACACCCTCCATCTCTCTTTCTCTCTCTCTCTCTCTCTCTCTCTCTCTCTCTCTCACTCACACACACACACACACACACCTCAGCTGCCAACAATCGGCACTGCCACCTCTCATCGCAGGCACCGCCAATATTAGCTGTCATGTTTTGCATTTCTCACGGCGGCGTGATAACGCCTTAACGCATCCCGCTGTCGCCTCCAGTGTTTACAACGTCTCACTGTGATGGAGCTGTCACTCACAACCATAACAGCCCCTAATGCCTAGCTCTTATCATCTCCTAGCCTCCACAACACACCATATCTCCCCTCTGGAACATTATTAACATCAGCAAGACAACAGAGCTGATCATGGATGAACATGGACATGGTCTACACACTGCCACACAGTTGTGAAGTGGGCACGACAACGCCTCTTCCCCCTAGGAGGCTGAAAATATTTGGCATGGGTCCTCAGATCCTCAAAAGATCTACAGCTGCACCACTGAGAGCATTTGACTGGCTGCATCACCGCTTGGTACGGCAACTGCAAGGCACCCGATCACAAGGCACTACAGAGGGTGGTGAGTACGGCCCAGTTCATCACTGGAGCAGAGCTCCCTGCCATACAGGACCTCTATACCAGGCGGTGTCAAAGGAAGGCCCTGAAAATGTTCTGACTCCAGCCACCCCAGTCATAGACTGTTCTCTCTGTTACCGCACGGCAAGCGGTACCAATGCACCAAGTCTGGAACCAACAGGACCCTGAACAGCTTCTACCCCCAAGCTAAAAGACTGCTAAACAAGACTGCTAAATATCTAATCAAATGGCTACCCAGACTACCTTTTTTACTCTCTTGCACTGACACTATGCACACACACTGGACTCTACCCACACACTCACACATACTTACACTGACACCCCAACACACACACACACACACACTACATAAGCCAACACACACATAACACGCGCACACATGCATACTGATGCGACACGCACACACTTTCACACTCCCCACATAGCTGCTGCTACTGTCTATTATCTATCCTGTTGCCTAGTCACTTTAACCCTACCTATATGTACATATCTACCTCAATTACCTCGTACCCCTGCATATCGATTCGGTACTCCCTGTAGTCATGTTATACAGGGAGCCTTGCTATTGTAGCCTCGCTATTGTTATTTTACTGCTGCTTTTTAATTATTTGTAACTTTTTTTTTGTAGGTCTTTTTTTTTAAACTGCATTGTTGGTTAAGGGCTTGTAAGGTCTACACCTGTTGTATTCGGCGTATGTGAAAAATACAATTAGATTTGTTATTACCTGGTACTCCCTGTATTTAGCCATGTTATTACCTGGTACTTCCTGTATTTAGCCATGTTATTACCTGGTACTTCCTGTATTTAGCCATGTTATTTTTACACTTCACTGTGTATTTATTTATTCCTCGGGTCACTATTTCCATTTAAAAAAAAATCTTTATCTTTAATTCTGCATTGATAGAAAATGACCCGTAAGTAAGCGTTTCCCTTTTAGTCTACACCTGTTGTTTACGAAGCATGTGACAAATAAAATGTTATTTGATTTAATGATCAGTAATTACCAGGTCGACTTTCATTGATGCTTCAAGAGGAGTCCTCTCTTCTTATGGCCAGTGTGAGTTTTGGAATGAGCAATGGGAATGCCTGAAATGGGTGCCATATGGTCTTGTCTTTGTTTTGCCCTTGTGTAATTAATGAGAGAGATCAACATTAAGAATTCACCCCCCCCCCCCCCCTTCATTTTCAGTTTAGGACTTTAAGTTTAAGAGTATTTTGACACAGACACATTTTGACCTCCCACTACCAACCTGCTATGCTGTAGAAACAAGTTTCTGATACGGAACAGCATGAAAAAACGTAATCATGAACATAATAGCACTGTTCCTGTAGAATGCACACACACACACACACACACACACACACACACACACACACACACACACACACACACACACAGTAGAGTAAAAAGTCCTTGTTGTGCCACGGTCACATCACATATCAATCAAAATGGTCTGCAAGGTAAGAATCTGTGATAATGCGAAGTTATTGGAAAAATACATTCTTATTGGTTCATCCAAGGCTGTTTCTCTATTTTGACTACTTTGTGAGCCTTAGAGCACAAGTCTTGGGTTTGGACGTGGGAGCCTTCTCATTCTTTAAAGTGGCCCTCTTACTCTAAAAGGTCCCATTAGGACAAAACATGAGGTTTCAAAGTAAGCGCCCTCCAGGTTCCCTTGGAGAGTTCATCAATGAGCTTGACGCCTTGATAAGTTCCTTTCCTGAGGATGGCTCACCTCTCACAGTTCTGGGTGACTTTAACCTCCCCACGTCTACCTTCGACTCATTCCTCTCTGCCTCCTTCTTTCCACTCCTCTCCTCTTTCGACCTCACCCTCTCACCTTCCCCCCCTACTCACAAGGCAGGCAATACGCTTGACCTCATCTTTACTAGATGCTGTTCTTCCACTAATCTCATTGCAACTCCCCTCCAAGTCTCCGACCACTACCTTGTATCCTTTTCCCTCTCGCTCTCATCCAACACTTCTCACTCTGCCCCTACTCGGATGGTATTGCGCCGTCCCAACCTTCGCTCTCTCTCTCCCGCTACTCTCTCCTCTTCCATCCTATCATCTCTTCCCTCTGCTCAAACCTTCTCCAACCTATCTCCTGATTCTGCCTCCTCAACCCTCCTCTCCTCCCTCTCTGCATCCTTTGATTTCCTCTGTCCCCTATCCTCCAGGCCGGCTCGGTCCTCCCCTCCTGCTCCGTGGCTCGACGACTCACTGCGAGCCACGAACAGGGCTCCGGGCAGCCGAGCGGAAATGGAGGAAAACTCGCCTCCCTGCGGACCTGGCATCCTTTCACTCCCTCCTCTCTACATTTTCCTCTTCTGTCTCTGCTGCTAAAGCCACTTTCTACCACTCTAAACTCCAAGCATCTGCCTCTAACCCTAGGAAGCTCTTTGCTACCTTCTCCTCCCTCCTGAATCCTCCTCCCCCTCCCCCCCCCCCCCTCCTCCCTCTCTGCGGATGACTTCGTCAACCATTTTGAAAAGAAGGTTGACGACATCCGATCCTCGTTTGCTAAGTCAAACGACACTGCTGGTCCTGTTCACACTGCCCTACCCTGTGCTTTGACCTCTTTCTCCCCTCTCTCTCCAGATGAAATCTCGCGTCTTGTGACGGCCGGCCGCCCAACAACCTGCCCACTTGACCCTATCCCCTCCTCTCTTCTCCAGACCATTTCCGGAGACCTTCTCCCCTAGCTCACCTCGCTCATCAACTCATCCTTGACCGCTGGCTACGTCCCTTCCGTCTTCAAGAGAGCGAGAGTTGCACCCCTTCTGAAAAAACCTACACTCGATCCCTCCGATGTCAACAACTACAGACCAGTATCCCTTCTTTCCTTTCTCTCCAAAACTCTTGAACGTGCCGTCCTTGGCCAGCTCTCTTGCTATCTCTCTCAGAATGACCTTCTTGATCCTAATCAGTCAGGTTTCAAGACTGGGCATTCAACTGAGACTGCTCTTCTCTGTGTCACGGAGGCTCTCCGCACTGCTAAAGCTAACTCTCTCTCCTCTGCTCTCATCCTTCTAGACCTATCTGCTGCCTTTGATACCGTGAACCATCAGATCCTCCTCTCCACCCTCTCCGAGCTGGGCATCTCCGGCGCCGCCCACGCTTGGATTGCGTCCTACCTGACAGGTCGCTCCTACCAGGTGGCGTGGCGAGAATCTGTCTCCGCACCACGTGCTCTCACCACTGGTGTCCCCCAGGGCTCTGTTCTTGGCCCACTCCTATTCTCGCTATACACCAAGTCACTTGGCTCTGTCATATCCTCACATGGTCTCTCATATCATTGCTATGCAGATGACACACAATTAATCTTCTCCTTTCCCCCTTCTGACAACCAGGTGGCGAATCGCATCTCTGCATGTCTGGCAGACATATCAGTGTGGATGACGGATCACCACCTCAAGCTGAACCTCGGCAAGACGGAGCTGCTCTTCCTCCCGGGGAAGGACTGCCCGTTCCATGATCTCGCCATCACGGTTGACAACTCCCTTGTGTCCTCCTCCCAGAGTGCTAAGAGCCTTGGCGTGACCCTGGACAACACCCTGTCGTTCTCCACCAACATCAAGGCGGTGACCCGATCCTGTAGGTTCATGCTCTACAACATTCGCAGAGTACGACCCTGCCTCACACAGGAAGCGGCGCAGGTCCTAATCCAGGCACTTGTCATCTCCCGTCTGGATTATTGCAACTCGCTGTTGGCTGGGCTCCCTGCCTGTGCCATTAAACCCCTACAACTCATCCAGAACGCCGCAGCCCGTCTGGTGTTCAACCTTCCCAAGTTCTCTCACGTCACCCCGCTCCTCCGCTCTCTCCACTGGCTTCCAGTCGAAGCTCGCATCCGCTACAAGACCATGGTGCTTGCCTACGGAGCTGTGAGGGGAACGGCACCTCCGTACCTTCAGGCTCTGATCAGGCCCTACACCCAAACAAGGGCACTCCGTTCATCCACCTCTGGCCTGCTCGCCTCCCTACCTCTGAGGAAGCACAGTTCCCGCTCAGCCCAGTCAAAACTGTTCGCTGCTCTGGCACCCCAATGGTGGAACAAGCTCCCTCACGACGCCAGGACAGCGGAGTCAATCACCACCTTCCGGAGACACCTGAAACCCCACCTCTTTAAGGAATACCTGGGATAGGATAAAGTAATCCTTCTAACCCCCCCCTTAAAAGATTTAGATGCACTATTGTAAAGTGGTTGTTCCACTGGATATTATAAGGTGAATGCACCAATTTGTAAGTCGCTCTGGATAAGAGCGTCTGCTAAATGACCTAAATGTAATGTAAATGTAAAACATGCCATGGTATAACATCCATCCATAGGATAAGGTATCCATATTAGGACAAACTGAGGCTGTCCTAACATGGACACCGTACATAACAATCATTTACACTGAGCATACCAAACATTAAGAACCCCTTTCTAATATTGAGTTGCACCTCCCCGCCTAGAGGCGTCACTACAGACCCTGGTTCGATTCCAGGCTGTATCACAAGTCCCATAGGGCGGCGCACAATTGGCCCAGCGTCTTCCGGGTTAGGGTTTGGCTGGGGTAGGCCATCAATAAGAATTTGTTCTTAACTGACTTGCCTAGTTAAATAAAGGTTAAATCAAATCAACATGTTGGCTGGATGTTCTTTGGGTGGTGGACCATTCTTGATACACACGGGAAACTGTTGAGCGTGAAAAACCCAGCAGCATTGCAGTTCTTGACCTAAACCGGTGTGCCTGGCACCTACAGTACTACCATACCCCGATCAAAAATACTTCCATGTTGTGTCTTTCCCATTCACGCCCTGAATGGCACACATACACAATCCATGTCTCAATTATCTCAAGGCTTAAAAATCGTTCTTTATCCTTTCTCCACACCTTCATCTACACTGATTGAAGTGGATTTAACAAGTGATATCAATAAGGGATCATAGCTTTCACTTGGATTCACCTGGTCAGTCAGTCATGGAAAGAGCAGGTGTTCTTAATGTTTTGTATACTCAGTGTATATGGCTGTACAATGTCACTATGCCGATTCAAGACACAGAAAACATTCACGTAACTGCTGCTGTAAACCACATTCCTAATCCCTTATGAAATGAACATGTTGACTATTTAAGCTTTTTTTCACCACTGTCTAAATATTCTCCTAAGTGTTTTCTGATGGTCATGGTGTAGTACAGATTATAGAGTAGCCAGGTTAGCTTACATTTTTTTTACATTTGAGTCATTTAGCAGACGCTCTTATCCAGAGCGACTTACAGCAGTGAGTGCATACTTTTTCATACATTTGCATACTTTTTCATACTCAAGGCAATGTTCGAGCTACAGTACTTAGTGCAGTGTCATGTACACATTATTTACTGTGGTGATCTCCAGGGTGTATCCCAAGTGACACCCTATTCCCTATATATAGCCCTGTGGGCCCTGGTCAAAAGTAGTGCACTATATAGGGAATAGGGTTCCATTTGAGACATGGCCGATGCTGGTTCAGTAGAATTCGTTCGTCGTCTGATGGATTGTGTTGGGTTGGCTTCTTTATTCTTCCCTCTGACTGATTTGTTTAATGTTCCTAATGGAAGTCAATGGAGTCGTTCACATCAGCAGCAGTCTATGTCTCAGAGGAGTCATTCACATCAGCAGCAGTCTATGTCTCAGAGGAGTCAATGGAGTCGTTCACATCAGCAGCAGTCTGTCTCAGAGGAGTCATTCACATCAGCAGCAGTCTATGTCTCAGAGGAGTCAATGGAGTCGTTCACATCAGCAGGAGTCTCAGTGGCTCGGTGGAGTAGGAGGAGACTGAGGTGGTTGGTTGAACTTTCTCATAGTGAATCTGTTCAACTCTGGATACAGACAATATGTTTTATTATTTTATTTCACCAGGTAGGCTAGTTGAGAACAAGTTCTCATTTGCAACTGCGACCTGGCCAAAATAATGCAAAGCAATTCGACACATACAACAACACATAGTTACACATGGAATAAAAACAAACATACAATCAATAATACAGTAGAAAAATCTATATACAGCATGTGCAAATGAGGTAGGATAAGAGAGGTAAGGCAATAAATAAACTATGGTGGCAAATAAATTACAATATAGCAATTAAACGCGGGAATGGCAGGATGTGCAGAAGATGAATGTGCAAGTTGAGATACTGGGGTGGAAAGGAGCAAGATAAATAAATACAGTATGGGGATGAGGTAGATTGGATGGGCTATTTACAGATGAGCAGGTGCAGTGATCTGTGAGCTTAAAGCTAGTGAGGGAGGTAAGAGTCTCCAGCTTCAGAGATTTTTGCAGTTCATTCCAGTCATTGGCAGCAGAGAAGTGGAAGGAGAGGCGGCCAAAGGAGGTGTTGGCTTTGGGGATGACCAGTGAGATATACCTGCTGGAGCCCACATGAGTACTAATGTGTGTTTTATATCCATATTGAAATGCATCCTGCTGCAAATCATTTTTCCCTTGTCTAGATGAGCAGTTCTGCTCAGGCGACGTATGCATTATAAATCCTTTGCATTATTCAAAATATAAATATTTGTCATATTTATAAGTAGTTGTCAGGCTTTAAACAAATACATATTCCAATATCCATTTTCAAAGGTTATTTCAGTTGGAATATTCATGATGACTCCAAACAGAAGGAAGCCTGGTAGCGCTCAAAAGATCTGCTACAAGTTGAACAGATTGATAACGTTGGTGTACAGTACAGTCAATGTCTTACTAATTGGTGCTACCAATAACTAGGCCTAAGTCAGTGGAGGCTGGTGGCTTGAACAATTGAGGAGGATGGGAGACCCACGGTATAGGCGCGGACCACACGGAGCCCACAAAGTGTGTTTCAGAAATCGTCAAAGACAAATTATTTTAACCTAAAGCATTTAATAAAGACATTTATAGTACAATATTATGGGGAATGGGAATGAGAGGGCTACTTACAGTATTAGAAAGGGATCACAGCAGTGACTGAATGAGGGTATGAGGCATGAGTTGAGGTGTTCAGAGGCTTGACCAGTGCAGGACAGGATTTTACTGGGAAGACAAAACAATAACACAAGACACTATATAGTTAGACAAAAGAGCTAAGAATGAGTTAGTCCACGCAAGGAATACAATCTTTCATGTGTAATAATGTGATTGTGTATGTGATTGACTCTACATACAGTAATGAGAGATAATTGATAGGGGTACTCACAGTGCTTGGAAGGGAAACATTCAATGTGCCAGTGGATGAGCGGGCACATGAGACGTCATAGCTTTAGTTCATGTCAGGAGAAAGTTGACAATGGTAGTGGAGTGGAATAGTCATCACCTCTTAATCAGGGAACAGGAGGGGACTTAGCTGGAAATACAAATAGCAGGTACATTCCATTACAGCTGCGCCATCGTAGGTTTGGACAACGAGTTTCTCTATGAAGTTAAACTCAAGGCATCTCAAAATTCATAAAGCCAAACACAGACTGCGCATCTCGCCCACTTGACACATGAAAGTAGACCAGAAACGGAATGGTGCCACCATAGGTCCCAGAGCGGTGGGGCAATTTTTACCTCCTGGGGCCTGGAGTTTTTCCTTATACGTTAACCTAACTACGAAAACTCTGGACCCTATAAGGTATGACAGTGATTAATCAGTTGTAAAAAGGTTTTATATGGGCTATGATGGGACCAGTTTTTCCTAATCAAGTCACATGGTTAAAAACAAAAACTCCTGGCACAGGTGGGATGAACCCTTTCAAACTGCAGCTACCTTATATTTGTTCATATAAATTATATTTAGACTAGATTAGGAGGGGGATTTCCTCTACCCAGACACAGACAGCAACTGATAGACAATAGAACTCACAGGGCTGAGCTTGCTTTACGCAATGTTTGCATCATGCAGCCTATGCAACTGTAGGCCTTATATAATATATATATATATATATATACACAAATGGACTATAAATACATAATGTTGCCAATTAGTTTACCCTGACCAGATGGACAGGGTGCATATGCTGCATGCAGCTGCTCTTATTAGTGACCTACAGTTGATCAGACGGAAAAATCATCTTGTTTTCATCCCATACAGTATGTCTAAAGATTTCTAATGTTTAGGTGTAGCCTAGGCTGCGGCAACCTCTCCCTTTTAATCTAACGTTTAATGGATGATGCATGTAACGAATCATAACATGCATAGGCGGCTTGATGATAGGCTCCCTGTTAACCATCTACACATTTGATACCAGTTGGTATTGAACGCTCTCACCTTTTCATCCTTCTTCATGAAACTGATGTCAGACCCTCGTTTTTAATTCTCACCTTTTCCGTGTACCCCAAAGAATGAAAGGGGTTCTTCAACAAAAAGTCCACAACATGTTCGGCAGCGTTGGCCATTCTGGCAGAGAAAAATTCAGTCTCGCGCTGGTAGCTAGCTAGCTACTGAAGTTAGCAAAGTACATTAAAATAAATTGCACTAACTGGACACAAAAATAAAGTTCTAAACCCAAGAAAACAATGTATAATATACAGTTGAAGTCGGAAGTTTACATACACTTAGGTTGGAGTCATTAAAACTCGTTTTTCAACCACTCCACAAATTTCTTGTTAGCAAACTGTCGTTTTGGCAAGTTGGTTAGGCCTTCTACTTTGTGCAAGACACAAGTAATTTTTCCAACAATTGTTTACAGACAGATTATTTCACTTATAATTCACTGTATCACAATTCCAGTGGGTCAGAAGTTTCCATACACTAAGTTTACTGTGCCTTTAAACAGCTTGGAAAATTCCTGAAAATGATGTCATGGCTTTAGAAGATTCTGATAGGCTAATTGACATCATTTGAGTCAATTGGAAGTGTACCTGTGGATGTATTTCAAGGCCTACCTTCAAACTCAGTGCCTCTTTGCTTGACATCATGGGAAAATCAAAAGAAATCAGCCAAGACCTCAGAAACAAATTTTAGACCTCCACAAGTCTGGTTCATCCTTGGGAGCAATTTCCAAATGCCTGAAGGTACCACGTTCATCTGAACAAACAATAGTATGCAAGTATAAAACCCATGGGATCACGCAGCCGTCATACTGCTCAGGAAGGAGACGCGTTCTGTCTCCTAGAGATGAACATACTTTGGTGTACGAAAAGTGCAAATCAATCCCAGAACAAGAGCAAAGGACCTTGTGAAGATGCTGGAGGAAACAGGTACCAAAGTATCTATATCCACAGTAAAACGAGTCCTATATCGACATAACCTGAAAGGCCGCTCAGCAAGGAAGAAGCCGCTGCTCCAAAACTGCCATAAAAAAGCCAGACTGAGGTTTGCACATGGGGACAAAGATTGTACTTTTTGGAGAAATGTCCTCTGGTCTGATGAAACAAAAATAGAACTGTTTGGCCATAATGACCATCGTTACATTTGGAGGAAAAAGGGGGACACTTGCAAGACGAAGAACACCATCCCAACCGTGAAGCACGAGGATGGCAGCATCATGTTGTGGGGGTGCTTTGCAGCAGGAAGGACTGGTGCACTTCACAAAATAGATGGCATCGTGAGGCAGGAACATTATGTGGATATATTGACGCATCTCAAGACATCAGTCAGGAAGTTTAAAGCTTGGTCGCAAATGGGTCTTCCAAATGGACAATGACCCCAAGCATACTTCCAAAGTTGTGGCAAAATGGCTTAAGGAAAACAAAGTCAAGGTATTGGAGTGGCCATCACAAAGCCCTGACCTCAATCCTATAGAAAAAGTGTGTGCGAGCAAGGTGGCCTACAAACCTGACTCAGTTACACCAGCTTTGTCAGGAGGAATGGGCCAAAATTCACCCAACTTATTGTGGGATGCTCATGGAAGGCTACCTGAAATGTTTGACCCAAGTTAAACAATGTAAAGGCAATGCTACCAAATACTAACTGAGTGTATGTAAACTTCTGACCCACTGGGAATGTAATGAAAGAAATAAAAACCCTAGTAACAATTCCCTATCTTAGGTCAGTTAGGATCACCACTTCTTTTAAGAATGTGAAATGTCAGACAAATAGTAGAGAGAATTATTAATTTCAGCTTTTATTTCTTTCATTACATTCCCAGTGGGTCAGAAGTTTTCCAAGCAAGGAAAATGTCAATAAAACACAAAACACAGCTAAATGAAGCACTAACCTTTGACGATCTTCATAAGATGACACTCCTAGGACATTATGTTACACAATACATGTATGTTTTGTTTGATAAAGTTCATATTTATATCCAAAAACAGCATTTTACATTGGCGCGTGATGTTCAGAAATGTATTCCCACCAAAACTTCCGGTGAATGTGCACATCAATTTACAAAAATACTCATCATAAACGTTGACAAAATATATAACAATTATTTAAAGAATTATAGATAGACTACCCCTGGATGCAACCGCTGTGTCAGATTTTAAAATAGCTTTACAGAGAAAGCACATTTTTCAATATTCTGAGTACATAGCTCAGCCATCACGGTGAGCTATACAGACACCCGCCAAGTTCGGGGCAACCTAAACTCAGAATTAGTATTAGAAATATTCTCTTACCTTTGCTGATCTTCGTCAGAATGCACTCCCAGGACTGCTACTTCCACAAGAAATGTTGTTTTTGTTCCAAATAATCCATATTTATGTCCAAATACCTCCGCTTTGTTCGTGCGTACAGATCACTTATCCAAAGGCATAACGCGTGAGCGCTGAACTAGAGACGAAAAGTCTAAATGTTCCAATACCGTACTTAGAAGCATGTCAAACGCTGTTTAAAATCAATCTTTATGGTATTTTTAACGTAAAATTACGATAATATTCCAACCGGACAATAGCGTATTCATTCAAGGAGAAAAAGAAGGAACAGCGTGCTCTCATAACCGCGCATATCCAATCCCTTTGTTGCCAGGCAGACCACTCAGTAACTGAGCTCCTATTATCTGCCCAGTGACAGGAGAATGCTCAAACCACTTTCTGAAGGCTTTAGACAGCCAATGGAAGCCTTAGGAAGTGCAACGTAACCCCACGGATACTGTAGTTTCGAAAGGGACTAGAAAGAAGAACTACAATTCTCAGATCCTTCACTTCCTGGTTGACTTTTTCTCAGGTTTTTGCCTGCCATATGAGTTCTGTTATACTCACAGACACCATTCAAACAGTTTTAGAAACTTCAGAGTGTTTTCTATCCAGATCTGCTAATAATATGCATATTCTACTGCCCCCTAGCCCAGACAGGTTAAATGTCAGGAATTGTGATAAACTGAGTTTAAATGTATTTGGCTCAGATGTATGTGAACTTCCGACTTAACCTGTAACTCCTCCATCTCCTGTAATTTGAAAAAACGAATTGGAATTTACTAATTTCCCAAAAATGCTCAACTATCACTCTTCACTCTTAATCTCTATCCAGCAATGTTGCCAAGCTTCTCAACACATAGAACCCCCATCATGCTTTGTGGCACAATCCCAATACAACACGCTTGGTTCATTCTCTGATCCTACATCTATGATTGGATAGACAACATGACAGTTCATACTGCAAAAGTTTTGATTAGTTGGAGGACGTCCTCTGGAAGTGGTCATAATTACCATGTATATCTATGGAAGGGGGTGAGGCCTACCAGCCTCCTAGGAGGATGGAAGGAGGATGGAGGATGGAAGCTAGCTGTCCTCCGGCAACACCATGGTGTGTTAGCCCAGACAGTGCTGTTGAAGACCTTCATTGCATAACAGTGTATTTTAACTTTTTTTTATGTTTCACTATTTTTATTTGTATGACATTTCACTGAGGAGGATGGGCCTCTCCTTCCTCTTCTGAGGAGCCTCCACTGGCCTAAGTCACACACATTGACAGGGAGAATGTTGACTATTGACTGGTCTATGTTGACTACTTTATGTTGACTATTGACTATCAACTGACTATTGACAAGTTGACAACATACTAGCGAGTGGTTGACTGGTTTGTTAGTGCAGTGTAAGGTAAACTAACCAACGTTGTTAGCTAGCTGCCTTGGTTGATCTATTGATTTACAAAGATCATACACTAAACACAGTAATTTCATACAGTAAACAGTCTTTTCATACAGAAAACACAGTCATTTCATACAGTAAACACAGTTTTTTTAATCGTCTTTTCATACAGTAAACACAGTCATTTCATACAGTAAACACAGTCTTTTCATACAGTAAACACAGTCTTTTCATACAGTAAACACAGTCTTTTCATAGTCTTTTCATACAGTAAACACAGTCATTTCATACAGTAAACACAGTCATTTCATACAGTAAACAGTCTTTTCATACAGTAAACACATAGTCGTTTCATACAGTAAACACAGTCTGTTCATACAGTCTTTTCATACAGTAAACACACTTTTCATACAGACTTTTCATACAGTAAACACAGTCTTTTCATACAGTCGTTTCATACAGTAAACACAGTCTTTTCATACAGTTGTTTCATACAGTAAACACAGTCTTTTCCTACGGTCTTTTCATACAGTAAACACACTTTTCATACAGACTTTTCATACAGTAAACACAGTCTTTTCATACAGTCTTTTCATACAGTAAACACACTTTTCATACAGACTTTTCATACAGTAAACACAGTCTTTTCATACAGTCGTTTCATACAGTAAACACAGTCTTTTCATACAGTTGTTTCATACAGTAAACACAGTCTTTTCATACGGTCTTTTCATACGGTAAACACAGTAATTTCATACAGTAAACAGTCTTTTCATACAGTAAACAGTCGTTTCATACAGTAAACACATAGTCGTTTCATACAGTAAACACAGTGTTTTCATACAGTCGTTTCACACAGTAAACACTGTTTTTTAAATGGATTCTATACTTGCATCCTGAAGAACCTCTCCTGTTAATGATTGAAAAAACATATTTTTGTAAATGCATTCCAGTATAAATAAGGAAATGCCCAACATTTAATCGAAGTAGAAACATGGACAAGTTATTTCAGACTTGGCCTCCAGAGTGGCGCAGCAGTCTAAGGCAATGCATCACAGTGCTTGAGGCGCCGCTACAGACCCGGCTTCGATCCCAGGCTGTGTCGCAGCCGGCCGTGACCCATGAGCACAATTGGCCCAGCGTCGTCTGGGTAAGGGAAGGGTTTGGCTGGCCGGGATGTCCTTGTCCCATCGCGCTCTAGCGACTCCTGTGGCGGGCTGGGCGCATGCATGCTGACATGGTCGCCAGTTGTATGGTGTTTCCTCCGACACATTGGTGCGGCTGGCTTCCAGGTTAAGCGAGCAGTGTGTCAAGAAGTAGTGCAGCTTGGCAGGGTCGTGTTTCTGAGAATGCATGGCTCTCGACCTTCGCCTCTCCCTAGTCCGTATGGGAGTTGCAGCGATGGGACAAGACTGTAACTACCAATTGGATAAAAGTTTTAAAACATTTAAATATTCCCGTCTTTCTTGAGTTGGCCAGAGGCAGAGGAGGAAGACACAGACATATAGAGGACAGGCTAGACAGGTCTAATCTCTCCTATCTGCTCTCTCCTGTCTGGTCTCCTGTCTAGTTGCTGTTATTAATCATTAATCACTCGGCAGGGGAAAGAAAAAGTCAATAGTTGATATTCTAGATGGGTCCATTGAGAGTGTGTGTATGTGCGCTTACTGTGTGACTGTGTGTGCACAAGAGAGGGTACGAATGCATATATGTGTAAGTATGTGCATGCATTTGCATGTGTGCAAGTGTGATGGAATAAAATACAAAATCGACTCCTTTATCTGTGATGAAATCTTCTGACTCACTTATGCTGTCATCACGGGTAAACTATTTGATCAAAGGGACCGATAGAGTAAATGCACAACCCATCACTACATCCTTAGAACGAATACAACACGTATCATCAGCCAGTCCCATCTCAGGTAATGTGATTAAGCAAGGGCCGCCTGCTACTGTGATTCCTCTGCCCCGGACGGGAGCTCATTGGAGCCGACATGGCTGTGAGATTAGACTGGGTGAGAGCCAGCCCTGAGTGCTCCAAAGGGACCTCGTACAGATTACCCTCAGTGTGTTAGAGAGACGAGGACAGGGGAGTAGATATCAACTGTGTCTTACTCCAGCTAAACACACTATCTAGTACTGCCATGGTAAGGCCTGTCTTGTAATGACAATCATATACACTGTGTATCACAGGAGGTTGGTGACACCTTAATTAGGGAGGACGGGCCCATGGTATTTGCTGGAGTGGAATATGTGGACTGGTAGAATGGTATGTGTTTGATGCCAACCCATTAGCTCCATCCCAGACATGATTATAAGCCGTCCTCCCCTCAGCAGCCTCCACTGCCGTGTATAGCTAGCTGTATTACTGGCCATTGCAAGGCCTGTCCTTGTAGTTACTCAAAGGGAGGCACGGCTCGCTTTTCTCCCATAGTTGACGCTGCCTCTTTTGTTGTAGACTGCAGCTAACCAGGCTAACATTTTGTTTTTGAGCGCTATCAGAAATGTTTTTTTGCTCAAACAGAACTGATTTTCATGGTTGTACAGTACAGTGACTCCATTTGCAGTTGCAGCTTGCCATTCTTACATAATGAACTGCACACTCAGTTCACATTGCTACAGTGTATGGAGAGAATGCTGTGCTGTTGAAGGCAAAGTACCACATTTACTGTGGAAGGATTCTGTTTAGTAGCAACTGCTGTGCTTATTGACATTTTTTAATAATGCCCCCTGCTTCCCGCTGTGACTTCCTGCTAGGAACAAAACGTCAAACTACTTTAATATTCTGGAGGTTATAGCTTCCCAGATAGTTTGGTGGCTCGGGAATTGTACTTCTCGGTTCTAGCTCAGCAAAGATCAACTCATTATTATAGCCCCTCACGACCACCTGGTGTTTCACCGCGATCACCTGCAGTTTCACCACACCAGGCGTCCATTTTGGCTCAGCGTAGGTATTTTGCCCCATGTGTCCCCGCTGCTGTTTCACCAGTTGCTCGCTTCATTACCTGTATGTCAGGAGTAAATAACAGGATGAATGAATGGTGCCAGGCCAATGAAGTGGGCCATCAACCATCATGCACCTGGCTCTGCCTTTTAGTGCAGACTGGGGGCGGGCAGCTGCTAATATATCTGCCGAGGGCTGAGTGAGAGAGAGAGAGAGAGAGAGAGAGAGAGAGAGAGAGAGAGAGAGAGAGAGAGAGAGAGAGAGAGAGACAAGAGAGGCTATTAGATAAGAAAGGTAGAGAGAACAGAAAGCGAGCGAGAGAAAGGGGGAGAGATGGAGATGGGGAGAGAGAGGGAAGGCAGAGAGAGAGCAGGAGGAAAAACAGAGGAGAAGGGAAAAGAGAGGGGAGAAAGAGTGCGAGAGAGAGAGAGCATTGAGAGACGAGATGTCTGGTTGAGTAGCTATTCTCCACTCTCCAAGCCAATCTCTTTACTGGGTTTTCTCTCCAAAGCGAGATGAGATTATGTTTTTGTTTTCTATTTCACAACCCACAGTGTCATTAGCAGTAAGCTCTCCATCTCTCGAGTGGCAATTCGAGCAATTTTCCTGTTCCTGTTTGCTAAAGCCTATTTCAATAAATATGTTTATACAGAACGCAAGAGAGGAATGTAGTCTAGACCACATTCCACCAAAGCAGCGCAAAATATCCAGTCAGAAAATATGCGCTCTCTCTCTCTCTCTCTCTCTCTCTCTAATATCGATAACCTATAGAAAAATCAAATGACAAGATTAATCAACTTTAAGCTTATGAAGAAGAAATGATCTGAGCGGGATGGGAAAATCCCTGACCCTCCATGCAAGGTTAAATAACAAACATTATCTTTTGTCATAATTCGTCCAGTTGTAGCATGTGATTTCACACTATAGCCCAACTGTGGTTTTAGCTGGTTATAGCCGAGGCGGGAATGAGGGGGTTGGCCAATAGGGGGCGTTACCATCATATGTCACAGTGTTTTATGAGTACTACTTCCCCATCTCTATTTTTTCTCTCTTACGTTCTCCCTTTATCGCTCCATCTCCCCAACTGCTCTCTCAAGGTAGGGTAAACCCCCGGTCAGAGTCTCACTCTCCATCCCCTCTCTCACTTTCTATCCTCTCTCTCACTCTCCATCCCCTCTCTCACTCTCCATCCCCTCTCTCTCTCTCACTCTCCATCCCCTCTCTCACTTTCTATCCTCTCTCTCACTCTCCATCCCCTCTCTCACTTTCTATCCTCTCTCTCACTCTCCATCACCTCTCTCTCACTCTCACTCTCCATCCCCTCTCTCTCTCTCTCTCTCTCTCTCTCTCTCTCTCTCTCACTCTCCATCTCCTCTCTCACTCTCCACCCCCTCTCTCTCTCACTCTCCATCCCCTCTCTCTCTCACTCTCCATCCCCTCTCTCTCACTCTCCATCACCTCTCTCTCACTCTCACTCTCCATCCCCTCTCTCTCTCTCTCTCTCTCTCTCACTCTCCATCTCCTCTCTCACTCTCCATCCCCTCTCTCTCTCACTCTCCATCCCCTCTCTCTCTCACTCTCCATCCCCTCTCTCTCACTCTCCATCCCCTCTCTCTCACTCTCCATCCCCTCTCTCTCTCTCACTCTCCATCCCCTCTCTCTCACTCTCCCCTCTCTCTCACTCTCCATCCCCTCTCTCTCTCACTCATCCCCTCACTCTCACTCTCCATCCGCTCTCTCTACTTTCCTCCAATACTCTCCCTGTCTCTCTCCCAGGGCAACGTGGTGCCCTGTCACATTAACACACAGTGACGTCCAGGGTCCTGCCTCGTAGTGGAAAGTGCCCCCTGAAGCCCTATGTCTCAGTTGTCCACAAAGCCACTGAGCCCAGTGAATTAATGGCAGTCGGCAAAGTTAATGCAGGCTGAGGAACAGACATGTTTACATAAGGGAGTCATTAAGATAAGAGGAGGCGCCGTGCTTGACTATAGGCATTAGGGACTTATTGTAAGGATGTGTGTGCTGTTGGTCCTGTGTGGCTCAGCTGGAAGAGCGTGGCACTTGCAACGCCAGGGTTATGGGTTCGATTCTCATGGGGGACCAGTACAAGCAAATAAGAAAATGTACGCACTCACTACTGTAAGTTGCTCTGGATAAGTATCTGCTACATTACTCAAATGTTAACCTTGCCGTGGGATGTACAGGTAACATTGTACGGCTGTAATCCTTTTCCCAGTACATGCACAAGGATATGTTTCAGGGGACAGTAGACTGTCAGCCCACAGGGGACACTGAATGTAAAGACATTGACAGAGGTAGTTGCGCCTCGTGCCAGGCTCCCATAGCTGTATCCCTAGCTTGACTTACAGCAGCCTTAGTCATTCTGCTCACACAGTGTGTGACTGGGATTGGCACTTCAGTTTTAGGTCGTCCTTGTCATTGACAGCATAGAAAGTAATGTTGACATTGAATGTCACTCACAATGCATCTACTGCTACATTACCCTTCCTAGGGACTGCAGATGCAAATAACAGGTTGCTTTGTGTATAACATGGTCCTTTAAAATAGATGAAAAGATCAAATATATACTCTTCTTGATCTTGCTGTACCTATTATTTCCCCTTTTCCATTAACATCCATTCAGTGCATGCCAAACCCATTACCCTTTTATATATTTTTATGCAATTTTGTCCCTATTCACACATTGTTTTTATCTGTGCCCATTTCTGGCCCTAATTGGGCTGTTTTCCCAAGCGCTGACTGGCTGTTGTGTGAGTAGAAAAACAGAGAGAGAAAAGGAGAGAGAGGGAGAGAGTGCTGATCCAAACTGAGCAGCGCAACTTCAGAGAAGCAGAAATCAAAGAATTGGTTCTGAGAGGATTTGCTAAAGAAGTGGGGGGAAAGGGGGATGAAGTGAGGAGGAGGGAGGGAGGAAGAGGAGGGGTGGAGAAGCTTTAATTACAGCTGTGTAGTGGTGCCAGATAGATACAGCTAGTACTCTACACATACACTCGCTCTCTGTCATTTTTTTCTCTCATCCCTTCTTTGGCGTGCACTTTGAAAGAGAGACAGACACAAAGGAGAAGTGACAGAAGTTGTCTGCTCTAATAGACTGAGAGCTCGCTTATCTCCCTCCCTCCATCTTTCTCTCCCTCTCTCTTTCTCTTTCCCCCTCAGCAGCTTTGAGTTTGGAATACTATGTTGTCTCGCAAATAGTGAGTATCCCCAAACGAAAACCGTCAGGACGTTGTGGGCGTTTCGGAGAAACTGAATGAGGGAAACTGAGAAAGGAATCGTCAGGTTTTTTACTTGTCTCACACTAACAGGTGTGTGTCTTCAGCCTTGGTGTATCTCACAGCTATAAGCCTGGCAAACCAGGCTAGGTTTGTTTTTTCAGAACATTTTCATGCATTACTGCTTGTTTTCATGTCATCGGCACTACACTCTTTAATTTTTTTAAATTTAAAAAATAATATTTATTACAAAAACACAAGGAAGGGGTAACATTAAAGTATTAGAACATGAAGGCCAAACAATACAGCATCAAGACACTATCAAACATGTATCAGTCTTTCCGCAACAGAGCCATCCTTATGTGTGAGGGTGCGTGTTCATGATAGTGATATAAAATATATGTCATAGTTTCCTTTTTCATGATCACAATCTTGTGAAACCCGAACCCTCCAAGATCCCCCCCACAGTTCCCCAATAGCTTCCCTCAGCCCATCCCATCTATCTCTGCTTGCCACCCACTTTGTGTTTCTAAGCAACATATATCTTTCAACTATGCTATGATGCTTAACGTACAATTTCAATCTATCTAATCGAATAGAATCTACAGATTGCGTGTTGAAGATAAATACTTTTACCAAGAGTATTAGTATATTAGTAATTGACTGACCCGGTCTCTCCAGATCTCCTAACAGTACTATTTCTAGGGTCAATTTTAGATCAATGCTATGCATTTTCAGCCATTCCTGAACCTGAGACCAGAAACAGGCTACCTGAGGGCAATACCAAAATAAATGGTCGATTGATTCTGTATCCTCACAACAAAATCTGCAGAGCTTCGATGATTTTATGCCCCAAATATTCAACATTTTGTTGGTGGCAAGAATTCTATTGAATAATTTTAGCTGAAAAACATGAAGTCTTGAATCTTGCTTTGTTTTATATATCAACTCATACACCCTGTACCATGGAATCGACACATCAAAAATCTCTTCCCAACTATTTTGCAATCTGTATGGCACAGTTGTCAACATCCTGGTCCTCAAATGAAACTGGTATACTTTCCTATTTATGCTATTTTTATACCTCCGCCAGTTTTGATCCTTTATATTGGGCAGACAGACCAGTTCCCTACCTCCTCCCGCTGCCACCCGCCTCCTCCATTTTTGGGGCAATGCTGTAGTCAATTGGTTGTACTCTTGGATTGAGCAGACCTTCCTGTACAATTCTGTTATAACTCTACCATTACAATTTACAATATCATGTAAGAACACAATACCCTTTTCAAACATCTTTCCCATAAATACAGGTATTTTATCAACCAGCACATTTGAGTTCAGCCATAATATTTGTTGTAATATTTGTTCTATCATTTCAGGGGGATGAAATTGAAATTGTAACCAGCTCTGCAATGCTTGTTTGAAAAAGACAGATACTTTGAAAAAAGTATCATTTTCAATTAATCGAAAATGAGACATGGCAATCTGCAAAAAGGCAATTTTTAAACAATGAAGGAGCTTTTCTTATTAATCTACTTGAGAACCATTTAGGGTTCAAATAAAACTTTTGAATGAGTGAAGCTTTTAGAGAGAGGTTTAGGGCTTTTATATTTAATAATCTCAACACACAATTCATATTCATTATATAGATAGGCTCGTTTTATTTTGTCTGGTTTAGTGTCCCAGATAGCGAAATATTTTTTGCTCACATGATTTGAAGAACAAATCAACAGGAGTAGGCAGCGCCATAAGTAAGTGAGTAAACTGAGATATGACTAAGGAGTTAATCAGGGCAATTTTTCCATAAATAGACAGGTATTTACCTCTCCATGGTTGCAGGATCTTGTCTATTTTTACAAGTTTTCTATTGAAATTCATTGGGGAGAGCTTATTTATATATTTTGTGATATGAATACCCGAGTATGTCTACTTCACCATCAGCCCATTTTATAGGTAAGCTGCAAGGTAATGTAAAAGTTGTATTTTTTAAGGATCCAATATGTAATATTGTACACTTATCATAATTAGGTTTTAGTCCAGAGAGTACAGAAAAGTTATCTAAATCTTTAATGAGACATTGCAAGGATCTGGCTTGCAGACTTAACATAAAACTTGAGTCATCGGCATACATGGACACCTTTGTTTTTAAGCCTTGGATTTCTAATCCTCTAATGTTGTTATTGGATCTGATTTTAATAGCTAGCATTTCGATGGCCATAACGAATAGATATGGTGACAGCGGACACCCTTGTTTAACTCCTCTTGACAATTCAAAACTCTCTGAGAAGTAGTCGTTATTTACTATTTTACACCTGGGGTTGCTATACATTATTTTTACCCATTTTACAAGAGAATTACCGAAATTGAAAAAATCCAGGCATTTATAAATAAAATCCAGTCTTAGTTTATCAAATGCCTTTTCAAAATCCACTACAATTACCATTCCTGGCTTCTTATATGTTTCATGATGTTCTATTATTTCTAGTAGTTGTCGTATATTATCTCCAATGTATCGTCCATGTAAAAAAACCTGTCTGATCAGGATTAACAATACCTGGTAAAACCCTTTTAATTCTGAGCACTATGCATTTTGCTAGTATTTTTGCATCACAACATTGAAGTGTAAGGGGCCTCCAGTTTTTTAGATAGACCGGGTCTTTATATTTGCCATCTGGGTCTTGTTTTAATAATAGAGAAATCAGACCTTCCTGCTGAGTACCTGACAGACAACCATTTCTATAGGAGTAGTTAAAAAAAAAATCTACCAATGGAGCTTTTAGTATATCAAAAAATACTTGATATACCTCTACCGGTATGCCATCAAGCCCTGGGTTTTTTCCAGACTGAAAGGATTTAATAGCTTCAAAAAGTTCTTCCTCTGTAATTTGGCCTTCGGCCTGATCTTTCTGTACATTTGTTAATTTTTCATTTTTTATATTATTTGGAAAGAATTACTTACCGTAATCTTCATTCAGTGGGAGAGGATGAGACAGAAAAGAGAACATCTGCCTAAAATAATTAGCTTCCTCTTTTAAAATATAATTTGGAGAATCATAGATGACTCCATCTTTAGTAACGAGTTTCTGCAAATGATTTTTGTTATCGTTCCTGTATTTGAGATTCAGAAAGAATTTTGTGCATTTTTCTCCATATTTCATCCAGTTTGCTTTATTTTTGTAATAGATTACATTAGATCATTCTTGAATAAGTTCCTCAAGTTCTTTTTGGTTTTTCCTCTAACTTATTTTGTATCTCTGTAGTCTCGTTTTTATTGCTATCTACCTCTACTATTAGTTCATGGATTTCCCTTGTTCGTTGATTTCCCTGTAGCTCAGTTGGTAGAGCATGGTGTTTGCAACGCCAGGGTTGTGGGTTCGATTCCCACGGGGGGCCAGCACAGAGAAAAATTTAAAAAAAATAAAATGGGAAAAAAAAAAGTATGAAATTATATGAAATGTATGCATTCACTACTGTAAGTCGCTCTGGATAAGAGCGTCTGCTAAATGACTAAAAAAATGTAAAAATGTCTTGTTTCTTTATCCAGAAACTGCTTTTTTATTATTGATGAATATTGAATTGAATGACCCCTGAAGGAACATTTAAAGGGATCCCAAACAATAAGGGGATTTGCTGAACCTATATTATACTGGAAAAATTCAGTTCTAAATTCTTTTGTCTTAGTTAAAAATAAGTTGTCCTTCAGAAAACTTTGATTAAATTTCCAATATCCCCGTCCACGTGGGAAATCTATAAGAGTTATGTGAATGCCAATTAGATGATCCGATCACATTCTGTCTCCTATTAAAACTGTTTTAACCTTTGATGCAAAAGAGAAAGAGACAAGAAAGTTGTCAAGACGACTAGCTTGATTAAGTCTCCTCCATGTATATCTCACTAGGTCAGGGTTTTTTAGTCTCAATAAATTGGTATAAATGTTTTCGAAGAAGTGTGGATCATCCTGATTTGGACCATATAGATTAATGAGCCAAATCTCTTTTTCGTCCACTTTCATATTCAAAAGGATCCACCTTCCTTGCGAATCATTCCTGATTATTTGCACATTCAGATCAACATTTTTGTTAATTAATATCATCACACCCTTTGAGTCCCTTTGTCCATGACAGAAAATTATTTCACTACCCCATTCCTTTTTCCAGGCAACTTCCTCTAAGGATGTAGAGTGAGTTTCCTGTAAACAGTATATGTTATATTCCTTTTCTTTTAGCCATGTAAAGACGGATCTTCTTTTTTTATATTCTGCCAAACCGTTACAATTATAACTAGCTATACTTATTTCACCCCTTCACCACTAGATACTATTCTCAGTCTAAATTGACCATAATTAGTGCTTGTAAAGTTACTGCCATCAGAGGTATTATGAAGGTCAAAACTAGAGCTTTCAAATGTCTGATATTTAGAATTCAAGAAATAGGTTCTAGCAATATTTTTTTTTCTCCCTTGCCTGTTTGCCTGTGAGATGTTGCCACAGATGTTAGAAAATTGAGAGAAATTATGCGTGTAACAAATCTGAGCAGGTTGATCTGTATGATATTGGATATGATATAATGAGAGTGTGTATGATGTCTGTATAAGAGTAGGACTATAATGTGTGATGTCCAAATAAATAATAACTCTGCCAATTTGCATGTTTGAGTGTCTATGTGTGTAACATGTAGTGCATCTAGCGTTAATATTCATAATTGTAATCCCTATCATATCACTATCATAGTTGCTTCATAATTACCTTTAACACAATTGAAAAACACTTCCCAGCATTTCCATGGCAATTAACGTTAAACATGATCATGAAAGAGACCTTACATTACTGTAGAGGCGGCTTCACTACAGTACAAATGTATTCCGTACAATATGTTATTATTCCCCAAGGCCCCTATTCTGATATCTTCCCCTTGCTTGTTGTAAACATATACAAAGAAAGACAGGGGACAGTGGGCTTAGGCCAGTGCATGCGCCTAAGCCCACTGTCCCCTGATCGGCCACTTGAAAAAGGCGATAATGTGTTTCAGCCAGGGCTTTGAATTACGTCATTCAGCTTTTTCCCGGGCTCTGAGAGCCCATTGGAGCCGTAGGAAGTGTCACGTAACAGCAGAGATCCTTTGTAATGGATAGAGATGACAAAGAAGGCCAAGAAATGGTCAGACAGGGTACTTCCTGTACAGAATCTTCTCAGGTTTTGGCCTGCCAAATGAGTTCTGTTATACTCACAGACACCATTCAAACAGTTTTAGAAACTTTGGAGTGTTTTCTATCCAAAGCTAATAATTATATGCATATTCTAGTTTCTGGGCAGGAGTAATAATCTGATTAAATCGGGTACGTTTTTTATCCAGCCGTGAAAATACTGCCCCCTAGCCATAACAGGTTAAGCTCCCTTCTTCTGCTTTTGATCAGCTCCTTTTGTTGGTAGTGTTCAAATTTTGCGATGATCGGTCGGGGACCCTTGGTCTTGTCGCTCCGAGCTCCAAGTCTGTGTACTCTGTGGAAAGCCACCTTGTTTACAGTCTCTATAGGACATTTCAATGCGGATTTCATGAATTCTCTGATCGCGCCCTCTGGATTATTGGATGCGTCCTCAGGAATACCAGAAAAAAATTAGATTTTCACGCATAATGCGACTTTGTATGTCTAGTAGCGACTCCTTCATCACCCTGTTTTCCCTGAGTAGACAATCCATGTTGGAATCGTGTATTTTTACCTTGGCTGTGAGTGTCTTATTTTCTCTTTGGAGCTTGACAATTTCACTCTGGCTGAACTCCAAACTCCCCCTCAGCCCTGCTACCTCCTCACACAACTTTTCCATTGTTGCATGGATTCCAGCCAGAGCACTAGCCTCTACCTCAATGGTAAGTAAATCGTCTGTGTCTGTAGATTAATCTTTTTCTTTTTTTGTCGGGTTAAAGTTATTTTGTGAGGTGGTCGGATCTTTCCACGAAGGAGTATGTTGTTCCTCCATAGTGTAAAGCTGTTGGTACTCGTCGATTTCCCTCATGATCTGCTTGGTATTCCGATTGTCTCTATACTGCAACCAGTTGTTTTACGAAAAGATAACAATGAGTCTTTCCCACGACGACGACAGGTGTCTGTAGTACAGCCAGCTTGCACTCGTGGAATCCACGCACACAAAAAAGGAACACAAACTTGCAGTCCCAGCCGTAAAGGCTAACCGCGTTGTGGAATCCTTAGTAACAAAATATTAGTTTGGATTAAAATTGATTTAATGAAAAAGTTTTAAGGTAAACAACAAACCGAGTGTAGACAGTCGGCACTACACTCTTAGGAGAACAACCCTTTTTGGGTCCAGGTAGCCCGAAGAATCCTTTAAGGTTCTAGATAGCACCTTTTTTTCTAAGAGTGTACTGAATATTGACTTACTCTTTTACCACACTATGACATTATTTATGGGGCCTCGGTGCTTTATTGTTTTGTGCACCTCTACAATTACTGCTACTTCCTGAATCAATGCTTATTTACCTCATTCTGATTGGCTCAAAGCACACATACCCCACTGTCCTAATCCAGTGTAGCATGAAAATCTGCAACCCTAGAGAAAGCTGGCTTCCTGTCCACATTTTGCAATCAGTCCTTTTATTCACTCCGTCAACTAATGAGTAGAAATTTAGTCAAATCCCCCATGATAGCTATGATAATTAAACTGCATCTAATTACATCTAATTTAATTCCAGTTTGGACATGGAGATGAGATGGAGAGGAGATTGCAGGCTTTACCCACTCGTCAAAAACTGGTTCAATATACATTGTTTCCACGTAACATTCACTTTAAAGTATATCTGATGATGTTGAATCAACGTGGGAAACTATTGAATTTGCAAAAAGTCATTAACGTAAGGGCATGCAGCCTTTTTTTCAGACATCTTAAAAACAAATGTTGATTTTACATTGAATTCACGTTAGTTGAAAACTTAACCAAATGTAAATTCACACTAGACGTTGAACTGACGTCTGTGCCCACCGGGTAGGCACACTTCTAGGCTCAGAGCATTCTCAGCAAATCCTGACCTTAATACCTGTTAGTGCTGGAACATCCAAAACGGACCTTAGATCAGTGCTTTGCTGTAAACAGCATGGAGATTATAATATATAACATTGTGTTCACTCTGCTGCACAGACTCTAGCAAACAGACTACCAGGGCTCAACTCTATAGAGAGGAACAGGGAGGGGAGAGAAGAGATGGCGAGGAGGGGAGAGGAGGGGAGGGGAGGGGAGAGGAGAGGAGAGGAGAGGAGAGGAGAGGAGAGGAGAGGAGAGGAGAGGAGAGGAGAGGAGAGGAGAGGAGAGGAGAGGAGAGGAGAGGAGAGGAGAGGAGAGGAGAGGAGAGGAGAGGAGAGGAGAGGTGGATCCCATACTTGCAAAATAGATGTACCAGGCTGTGAGGATTTGCTGGAAACACACACACACACACACACACACACACACACACACACACACACACACACACACACACACACACACACACACACACACACACACAGGCAAACCAACCTACTGGGAGTACATGACTGTATGATGAGTGTGAATGCATTTGTCCATATGCCTGTCTGCGTCTGTGTTAGAATGTATAAATGTAGTACATTCAGGGATGTGTGTTGCTCTGCTCCAGTTCATCTCCCTGTAAGTGTCAACTATGTCATCTCTAGTCAAACCTGACATGTACTTCACCCCATGAATATGCAAACAGCCTGTGGCCAATCTCACTAAAAACATCATCCTGTTGCCTGCTCCCTAACTGCACACCTCACACCTCGATCTGAGTCACTGCTGGGTGAGTCGCATTGGGAGCCTGGCCACGACTGTACGGACACAGCAAACTAGTACAGGAGGAACTACAGTACAGTATATTCCACTATATTCTATTTACTGTGTATCTGCTTTCATGCCAGCGGGGGAGACAGAGGGACGTCACAATGAACAACTCCTGGTGCACATTATGTGTTATAGGATGATGTGGACACAGAGTCAGAGTTTCTGTTGTGCTTGCTAGTGTATATTAAAGGTCTATGGGTGTTTATAGTCTGTCCAAGAAAAAGCAACCTGACCCACTAGCAACCGATTCTGCACAACACAACTGAAATGACCAGCATTTTCAGCTCATGGTTTACAATCCACCACCACACCGGGCTATGCCTCCATTGTCCTCCACATAGAGGCTTTTCACAGCGTTGCACAATGGGCCACGTTCTCAACACTGCACAAAGATGATGCTGCGTTTAACAGCCCACTGAGTGCTGAAGGGTCCTTTGGCTCTGACACAACATGAAAAGAGTTGGAAACAGAGAGGGAGTGCTTTTTAGCATCCCACTGAAGTGGAGGAGAGGAAAGGGGTAGAGAGGAGAGGGGTGGAGAGGGGTGCTAGTGTGAAGTAAACAGTGAGTCTGTCCATTAAGAGAGGAACACACACGAGAAGTGAGGACTGTTAGCATCGGGGACCATGTCCTTCCATTAAGGGTGTGTTGTTGAACAGTGGCGCTGGGTCGTTGTGCCCTGAGGTGTGTGGGTGTGTGTGTGCGTGTGTGTGTGTATGTTCTACTTTCACAGATTGGCCTCCCACTGAAATATGTCCCTTTTAACCCTCTAACATGTGAACAGTCCAACTACACACCTCTCAAGTCACAACGTCACAGTCCTACTGTTATTGACACACACACACACACACACACACACACACACACACACACACACACACACACACACACACACACACACACACACACACACACACACACACACACACACACACACACACACACACACACACACACACACACACACACGACCCAGGGCACAACGACCCAGCGCCACTGTTCAACAACACACCCTTAATGGAAGGACATGGTCCCTGGTGCTAACAGTCCTCACTTCTCTGTGTGTGTTCCTCTCTTGATGGACAGACCCACTGTTTACTTACTGGGCAAGTTAACACAGTCCTGCCTCTGTATCTTAGCAGGTATTGTAGAGGTGAACTACTCTAGCTGAGAGAAACAAAGAGTTGGCATTCTGTCTAAAACACAGGTTGTGACCAAAATAAAAGCAGACAAAAGTTTTCTCCTGCTTAGAGTTAGCCTCTCCCTGGAGCAACACACACACACACACCCACAACACACACAGAAACACACACACAACCCCCCCACCCCACCCCACCCCACACACTCTGTTCAGTAGCCCTGTTAGAGACACTTACAGGAATATTCCTTTCACGCCTCACCCACTCGCAGACCTGGGGTGAAATACGATGTGTCGTGACACTAAATATTCAGGGCAATATGGTGATTGAAGCTGGGGAGAGTAGTGGTGTTACGGTGACGTATGCCAAGCCACCCCACGCTAACTGGAGCACCCCAACACACTGTGACATAGTACCAGCCAAGAGAAGGAACAGACGCTCCTGTTAGCTCTACCACTGCTGAATCTTCAAATCTGATTGATTTGACCGAATCTGACATTTATTTTCACCTCAGATTTCAGTTTAAGAAGAATGTGGGGTCATTCATAAGACCAGGACAACAATCAATTAAGAAGTCGTTTTGAAGAATGTATTCGAGAATGTATTAATTCACACAGTGCACGGTCAATTAGACTCCTAATATAATATACACAATAGTTGCTATTCATACTTTTTCGCTTGGTTTTATCCATCTTCTCCTGGAGAGAAAGGGCATATATTTACAGTGGTAACAGTACTGTTTGCTTTATGGATAAACAACTTTTCTATCTTATGTTAACTCATATACATAATAATTAGGTGGGTGCTTATATTTGTCATATTTCACACGTGAATTGGAAATGACATTTTTGCATTTCCCAATCCCCCTGAGACACCCTCAGAGAGTGGGGTCAGAGCCAGGGATCAGCCATTATTGACGGGAGACCCTGGAGCAATTAGGGTTATGTGCCTTGCTCAAGGGCACATCGACAGATTTTTCACTTAGTCGGCTCGGGGATTTGAACCAGTGACCTTTCGCTTACTGGCCCAACGCTCTTCTGTTATTTGATCTTCAAGGAGGGCAGACGGGTGTACTTGAATTAAGCTCTCGGAGCCTTGTCCATCCTCTTTCTTGTTGTTGCACTAAGATTAAGACACTGGTTTTCTACAGGTACCTTTCAGCGCATGTCAATATCCCTCGCAAATAAGGAAGCTCCGTATGAAACACTAGGGTCCCCCTGGGAGAGCCCATGCTAATACTGTGTTCACTGAGGATCAGCACAGAGACAACGCTATGGTTGACTGGCTCAATAGAGCTATAGGAAGTAGACTATAACAAGTAGATTGGCCTGTAGCTGGCTCAATAGAGATACAGCGAGTATCAAATCAAATGTATTTATATAGCCCTTTTTACATCAGCAGATGTCACAAAGTGCTTATACAGAAACCCAGCCTAAAACCCCAAACAGCAAGCAATGCAGATGTAGAAGCACGGTGGTGTCACGTCCTGACCAGTAAAGGGCTTATTTGTTATTGTAGTTTGGTCAGGACGTGGCAGAGGGGTGTTTGTTTTATGTGGTTCGGGGTGTGTTGATATATGTGTTTATGTAGAGGGGTGTTTGTTTAGAGTATTCCGGGGTTTTGGTTATGTTCTATGTTTTGTATTTCTATGCTCTATCTATGTTGTGTATTTCTTTGTGTTGGCCTGGTATGGCTCTCAATCAGGTACATCGTTGTTATTGATTGAGAGTCATACTTAGGTAGCCCTGTTTTCACCTGTCCCTTGTGGGAAGTTGTTGTTGCACTGCTGTGTTAGCCTGCAATACTATTCATTCCTACGTTTTCTTGTTTTGTTTATTAAGTGTTCTAAATAAAAGATAAAATGAGCACTCAACCCGCTGCGCCTTGGTCCAGTATATACGATGACCGTTACAGGTGGCTAGGAAAAACTCCCTAGAAAGGCAGGATTCTAGTAAGAAACCTGCCTCCTGTAAGACACTATGATCTGTGAACCGTACATGATACAGATGACATCACGGTGTTGTTCTGCTCTTTTATAGTGTGCTCTATCATAAGGAGTATGTCTAGATTCTGAAAAAAACAACGTCATATTCAATATTAGACATATTGTTTAAAACACTACCCTCTACAAGAACATAACATTTCCATAGTGGGCTCTCTGCTAATTGTAAAGGTGTGATCAATTTTATGAGCACCACCAACACCATGAATGGGAAAATGGATTCAAAAGGAAATTTGACTTGCTGACCTACCAATCCTAAAACTGGGATTGGTTAATTGCCTGATAATTCAAATGTATATGTATAAAATTGGTCATATCATTAAAAGTACCAGAGAGCCCACTCTGGAAATTTGACGTGTATGAACAATATGTCTAAATCTAAGCTAAATCAAAAAGGGTCGTTTTGAGATCTTCGTATTTTTTATGTTGAATAAATGATTGTGGGAATGTGTATTTTAGAATCTAGACATACATATTTGAGAGAACACTACAAGGAGTATAATGACACCGTGATGTCATCTGGATCGTGTACGGTTCACAGATCATAGCGTCTTACAGGAGGCATGTACTGTGTAGGTCTAAAAAGGGCCTAAAATGACCAATTTCATCATGACTTTCTCGAATCTTGTTTGTGATACAAATGTAAAACCCATGTTAAACATCCTTCCTCCCTATGAAGGTTCTATGTGAGAATTGACAGAACAATCTGAGATACAGTACAACAAATATTTTCCGCTGCCACCGGCCTGTAATCACCACTTTACTAACTGATCCAGGGTCAATTTGTGGTTTGCTCTTAATACTACTGTTACCTGGTAGCCTACCCATTGACAGTCATCTTCAATTTAACCACCAGACCGTTGAACTAAGCTTCTGGCTGGATCACAAATGCCATTTTAATTGGCATTTTGTTAATAAAAATAACCTAAATTACCTCCATTACATTGTTATAATGACACTTTTAACACAGCAGCCAATGAGATCGCAGGAAGACGTTTCCGTGTCCAAATGACCATCGCGATCATTACGGCTCATCAGGAGTCAATGACAGCTAGGACGGTCGTCAAGGTAACACATCACACGGTGATGGGTTGACACGGCGATGCGTTAGCACCCCAAGGACACTATGTCACTCACTGTCACACAGGGGCCTCATCTGTCACCGTGGAGGGAGATAACTACCAGATTGCGTGGGGAGAGAAAGAGAGAGAGAAGAGAGTAGAAAAAGAGACAGAGGCAATGAGACAGATTCTAGAAGAGAGTAGTGAGAGTTCAAAGAGGTGGGGAGTGAGAGAGGGAGAGATAATAGGCAGAAAGAAAGAAAGAAAGAAAGAAAGAAAGAAAGAAAGAAAGAAAGAAAGAAAGAAAGAAAGAAAGAAAGAAAGAAAGAAAGAAAGAAAGAAAGAAAGAAAGAAAGAAAGAAAGAAAGAAAGGAAGAAGGAGAGTAGGGAGAGGAGAGAGAGAGATGGTGAGGAGAAAAGTGAGAGAGAGAGATAATAGGTTGCCATGGAAAGAAAAAATTGTGACCTTCTCTCACAGTTCTCCTGTGGAGGACTTAATCTGCTGTAGTTACCTGACAAGTCAATAGGACTGGAGTGTGATGGCGGAGAGGCCTCACACCTGGTGAGTACCATGACAATCACACCTCATACCCACTGGCATGATGATAGAGTAGACAAGAATATACAGTGACTTCTCTGTCTTAAAGGGAATGGTCTCAGATACTTTTAGTCATAGGGTTGTATGCCACAAGGCAGTGGTGTGAAGTACTTAAGTAAAACTACTTTAAAGTACTACTTAAGTAGTTTTTTCTGGTATCTGTACTTTACTTCACTATTTATATTTTTGGCAACTTTTACTTCACTACATTCCTAAAACAATGTATGTACTTTTCACTCCATACATTTTCCCTGGCACCCAAAAGTACACGTTACATTTTGACAGGAAAATGGTCCAATTCACACACTTATCTAGAAAACATCCCTGGTCATCCCTACTGCCTCTGATCTGTTAGACTCATTAAACACAAATGCTTTGTTTGTAAATTATGTGTGAGTGTTGGAGTGTGCCCCTATCTATCCATCAATTACAAAATAATAATAATAAAAAAAATGTGCAATCTGGTTTGTTTAATATAAGGAATTTGAAATGATTTATACTTTTACTTTTACGTTTGATACTTAAGAACAGTTAAGTAATCCCATGTACCTTTGATACTTAAGTATATTAAGAACCAAATACTTTAAGACTTTTACTCAAGTAGTATTTTACTGGGGGACTTTCACTTTTACTTGAGTCATTTTCTATGAAGGTATCTTTACTTTTACTCAAGTATGACAATTGAGTCCTTTTTCCACCACTGCAACAGGGCAGTATTTGAGCTCTGTGTTCCTTTTACTCTTACAATTGGTTGGTTGGTATTGGTTGGGGTAGGCAGCTCACTCCAGATAATTATCACTACCATCAAACCTCATACCCACTGATATTATGATGGAGAAGAATATACTGTGACCTCTCTGCCTTAAAGGGAATGGTCCAGTGCTGTATCTGAGCTATGAGTTTCTCTCACCTTTCAGTGACCATCCCTTTATGGTTTTCAAAGCTACAGTCTGGTATCTTGGGAACAGTTCCATGGTCATTGTGTGTGTGTGTGTATATATATATATATATATATATATATATATATATATATATATATATATATAAAACATTAGGAACACTGGCTCTTTCCATGACAAAAACTGTCCATGTGACTCCAGGTGAAAGCTATGATCCCTTATTGATGTCACTTGTTAAATCCACTTCAATCAGTGTAGATGAAGGGGAGAATTTTTAAGCCTTGACACAATTGAGAAATGGATTGTGTACGTGTGGGGTATGGTAGTAGATGTCAGGCTCACCGGTTTGAGTGTAACTGCAACACTGCTGGGTTTTTCACGCTCAACATGAGCCAGCATCCCTGTGTAATGCTTTAGACACCTTGTAGACTCTATGCCCCGACAAATTGAGGCTGTTCTGAGGGCAAAAGGGGGTGCAACTAAAAATTAGGACGGTGTTCCTAATGTATAGTGCATTCGGGAAAGTATTCAGACTCCTTCACTTTTTCCACATTTTGTTACAGCCTTAATATAAAATTGATTCAACTGTTTTTTTCCCTCATTAAGCTACACACAATACCCCATAACGACAAAGCAAAAACGGAAATATCAAATTTACATAAGTATTCAGAACCTTTACTCAGTACTTTGTTGAAGCACCTTTGGCAGCGATTACAGCCTCAAGTTTTCTTGGGTATGACACTACAAGCTTGGCACACCTGTATTTTGAGAGTTTCTCCCATTCGTCTCTACAGATCCTTTCAAGCTCTCTCAGGTTGGATGGGGAGCACAGCTATTTTCAGGTCTCTCCAGAGATGTTCGATTGGGTTTTTGTCCAGGCTCTGGCTGGGCCACTCAAGGACATTCATAGACTTGTCCTGAAGCCACTCCTGCATTGTTTTGGCTGTGTGCTTAGGGTTGTTGTCCTGTTGGAAGGTGAACCTTCACCCCAGTCTGAGGTCCTGAGCGCTCTGGAGCAGGTTTTCATCAAGGATCTCTCTGTACTTTGCTCTGTTCATCTTTCCTTCGATCTGACTTGTCTCCTAGTCCCAGCTGCTGAAAAACATCCCCACAGCATGCTGCTGCCACCACCATGCTTCACCGTAGGGATGGTGCCAGGTTTCCTCCAGATGTGACGCTTGGCATTCAGGCCAAAGAGTTCAATCTTGGTTTCCTCAGACCAGACTATCTTGTTTCTCATGGTCTGAGAGTCTTTAGGTGTCTTTTGGCAAACTCCAAGCCGGCTGTCATGTGCCTTTTACTGAGGAGTGGCTTGCGTCTGGCCACTCTGCCATAAAGGCCTGATTGGTGGAGTGCTCCAGAGATGGTTGTCCTTCTAGGTTCTCCCATCTCCACAGAGGAACTCTGACGCTTTGTCAGAGTGACCATCGGGATCTTGGTCACCTCCCTGACCAAGGCCCTTCTCCCCCAATTGCTCAGTTTGGCCTGACGGCCAGCTCTAGGAAGAGTCTTGGTGGTTCCAAACTTCTTCCATTTGAGAATGATGGCGGCCACTGTGTTCTTGGGGACCTTCAATGCTGCAGAAATGTTTTGGTACCCTTCCCCAGATCTGTGCCTCACCACAATCCTGTCTTGGAGCTCTACGGACAATTCCTTCCTCATGGCTTGGTTTTTGCTCTGACATGCACTGTCAACTGTGTGACCTTATATAGACAGGTCTGTGCCTTTCCAAATCATGTCCAATCAATTGAATTCAGCACAGGTGGACTCCAATCAAGTTGTAGAAACATCTCAAGGATGATCAATGGAAACAGGATGCACCCAAGCTAAATTTCGAGTCTCATAGCAAAGGGTCTGAATACTTATGTAAATAAGGCATTTCTGTTTTTTTTATACATTTGCTAAAATTTTAAAAAAAAACTGTTTTCGCTTTGTCATTATGGAATATTGTGTGTAGATTGATTAGTAGAAATGTGTATTTTAATCCATTTTACAATAAGGCTTAAACGTAACAAAATGGGGAAAAAGTGAAGGGGTCTGAATTCACTGTACGCTCTGAACAAAAATATAAATGCAACATGTAACAATTTCAAAGATTTTACTGAGTTAAAATTCATATAAGGAAATCAGTCAATTGAAATAAATAAATTAGGCGTAATCTATGGATTTCACATGACTGGGCAGGGGTGCACCCCGAAACGGTCCCCCAGGTGAAGAAGCCGGATGTGGAGGTCCAGGACCTGCGTGGTTACACGTGGTCTGCGGTTGTGAGGCTGGTTGGACGTACTGCCAAATTCTCTAAAACGTCGCTGGAGGCAGCTTATGTTAGAGAAATTAACATTCAGTTCTCTGGCAACAGCTCTGGTGGACTTTCCTGCAGTCAGCATGCCAATTACATGCTATCTCAAAACTTGTGGCATTGTGTTGTGTGACAAAACTGCACGTTTTAGAGTGGCCTTTTATTGTGCCCAGCACAAGGTGCACCTGCGTAATGATCATGCTGTTTAATCAGCTTCTTGATATGCCACACCTGTCAGGTGGATGGATTATCACTAACAGCGATGTAAACAAATGTGTGCACAACATTTGAGAGAAATAAGGTTTTGTGCCCATGGAATTTTTCTGGGATTTTTTTATATCAGCTCATGAGACATGGGACCTACACTTTACATCTTGCGTTTATATTTTAGTTCAGTGTATATAGTTCCAATGGTCCAGTTAGTTAGAGCATGGTGGATGTGTAGCACATGGGGATGTGTGAAACTTACTCCTCAACCTGAAGTTTCCCCACTTGGGCCAGCGAATAGCTAGCTTTTCACGTGGCGCCGACTGGTAAGACAAGGCGATCTTTTAAATAACTCAAGATGTGTTATTGCACATTGTGTCAGTGAAGGTTTGCCGGAAAGGCATCTTATTCATCTTCAGAAAAGATTCATTGCATTGTAATACTGTAAATGTTATTTCAGTCAGTCTGGCCCAATATGTTGTCTGGCTGTGTTTTATATAGAGCTGCTGTCTAAGTAGATTGATTGTGTATATGACCTTGGGTTGTCTAGCCAGCAACCACCACATAATCCTATAAAGAGAAGCGGAACAGTCAAAGCATCAAGAGGATAAAGAGCCTGGCCTTACACACACTCACACACACACACACATAAATACACACACACACACAGTGTCTGCACCTACGACCTCTCTGATTCACTAGGGTGAAATAAATACAGCCGTGGTTACACGTAATTGCATCCCCCGGAGTGCGGGGAATGTCAACACGATTAGTTCCACTTCATAGTTTCGTAACTCAGGCCTTTGCGGCAGTGTGTACCATTATAAATTATACTCTAGGTGGTAGGAAGTCTGGGAGTCAGTGGTTGAAATAATTTATGTTTTAGCCTGAGCTAGGCAGGCAAAGTATGCTGCTAGCACAGGAAGCTATAGGGCAGAAAGAGAAAAATGCTTACTTAATGATATGAATTGGAGACTGGGCTCGGCTAAATAGTAAGCGTTCTGCGCTCTCTTGTTATTGGGCTTTTATCGATTGTTTACTACCTCTCACTCACTCTCTCTCTCTCTCCCTCTCTCTCTCGCTGTGTAGTGATGGGGGGAGTGGAGTCTCGTGGGGTGCTTAGGAAGATCAGTGACATGCTGGAGGTGATCCTGAAGAGGATGGACAGCCTCTCCAAACTGGACAACAGCACCACCAGCGACACCCGCCGTCTGGATGAGCTCAGCTCGGCCATCAACAGGTACGGTCTGGATGGAGTGGTGGGCTTAGGACAGGCATCTACCTTCCTTGTCTTCCCTTTTCTCACTCACTCTTTCCTCCTCTCTTGTTGCCCGTCCTCCTCTATGCTCTTGTTTGTTTTCCTCGTCAGTTCTTCCTCCTTTTCTTCTTCCTCTTCTTTTTCCTCCTCTCTTGTTATTCTCTTCATACCCTTCTCTTTCTCTCCTCTTTTGGCTGCCAGGCAGTCTTGCCTGATCTCAGCAGCTTTACTATTTGATAAAGGAAACGGGGTTGTCTGAACTTGTCACTACCTTCTTCCCAGCACAGATCCTCTTTCAGTCCCTCTGTTCCACCAATATCCAATTTGACTGTCTGTGCTCTCCATTCAATCCCTTTTACTGCATTTCACATCCAATTTCTAAGGGTCAGGTTAAAATCTGTGGAAGGACAGTGACAGGACAGACAATGAAAGAGGAATGACAGCTAGGAAGGCCAAGGGTAGGAATAGCACATACAATGGGCTGAATCAAAGCTGCCGTGGGGCATACATGCATGTGGTCCAGGAGCCGAGAGCGTTACCGCTCGATCAGACTCCGTCTCTAGAATCCCTCATTTCTATAGCCACCAGAATCAGGCCTCATTATATAATGCCAGATGAACACTTCAGTTCAGCCCGGCATGTAAAAATGGGAGCGGAAGGTGTGGTATGTATTGTCTGGAGCAGATGTTAATCTCTGGCGCAGGCATTCCGCTAGCGGCCCACCTCGACAACATCCGGCAAAATTCAAAATACAGAAATACTCATAATAAACATTCATAAAAGATACAAGTGTTATATATCAGCCGCTGTGTCAGATTTCAAAAAGGCTTTACGGCGAAAGCATACAATGCGATTATCTGAGGACAGCGCCTTGCTTACAAAAGCATACAAACATTTTCAAGCCAAGTAGAAGAGTCACGAAAGTCAAAAATAGCGAGAAAATGAATCACTTACCTTTGATGATCTTCATCTGGTTGCAGTCACAAGCATCCCTGTTACACAATAAATGTTCATTTTGTTCGATAAAGTCCCTCTTTATGTCCCAAAAACTCAGTTTTGGAAACTTTAGAGTGTTTTCTATCCAAATTATATGCATATCCTAGCTTCTGGGCCTGAGGAGCAGGCAGTTTACATTGGGCACGCTTCTCATCCAGATGTCGAAATACTGCCCCCAAGCCATAACAAGTTTTAACTTGAATCAATATCTGGTAATGTTCCTCTCTTGCGTAAAGACTGTTTCACTCTACATACTAATTTGAGCCAGTTTCTACAACAGGAAAATATTCCTGCAGCAACAACAAATGTAATTTGTTATGTGGATTATAAGTAACCCCCTAGTCACTTGACACACCAGTGCATCAATCTAAGTTACATAACAAAAACATCCCCATCAAAATCAGTCAGTTTAAGCTAAAGATATCTGTTTCTTTGCATCGGATGTGTCTCAATCCACCGCATCTGCGGTGAAAGGAGGCAGAGCTAAAGCGGTGTTTGTCAGACCATGAGACATCCCGAAAATCTTCTCGTGTAAACGTCTGCAGTGGTTTAACGGTTTAACCTACGGCTTAATGAATGGTTTAACCTTTGACCCGCACAAGTGTGAGGAGACCTGTCTAAAGTTGGTACCATCGATGTGCCAACTTCTGTTTGGAAGCTTCCGAACCGTTTGGGCTACAAACTAATGGAAAGGGTGTCACATGTGTCGTCATGAAGAGAAGACCAAGGCGCAGCGGGTATGTGGATACTCATATTCTTTAATGAAAAAACACGCAGAGCATCCACAGGGAAAAAACAATAAATCATACTCACGACAAGAACAGTTTTGCAGGCTATCAAACGCAGTGCAAAAACAACTACCCACAAACACAAAGACAAACACACCCTATTATATAGGACTCCCAATCAAAGGCAACTCAACACACCTGCCTTCAATTGGGAGTCCCATCCCAATAAACTATACATAGAAAACGAACCTAGAACCTATACCCACAACTAACTAACTAAACATAGAAATACATAAACACAGAGCAGTGCCCAAAACCCCCGGAATACATAAATAAAACGACCTACTACCTACACCACCACCCCGAACCATATAAAACAAATACCCTCTGCCACATCCTGACCAAACTCCAACAACCACTAACCCTTAACTGGTCAGGACGTGACAGTACCCCCCCCCCCCCCCCCCCCAAAGGTGCAGACCCCGGAATGCACCTTAAAAAAAGAAAACACACAAAAAAAATCCCCAATACCCCAACAAAACCAATTAACAATAACCCCTAAACAATAAGGGAGGGAAGGGAGGGTGGCTGCCGTCAACGACGGCACTGTGCTACACCCTCCCTCCCCAACCCACCTATCCTGGAGGTGGCTCAGGTGCGGGACGTGGACCTCGCTCCACCTTCGGCGTCGCCCACTTCGGTGGCGCCGATAGCTGCGCCAGGCAGACGGGCCACTCAGGCTGACCCTGGCAGACGGACCACTCTAGCTGGACCGGAGGACAGGCGGGCAACTCGGGCTGGGCCGGAAGACAGGCGGGCCACTCGGGCTGGGCCGGAGGACAGGCGGGCCGCTCGGGCTGGGCCGGAGGACAGGCGGGCCGCTCGGGCTGGGCCGAAGGACAGGCGGGCCGCTCGGGCTGGGCCGGAGGACAGGCGGGCCGCTCGGGCTGGGCCGGAGGACAGGCGGGCCGCTCGGGCTGGGCCGGAGGACAGGCGGGCCGCTCGGGCTGGGCCGGAGGACAGGCGGGGCGCCCGGGCTGGACCGGAGGACAGGCGGGGCGCCCTGGCGGATCCGGGCAGGCGGCCGCCCTGGCGGATCCGGGCAGGCGAGCCGCTCTGGCGGATCCGGGCAGTCGGGCCGCTCTGGCGGATCCGGGCAGTCGGGCGGCTCTGGCTGCTCCTGACTGGCGGGCGGCTCTGGCGACTCCTGACTGGCGGGCGGCTCTGGCGACTCCTGACTGGCGGGCGGCTCTGGCGACTCCTGACTGGCGGGCGGCTCTGGCGACTCCTGACTGGCGGGCGGCTCTGGTGACTCCTGACTGGCGGGCGGCTCTGGCGACTCCTGACTGGTGGGCGGCTCTGGCGGCTCTTGACTGGCGGGCGGCTCTGGCGGCTCTTGACTGGCGGGCGGCTCTGGTGGCTCTTGACTGGAGGGCGGCTCTGGCAGCTCTTGACTGGCGGGCGGCTCTGGCGACTCTTGACTGGCGGGCAGCTCTGGCGACTCCTGACTGGCAAGGCTGGGCTGACGCACTAGACGCCTGCTGCGTGGGGCTGGTACTGGACGTGCCAGCCTGGAGACACGCACCTCCATGGTAGTACGTACAGCGGGAAACACCGGACCGTAGAGGTGCACTGGCGGTCTTGAGCGCAGGGTTGGCATCACCCCTTCCGGCTTGATGCTCACCTCACCCTGGCACATGCGGGGCGCTGGTACAGGGCGGACTGGGCTGTGCGTACGTATAGACGAGATGGTGCGTACCTCAGCGAAACATGGCGCCCTCCACCTCATACGCACCTCCCTGTAATAACGGGTAGCTGGCTTACGACTCTTCCTTGGCCTGGCCAAACTACCCGTGTGCCCCCCCCAATTTTTTTTATTGGGGGTGCCTCTCCGGCTTCCTCGCCAGCCGTGTTCCAGCATAACGTTCGTTCCCTTCTCCTGCTGCCTCCGCTCTTCTCAGTGCCTCCACCTGTTCCCATGGGAGGCGATCCCTTCCGGCCAGGATCTCTTCCCAGGTGTAGGATCCCTTGCCATCCAGGATGTCCTCCCATGTCCATTCATCCACCCGATGCTCCTTCCTCTTCCGCTGCTTGGTCCTTTTGTGGTGGGTAGTTCTGTAACGTGTCATCATGGAGAGAAGACCAAGGCGCAGCGGGTATGTGGATACTCATATTCTTTAATGAAAAAACACGCAGAGCATCCACAGTGAAAAAAACAATAAATGATACTCACGACAAGAACAGTTTTGCAGGCTATCAAATGCAGTGCAAAAACAACTACCCACAAACACAAAGACAAACACACCCTATTATATAGGACTCCCAATCAAAGGCAACTCAACACACCTGCCTTCAATTGGGAGTCCCATCCCAATAAACCATACATAGAAAACGAACCTAGAACCTATACCCACAACTAACTAACTAAACATAGAAATACATAAACACAGAGCAGTGCCCAAAACCCCCGGAATACATCAATAAAACGACCTACTACCTACACCACCACCCCGAACCATATAAAACAAATACCCTCTGCCACATCCTGACCAAACTCCAACAACCACTAACCCTTAACTGGTCAGGACGTGACAAAGGGGTGATTCTCACAAACACGATGGTGTTCTCCGTTTTGCTCCACACAGGACTCTTCTGAAGGTAACCGGTAACAGTTTTAAAAAATGAATGGAAGTATGAAGGTAGTTTTGTGCCTACCCCAAAAAAGAGGTTAAATATGTGTAAAAATAAATAAATATCTATATACAGTACCAGTCAAAAGTCCTGACACACCTACTAAGGATAGGGTTTTTCTTTATTTTTACTATTTTCTGCATTGTAGAATACTAGTGAGGATATCAAAACTATGAAATAACACATAGAAGAATCTAAAATATATTTTGATTTCTTTAACATGTTTTTGGCTACTACATGATTCCATAGGTGTTATTTCATAGTTTTGATGTCTTCACTAATATTCTGCAATGTAGAAAATAGTAAAAATAAAGAAAAACCCTTGAATGAGTAGGTGTGTCCAACCTTTTCACAGCTACTGTAATATATATATATATTATATATATATATATATATATATATATATAGTCATGTTTATTTTTTAATGGCCAAATGAATCAGTCAGTTAATCAATAATGCATTTCCATCTACTGTATGGTCGGTGCATCTTTAATTACTAGAGGTAGTGTGAGTACAGTTACTCTGCTTTGTAATATCCCTGTTGAGTTTTCATGGTGACCTAAAGAGCTGAGCTGTCATTGGACCAGATCCCCTGAGTGGCCCCCAGAGAGAGTTTTGCCCCAGGCAAGGTGTCCCCATGGCCCCTAAAGCTTAGAACTCTGTGACTTGGTGATATGCCCTCTAAAACACATGACCTACACCACCCTATGTATCTGTCACTATGGGACTGTGCTAACAGACATTAGTAAGAAAGGGAGAGAAAAGAGAGTGATAAGGGAGAGAAAGAGACTGAAAGAGAAGAAACAGACCGATAGGGAGATTGAGAGGAGGATAGTGGAGTGGGCAGAGAGCAGAGAGAGGAAAGTGGGAAAGAGAGAGAGAGAGAGAGAGAGAGAGGAGGGTGAAATAAGAAAGAAGAGCAATACTGTTGTGAGGCAAAAGACGGAGGAAGAGAGAAATAACCAGAGAGAGTTCTCCTGTATTACGTGACATCACACAATCAAGAAATATCCCACTGTCTTCGGCCCATGCCTTATGAGGAGGGAAACCAAAATTGTTACAGAGCCACATTAAATGATAATTATGATGAAAGATTACAGGCGTATACATATTTGATGTACTGGGAGGGCACGCTCTTCAGAATAACATATTTCTCTGGATTGAACGGAGGCAGACGCCTCCTTTACTATTAAACAGACAAGCTAGAGAAGAGAGGGAGAAAAAGAGAGCAACATGGAGTAGGGTGAGGAAATAGGTTTTGGTGATTCAATCATTCAATTCCGTTTCCCCTGTTTGGGTTCGTTTGGTTTGTTTCTTGTGTGTTCCCAGAAAAGGAATAACTTGACGGAGCGAACTCACGGGAGGGAGAGAGAAAGAGAGAAGGAGAGAGGGGAATCCGACAGCTAGCGAGAGTGAGTGTAGAAAGTAAGTGAAATAGAGAAAAGAGAGGGAGAGGGAGATTAGAAGTAGAGATGATTGATGTAATAGGAATCGCAGTCTACTGGAGCAGAGAGAGACGTGGCTTGTTCCTTCCGCGGCAGTCGCCGACTGTAAATGTGTGCGCGTTCCTGTGCGTACAGTATGTGTGAGCGTGCATGTGTGTGTGTCCCTCTCTGTGTCCTTTGTGCACGGCCATTAATCCTAGTGTGCTCAGTCAGAGGGCTGTACTCTGTGCTTTGGTCCTGTTCCCAGCCTAGCTGGCTTTAACCACCTCAGGTGAACCATCTAACCCCCTCAATGAGACTGTTCAATAACTCTCCTCCCTCCACAACAACTCTCCGAAACAAAGTGGTTCTAAGCTGACATATGGAATTGTTTTTAAGATGGTCATACTATGGATCATTTAGCTATTTGATTTTTCATTTTAGTACCCCTTTTAGGTAGAAAAATATGAATAAAATATGTTTTGATTTGTTTAACACTTTTTTTGGTTACTACATGATTCCATGTGTGTTATTTCATAGTTTTGATGTCTTCACTATTATTCTACAATGTAGAAAATAGTACAAAACAAAGAAAAACCCTGGAATGAGTAGGTGTGTCTAAACCTTTGACTGGTACTGGTTTGGCCGGTGTAGGCCGTCATTGTAAATAAGAATTTGTTCTTAACTGACTTGCCTAGTGAAATAAAGGTGAAATCAAATCAAATAAAACATGAAATATATGATGTCACCACGTTGAAACATCAATACGTACAGTATGTATATTTAAAAACTATCAAGGATAAACACAATAAAGTCCAAAATATAGTACTATTATTAGATAAATTAGGTCACTGCTTTTTGTATCCTTTACAGCTGTCTACAGCTTGTACTTTAAACCAGCCACAGCCTGAGAACACTAGTCTAGAATGAGTTTAATTTCCTCCCCTAAGACCGTTTCTCTTTCTGTAGCTAACTCCCCATCACTGTGGACAGACAGTTAGTCAATTAGGCAGCTCAGTAGTCTATCCTCTACCTCATTTACAGAGAGCACACACACTCCCTGATCCTCTCTCTGATCATTATCTCTGTTAGTGGGGGTTAATGCTGCCTGCTGACTGGGCAAAACAGTTAGTGGGTATTGCACACCTCTGTAAACTTAAACTCCTTCCCAAACCGCCCCTCCCTTCTCCCTTTACTCTCTCATCTGAACTGAGGACTGGTGTTAAATATGCAAGGGAGCCATCTTATCCTGCAGGGGAAATTGTATTGGCTGTTACAGCAGGCGGTATGGGGCTTTTTCTATTTCACGCTCCAACCAAGTGCCTCACAATTAGCCTCTTCGGCAGCCTGTTAACACTGTCTTACATCTGTAGGAAAGAGAGGGAGGGGGAGAGCGAGAGAGCAACAGAGAGAACGAGAGAGAGAGAGAGAGAGAAAGAGAGATGTATAAGTACAAGCTCTTTATTCTGCTCAACTTTTATTAGCGTTGTTAAGTCATCCAGTCAGATGGTACGGAGTTTGAGGTGACACTGATGTTGTTCTCTGTCTGTCTCGACACAGTATGGGATGAAAGAGCAGCCCAAAGTCTGTTTCTCACTTTGTATGATTGTGTCTTTTTGGTCTGTGTGTGTGCAGGTTCCAGCCAGCAGGCCTGGTAGAGAGGATCCAGGCTATAGCTCAGAACGTGTCCAACATGGCGGTCAGAGTGGAACAGATCCTCCAGAACAGCATGGCCGCCGGCAGAGGTACAATGTTATAACACTAACATTACGGACTAGGTTATTGTTGTGCAATACATATAGAACTGCCCATGTCTTATTCACATCATTGCGGTGGCCCAAACCTTACTTTCTATGAACATTGTCCTTTCCAGCGCGGTTCCAGCAACTATGGCGGCAACTATGGTGGATGGCTAACTAGGCCAGCTCAGTGCATCTTGGCTCTGGTCGGTTCGGCTCAAGCGGTGTGAAAAGGTTCTCAGCACTCTATGAAAACACTAAACGCTGTAATCCTTCGCCGGTAATCAGAACGTCAAGTCCAAACTTTCAAACGGCAAAACACGTCAGACTTTTACACCTCAGATCTAAAATACAGCAGCCATTCAAAGTGCAACAGGACAAGTGATTTCCGTATGAAATGAATTGATGTGTGGGAAATAAAAGTAAGATCTAGTCTAATATAACAGATCAACAGTACAGCCAGCCGTAGAGTCTTCCTTTATTCCCGTCTCCATTTTATTGCTTTCCCTCCACTGCTGTTGACTCCTTCTGCCCATCTCCTCCTTTTTTAATCAAATCAGAAATCATTTCACTACCGGCACAAATGATTCCGATTGCGCTGGAAACATACACACAGGAAGACACACACACGGGCGTTTATCAAGGGAACTCAGTCGACAGTCCTTAATCAACTCTTCTTCCCTCCTTCTCCCTCTCCTCAACCAACAGCAAATCGTTATCAGAGGTAATTAGTTTTATCTCCCTTTGCTTTCACGGTGAAGACGTGAGGGCAGAACCACAACCGCTTTTATTAATCACAGATTAATACAAACCACACTCGGTGGACTTTATTGTGCGTTTCGACTCGAGCGCGTCGGTGATTCATCTCGTGGCCGAGAGAGACACCCAAGACGATGTGCTCGGAAGTTGGAATTCGCGCCTCCCTCCCAGCCACCGCTTTTTTGTTTTTGTCCGAGTTTTTATCTAATTAGCCCGCCGCACATTTAATGGTGGCCATTGTGACGGTTATTATTGTTGTAGTCAAATGGAAGGCGCCGAAATGTGTCGCTGGGAAATATGTGGCGTGTTTGAGAGGAGAGAAGCTTGAGGGATGGAGTGACTGAGATAGAGAGAGACGAAGCCTTCATTAGACACATGGAAGCAGTCAGAGAATGTTTAAGGTCCAGAGAGAGGAGTGTATATATATATATATATATAGATGGAGGGATAGACAAAGAGGTAGGGGAGATAGAGAGAGTGGACGTGAGAGGGATGGAGAAGAAGCAGGAGATCTCTCTCTCCTTCCTGAGTCCAAGACCGAAACCTCATCAGTCTAACTTCCCGTCTTCTCCCATCCATACTGCTGGAACTTCCTGTTTCAACTCCAGTCTCTCTTCCTGGCTGTAGGCCCCCAGCTGCAGGGAGGCAGTTAGTCAACTCAATGGACCAATTAATGCAGTGAGCGCAGCGTGAGTAAGCGGATACACATTGTACCGTTAGCCCGGGAGGGGTGACAGCAGTGACAAGGGGTTGTATTTCTGTACCCCACGGTGAACAGTGTGCACCAAAGCAGGCCTGATGTTGCATGGGAACTAATGGTACATATGGTTTGCTGAAAATGTTGTTAAATGTCTGTTTTAAGGATGTCTATTGTCTTCACAGAATAAGTATTCTGTTGCTATTCAAGGTGATGTAGGCATAGATATGAGGCTTAAAGAGTCTGTATGACTATGATGTGTTTTCTATGTCTCCACAGTGTAATTATGATGTGTGTGTTCTATATCTCCACAGTGTAATTATGATGTGTGTGTTCTTTATCTCCACCGTGTGTAACTATGATGTGTGTGTTCTGTAACTATGATGTGTGTGTTCTATATCTCCACCGTGTGTAACTATGATGTGTGTGTTCTGTAACTATGATGTGTGTGTTCTATATCTCCACCGTGTGTAACTATGATGTGTGTGTTCTGTAACTATGATGTGTGTGTTCTATATCTCCACCGTGTGTAACTATGATGTGTGTGTTCTGTAACTATGATGTGTGTGTTCTATATCTCCACCGTGTGTAACTATGATGTGTGTGTCTCTTCTCTTCAGCGGTGAGAGACGGCTCATCAGGCCAGTGTGAGGTACCCAGAGACCCCCGTTACCCAGACTGCCCTGGAAAAGTCGATGTGAGTTTCTCTCTGTCTATCTAGCTAGGGTATAAGAGATTCTCCTGATATCTTATTACCAATGTTCCCTCTAAGCTTCCGAGGACTGCAGTGCAGAATAAATATCAGCCCGCGCAGAGAAGCACGAGATTGAACTTCACTCAACTTTCTAGAGGTTTCCCCCTTTGTTAACACTATCAACGTTTCCCTTTACCTTGGGAATTGTGATTGAATCAATGCAACATACCGAAACAAAACAAAGAGATTTTGTTGTAGGTAGAACGCATCAGAGTAGGATTCAATTGCATTGATATGCATGACTCAATCAATCATTCAAATGTATTTATAAAGCCCTTTACATCAGTGGATGTCACAAAATGCAGATGTAGAAGCACGGTGGCTTGGAAAAATTCCCTAGAAAGGCAGGAACCTAGAAAGAAACCTAGAGAGGAACCAGGCTCTGAGGGGTGGCCAGTCCTTTTCTGGCTGTGCCGGGTAGAGATTATAACAGAACATGGCCAAGATGTTCAAACGTTCATAGATGACCAGCAGGGTCAAATAATAATAATCAGAGTGGTTGTAGAGGGTGCAACAGGTCAGCACCTCAGGAGTAAATGTCAGTTGGCTTTTCATAGCCGATCATTCAGAGTTGGAGACAGCAGGTGCGGTAGAGAACTCAGCTCGTACTCTACACAGACTTGTGAGGCATAACCAATCTGAGCTGGAATAGGCCTATATGCAAATAGACCATTGCCATATATGGATCTGTGCCAATCACTTTAAACTGGACTATGTTTACAGCATGAGCGGTCGTGAGTAGATGTGCTTGTTTTGAAATTAAAGAGAGAGCTGCATGTAGCCATGTGTGCACATTTGTTCATATCCTTTGATAGTTAGTGAGTTATTAGCCCAGTTATAGATAATTTGTAGTTAGCAATGGGGGAGTGATTGCTTCCTGTAAGAGCACAAAACGTGTACATTTCTAGACATCTTTGAAAAGCGTGTCAGGTAAACAGTCTTTTTTTGTCTTAAAGGGGCAGTTTTGTATTTTGAGACAGGCTTGAATAAGCTAAGTAGCCAATAGGCAGAGGGTAGCATAATTTGTCTGATTCTCTGTAATAATGGTACATTTTAATAATGCATTTTATTTTGTAAAGAGGTTTCTGGTATCCAACAACACAACAACATTTTCAGTCACATCCTTGTCTGAAGGACAAGTGGATAAACAGGTTAATGTGAAGTCCTGTATGTTTTTTTTCTCAAAAGTCTCATGGAATGTCGGCCTACATTCAACACCACACATTGGCTGCTACTGTAGGCTGAATGATAGAACAGCTATTTCCATGTTAAAATGTGATGGGATGCGTTTTCTTCATTGCTTTTGATGGTAGGCCACTCTACAGTAGCTACAGTAGCCTACGTGGCCACTGTTATAAGTGTAAGTTAAAGCGGGTACAGTCTCAGTGTTCACAGTAAACGTGCGCTGGAAGTTGCACAGAACTTTCACAACATTCAAGTTCGCGCTCAGCAGACCTGAAATTAGCTCAGTGAAAAAATCAGAGGGAAAATGACTTATAACCTGCAATTCCATCTAACTGTACATTTGAACTTAAGTACAGCTAATCTATAACCAAGGAGTAGAAAACTCCCTTTTGTTTTAATATGTGGCAATTATTTTATCATTTTATTTGTGTTTAACAAAGTCAAAGTCACCTGACCATTAAACGTTGACCTGTGTATCACCAGTGGATGCGTGCCCGCTGGACGTCAGACCCGTGCTATGCCTTCTACGGGGTGGACGGCTCCGACTGCTCCTTCCTTATCTACCTGAGCGAGGTGGAGTGGTTCTGCCCCCCTCTGGCCTGGAGGAACCACAGCAGCCCCCCCACCGTCCACACACACACACACCAGACCACCACCACCAAGAGACAGGTGAGACACACACACACACAGAACCCTTCCTACCATCCATACACACACAGAACCCTTCCTACCATCCATACACACACAGAACCCTTCCTACCATCCATACACACACAGAACCCCTCCCACCCTCCATACACACACAGAACCCTTCCTACCATCCATACACACACAGAACCCTTCCTACCATCCATACACACACAGAACCCTTCCTACCATCCATACACACACAGAACCCTTCCTACCATCCATACACACACAGAACCCTTCCTACCATCCATACACACACAGAACCCCTCCCACCCTCCATACACACACAGAACCCTTCCTACCATCCATACACACACAGAACCCTTCCTACCATTCACACACACACAGAACACCTCCCCAACATCCATACACACACAGAACCCCTCCCACCCTCCATACACACACAGAACCCCTCCCACCATCCATACACACACAGAACCCTTCCTACCATCCATACACACACAGACACCGAACAACCACTGTCAAGAGACTGGTAAGAGGGACACACACACACACACACACACACACACACACACACACACACACACACACACACACACACACACACACACACACACACACACACACACACACACACACACACACACACACACACACACACACACACACACACACACACACACACGAAGGAAGACTCATGCACTCACAAAAGCAGATGCCCATATACACACGAGCCCTGCAAAGAGACGCATGGCTAAAGCTTACATGTTTAAGCACTTACACACACTAATTCACACAAAGAGCACAGCCAATAGTCAAATGAATCTTCATACTTACACTTTATAAGCTTGCATGGTAGATATGAAAACACATTCATATGAGCACATGACCGCGTTCTCTGCTAATTGTTTTACTGTGTTCATCTCTCTCCTCCATCTCCTCCCTCAGCTCCCTCTCTCATTGTGCTGCTGTATAGCCAACTCCACACGCAGCACAGATGAACTCTTTACACTCAAACATACAGCTCAGTGCCTGATACTATTTGCAGAACGGTGTTCAAGGCTGAGTCAATATGTGCTACTTATTCTAAACAATCCCTGCACAGCTATTAACCAGGTTCAGAGATGCCGACACACAGAGAGCGATCCCTGAACACAAGGTGTGTGTGTATGTGTCTGTGTGTGCCTTTGTGTGTGTGTGATCTGAGTGTGTGAGTGTGAATGCTGAGTGTGTTTGTGTGAATTCTCTGCTGTACTTTAGTATTGAATAGCTTATTAGGGTTTGGCAACATTCCTAATTACAGTAGTGGCTCTGTTAGCTAGATAATCTAGACCATTTATAGCAGGGTCTTTGAGCAAGCATATAGGTATGTGTGTGTGTGTGTGTGTGTGTGTGTGTGTGTGTGTGTGTGTGTGTGTGTGTGTGTGTGTGTGTGTGTGTGTGTGTGTGTGTGTGTGTGTGTGTGTGTGTGTGTGTGTGTGTGTGTGTGTGTGTGTGTGTGTGTCCATAACAGTAGGACTGTGACGTTGTGACTTGAGTGGTGTGTAGTTGGACTGTTCACATGTTAGAGGGTTAAAAGGGATGCGTCATGTGTTTGCGTGTATGTGATGGACAGAGGGAGAGAAACTTTTAGACTCCACAGTCATAGCCGTTTAACTAGCACAGTTTCCTCTAGAGACTTAGCTTGTAGTACTATCTCCCCAGAGAACACAGGCTGCACACGCTCCTCTGAACTACTGTGTTCCTATTGCAGAGGGAATGTGGGAGAGGAGCCTGTGTGGGTAGCTATCATGTAATGCCATATTCAGTGTATCTGTAGGTCGCTCCAGTTGACCTCCTCTCTTCTCATCCTTCCTCCCACACTCTCTCCATCTCTCACCCTCTTCTTGTGTCTTTCTTCACTACTTACACTCTCTCTGCATCTCTGTAAAGTTATAGGCTTTTATTGTTTTGGATTTTAGATAATATACATTTTTTTAAGATAAAAATGGGGGGGAAAATTGACCTCCCTCTCCCTCTCCCTCTCCCTCCCTATAGGCTGCATTCCGTACAGACCTGTCATCTCTGCTAGACCAGGTTGGCACGGGCAAAGAGTCCCTGAGCTTCATGAAGCGCCGCATGAGGAGGCTGGCATCACAGTGGGGCACGGCCGCCCAGCGCCTCCACGCCAAGCTGCGCCAACGCTGGAGGGAACAGAAGAAGGTAGAGATGAGAGAGATTGAGAGAGATTGAGAGTTTTGAGTTTTAAATAACCTTTATTGGGCCTGGGAACCCACAACACAATAAACACTCAAACAAAACCATGGTTACACATCAATAGATGTGCCAGAGTTTCAGACTCAGCACAGAATGGACACCCCTCTCCAACAGTAGGATCCAGGTGTACCAGATGCATATTGGTGGCTATGGCTCCATGTATTATCCCCCATTGGAGGTCAGCCGTCCTCTTTTCAATAGGCAAACACAACCGCCCACCTTGCCGATTTTACCCCTTCCAGGGAAGAAACACAGGACACTTTTACACAGATTTTGTACATGGCCTTCTTTCTCACCGCCTTGAGCTCCCCCAGCTCCGGGGTATCGAAGGAAAGTAGCATCCCCATGTTCTCCTCTAATGCCCCCGCCGCAGCACTAACATTCAGCGCAGGGAACGTATAATCCAGACCCTCCGTCCATCGATCAGAATTGGAAGTGTCAGTCACATACTGCTGATTGAAGTACTGGCAAGGAATCGCAGACCTCAGCTATGACCTTCCTCGGTAAGAGAGGATCGGATCCCCGCTCTTTCTCCCAGCTCCTCCAACGATCTGCTCCTGCTCCGCATCAGATGACCCAGCTTGGTACGCCCCACACTTAACAGGCATGAACGTGGGCTGGCTGAACCCAGAGCACGGGACTGGATGGCAGTGTTGTAAAAAAAGAGGCTCTTCATAAAGCCACGTCTCTGGTGGCGTGCCGACCTTACGGGACTTGACAAAAACTCATAAAATGGAGTCATGCCAGACAAATCACTCCCCTCTAGCTTTAAGAGGAAAAGGTGCTTGTCTAAGCGCAAACAGCCTGCTCTCCTCATCACTGTATAGGCTGTGTCGACCCAGCTAGAACCGTCTCTGTACAACAGTCTCTGTGCTGCTTGAAGCCGGAAAGCCATGATTCTGGAAGAAATGTCCACCGGGTCTTGCCCACCCTCGTGCAGTGGCAGGTACAGGGCTGCAACTTTAATCTAGTGTTGTCCCGACCAGAGGAAATTGACAAGGGTCCTCTGAAGCTCTGTTATCAACAGCCTCTGATGGCTGTAAAATCATTAGTCTGTGCCACAGGGTAGAGGCAACTAGATTATTGGCTACCAGCACCCTTCCCCTATAAGACATCTGAGGTAGCACTTATTTCCACCTTGACAATCTGGCACACACTTTCTCCACTACACCCTCCCAGTTCTTTTTCTGAAAGACATCGGAGCCAAGAAAACCCCCCAATCTTCATCCCATCTCTGCCCCACTGAAGCCCACCTGGTAACCGTGGAGCGGACCCCGTCTGAAGCTGACCTGCCCACAGTGATTCGCTCTTTCCCCAATTGACTCTAGCTGAGGAGGCCCCCTCTTACACCTTTAAAGCATTTGAGAGAATCTTAACATCCTCACCCCCTATAATATTAACTGTCACGTCATCTGCATACGCAGACAGTGCTATCGTGGGACCCTTCATAACCCCTGGCACAGAGAAACCAGTAAGCCTCGCTCTTAAAAAACAAAACATTGGTTCCATCGCCAGACAATATAACTTCCCTGAAATTGGGCATCCCTGCCTGATGCCCCTTTGGACGGGGATGGGGCAACTCAAACCACCCCCACCTTCACCATACATAAGGGTCCAGCATACAGTAAACTCACCCAAGACATAAAAAACATCCCCAAACCCAAAGGCTTTCATTGTTTTGAACTGGTGGTCCACATGGTGGTCCACATGGTCAAAGGCCTTCTCCTGATCCAAAGAAAGCAAATCCACATTCACATCAGACAGTTTACAAATGTCTAAAACATCTCTTATTAGAAACAAGTTATCAACAATAGACCGGTCAGGTTTACAGTAAGACTGGTCCTTGTGGACCAACAGCCCCAGATATTCTTTCAACCTGTTTGAGAGACATTTAGATACAGTTTTAGATTCTGCACACAGCAATGCAACAGGTCGCCAATTTTTTAGAAGAGCCAAATCCCCCCTTTTTGGCAACAATGAAAGCACAGCACGTTGACAGGGTACAGGAAGAGAACCCTCATGAAAAGATTCACACACCACTTCATAAAAATCCCCCCCAATAGACCCCCAAAAGTGCTTCTAGAAGTCAGATGGTGAACCATTGATGCCAGAGGCTCGGCCTGATGAGAGCTGCGTAACTGCTGTGGACAGCTCCTTCAGAGTAATGTCAGTGTCCAAAGCAGCTCTCTGCTCAGGGCCAAATTGAGGAAGTCCATGTAACGACTGTTCAGCGCACAGAGAATCACAATCCACCGCCTTATAGAGGGCATGTTGGCGCATTTCACTGTCATCCGTGGTCACCTACCCATCAGGGAGACGAAGGCAATACGCTCTGTACCCTCATTAGGAGCATAAACATCAAAAAAATAATAATAATAACATAGCATCCACCTTGACCAATAAAACACGACCCTTGACAATCTTTGTTGTAGATACCACAGTCACCCCTAAGCCTGAGGAAAACTAAATTGCCACCCCAGCGCTGAAATCAGCACCATGACTGAGTATATGCTGCCCCTCCCACCACATACCCCAGTCAACCTCATTAGCCTCATCACTATGTGTCTCCTGTAGAGAAACTACATTAAGCCCTCTTATTCCTGTCCCTTCCCCCATTAATACTGAGAGAACCTACCCTTAGTACCTCCGTATAGAAAAGAGGAAGGAAAAGCAGAAAACACCACAGAGAAACCAGACAAGGAGAAAAAAACACCCTATGAGGCCTGATCGTCATCAGTTTTAATTTTCTCTTAACCTGACCACGTTTCCCACTACCTTTTGCTGCCGTGACGGCGGTAACACATTTCCTCAAGCGAAAATGCTTCTTCACACTCAACTTGTCTAACCCCACCGTCTTCTGTAACGCCACAGCTCACCTCACAAACTCATCAACATCAACAACAAAAAAAATTGCAATTTGACAGATTTCCCAAAAGTCGGATCCAGGAACCCATTTATCTCCCCTAGATTATAAATTGAGTCGTCGCCAGCTGCTATCATATCAAGAGAGATATCCATATCCTTCTCCTGATCCTCCTCAACTGAGGCCACAGACCCCTGACTCATCTCAGCCACATCACTATCAACACTCCCCACTTGCACCCCACCACTCGTACTGGGCATCTCCTCCCCAGTCTGAGAAAATGGCTCCCCAGATCTGTCTTTACCTCCTACAACAATGTGTTTCTGCTGCATAACAGACGCATAACAGCCGGGTGTTTGAAACAACATAACCTGTTTCAAAGCTGGGTGTATGCAACCCAATGGGACAATCTTAATTGAACTTGCAAACTTCCCAAACCTCAATAACTCGCTCCAATAGCTCATTTGGAATAAACGGCAGTACATTCAAAATCGTTACCCTTGTTGACGGAGAAAAAAGCGGCGTAACTTGAATAAACATTCCTTTAAGAAGTACGCCTTGCTCAACCATACGATTAACAAGACTCTCTTCTTTAAGAAAAACCACCACCGCTTTACTCATCTGCGACGCATAAGCAACATTCTCATATCCTACCTTGTCTCCCACGGCGACCAGAAACTCCTCCACCGTGACCGTAGCTTCAGTAACACACCTAAAGCCGTGCCAAAGTGACAGGGACGGCGCCCCCGTGTGGGTCGACATCCCCGCCAAAGCCAGGGCAATTTCGACAAGAAAAACAATATACTTCATTCTACCACAACAAATGAATCAAATAACTAATCACCTTAATCATGCATAGAAAAATGAAAACCACCAAGAAAAGGAAAACAAGAAGGAAAACACAGGAGATCAAACTCCAGACAACACTCGCATACGCTCATACAATTCCCAGCATGCACCAAACACTCCCAGCATGCAGAGAGAGAGAGAGTGGTAGAGAGAGAGAGGTACAGTAGAGAGAGAAAGAGAGAAGGGGGGGTTGTCTTGTTTTGTTATTGCCTTTGCTTGTTACCACGTTAAGTCAGGGAATTCAGTGGTATTCCGTTTTTGCAAATGAAAGAAAGAAGTTACATGAAAGAATGAAAGTGAGTTCTCCCTTTACCTTCCCTGTGTTACCACCGTCAATGAATGCAGTTTTCTCTATTATTGTCTCATGCACACTCAGCAACATGATTAAGTAAGAGTGAAGGTAAACAAAAGTGAAAGGGAGAGAGAGGGAGTGGTCGAGAGAAGGGGTAGAGAGAGAGAGAGAGAGAGGACCGGAGAAATCGAAAGATGGAGCGAACGAGAGGTGATAAAAGAACAGGCCCTCATCTTTCTTTCCTCACATCTTGTCTCCGCCCGTTTCTCTCTCCAAAATAAGCCAACAGGCCTCAGATGGGCGTCCATCCACACAGAGCCTCCACAGTATTGATTAATGGAGCCGTCTTGAGCCTCAAACGCATGACGTGGATTTGTTATTTTAGATCGGTCGTCTCCTCCTCTCTCCTCCTGTGTGATACTGTGCTATCTCTACACCAGATGTTTCAACGCTTTAACTGCAGTTTTAGTGCGCTGGTCCAAAGCCGTTTATCATGACGTAATTGGTAGACAGAGGCTGCTGTGTGTGCTGATTAATACTGATAGGGGATCAGTGTACAGCCCAGTGATGGAGTGCTTAATATGTGGATAATATCTGATCCCAGATCAGGTGTTGACTGTCATTCTCTGGTATGCTTGTGTGTCTACCCCACCAGTAGACGACATGTCAGGAACTAAAGAACTAAATAATAAAACACTTGGGAGTCCTCCTGCCACCGTTTAACTCTGACCCCTGTGCTTCCTATCGTTTCCTCGATCCTGCTCTTCCTCCCTCTCTGCCTCTGTCTCTGACTCTCTCCGCTGATGCAATCCCAATTATGTATTCTTCTCCAATTCACTTTTTAACCTTTCAAAATGTTCTGGGGATTAAATTCTGTTTCCCTTGATTGAGTTTGTTTGGTTTGTTTATTGTGTATGCTCCGGGAAAAGGAATAACTTCCTGGAGCGGAGAGAGACAGAAAGGGAGTAAGGGAGAGAGATACAGAGAGTGATGGGGAGAGGGAAGGAGCGAGAGACAAAGGGAGAGGGAAGGAGAGAGACATAGAGAGAGAATAACCATTATTTCACCTGTCAGTGGCAGAAACAGGGACAGGGAAGGGATCCCAGGAGAGCATGGAATAGAGGAGTCTTTGTCTGTGTGTGTCTTGTGTGCACAGTTTTACATTTTCTATAATATATGCCACTCAACAGAGGCTGCTATCCAGAGAGACTTACAGTGCAGAAAGTGCATACTGAGTGCATATAGTTCTAGTTCATTTATGTGATCCCTGAGGGAATTGAACCGACTACCTTTGGAAAGAGTGGGGTTTCAAAAAGTTCCATTCCTGCTCTGTCGAACCTCTAGACTGAGAGAGAGAGAGAGAGTCTGTGTGCACACGCGCGCGCGTGTGTGTGTGTGTGTGTGTGTGTGTGTGTGTGTGTGTGTGTGTGTGTGTGTGTGTGTGTGTGTGTGTGTGTGTGTGGCGTGTGTGCGTGGACGTGTTGAACTATTTTTGTGGGGACCAGAAGTCCCCACAAGAATAGTTCAACAGGTCCACACACTATATACGCCACTTAACAGAGGCGGTTATCCAGAGAGACTTACAGTGCAGTGAGTGCATATTCAGTGCATATATCTCTAGTTCATGTATGTGAATAGTAAACAAACATTTGACCAACTGGGGATATTTTGTTGGTCCCCACAAGGTCAAATGCTGTCTCTAGGGGGTTTAGGGTTAAGGTTAGAATTAGTGTTAGGGTTATAATTACGTTAAGGGTTATTGTTAGGACCTAGGGTTAGTTTTAGGGTTACGGTTAGGAGCTAGAATTAGGGTTAGGGTTATCTTGGGTTAGGGTTAGGGTAAAGTTAAGAGTGCAGGTTGGGATTAGGAAAATAGGATTTTGAATGGGACTGAATTGTATGTCCCTACAAGGTTAGTGTGTGTGTGTGTGTGTGTGTGTGTGTGTGTGTGTGTGTGTGTGTGTGTTAGAGAAATCCTGACTGACTGTGGGACGCCCCCAAAGGCCTCCTAGTGAATTTCAATCATTTCCCTGTCAAGACAGTTTGAACCTTTCCTGATAGCTGTATAACACCTGAGTTTTAACCTAGTTCTTTAAACTAGAACATCTCTGAGGCAAACTGTAACAACCCTTATCATTGATGATAATGACTTACTTTTATGCAGAGTTTTAGTCTGAAAGTGATCTGAACTGAAGGAAGGAACACACCACATCCACCCCCATTTACTACAACACACCTTGTTCTGTTGCACTGAAATACTCAAACACAGAAGCATAGTCTAACACTGAGCATGGAAATAAAGTATTTCTGGACAAAGAAAGAGAGCTTTGAAGCTCAAAAGCAGTGATAAACAAACTGAATAGAAACATATAGAAACAAACTGAAAAGAAACATATAGAAACAAACTGAATAGAAACATATAGAAACAAACTGAATAGAAACATATAGAAACAAACTGAATAGAAACATATAGAAACAAACTGAAAAGAAACATATAGAAACAAACTGAAAAGAAACATATAGAAACAAACTGAATAGAAACAAACTGAATAGAAACATATAGAAACAAACTGAAAAGAAACATATAGAAACAAACTGAATAGAAACAAACTGAATAGAAACATATAGAAACAAACTGAAAAGAAACATATAGAAACAAACTGAAAAGAAACATATAGAAACAAACTGAATAGAAACAAACTGAATAGAAACATATAGAAACAAACTGAAAAGAAACATATAGAAACAAACTGAATAGAAACAAACTGAATAGAAACATATAGAAACAAACTGAAAAGAAACATATAGAAACAAACTGAATAGAAACAAACTGAATAGAAACATATAGAAACAAACTGAAAAGAAACATATAGAAACAAACTGAATAGAAACAAACTGAATAGAAACATATAGAAACAAACTGAAAAGGAACATATAGAAACAAACTGAAAAGAAACAAACTGAATAGAAACATATAGAAACAAACTGAATAGAAACATATAGAAACAAACTGAAAAGGAACATATAGAAACAAACTGAATAGAAACAAACTGAATAGAAACATATAGAAACAAACTGAAAAGGAACATATAGAAACAAACTGAATAGAAACAAACTGAATAGAAACATATAGAAACAAACTGAAAAGGAACATATAGAAACAAGCTGAATAGAAACATATAGAAACAAACTGAAAAGGAACATATAGAAACAAACTGAATAGAAACATATAGAAACAAACTGAAAAGAAACATATAGAAACAAACTGAATAGAAGCATATAGAAACAAACTGAATAGAAACATATAGAAACAAACTGAATAGAAACATATAGAAACAAACTGAATAGAAGCAAACTGAATAGCGGCAGGTAGCCTAGTGGTTAGAGCGTTGGACTAGTAACCGCAAGGTTGCAAGATCAGAATACCAGAGCTGACGAGGTAAAAATCTGTTGTTCTGCCCCTGAACAAGGCAGTTAACCCACTGTTCCTAGGCTGTCATTGTAAATAAGAATGAGTTCTTAACTGACTTGCCTAGTTAAATAAATAAATGTTTCTAATGAGGGAGGAATGGGAATCTCTCCTATGCAGCCTGAGTGAAGCTTTTAGAACACGTTGCTATCTAGAACCTAAAGGGTTCTCCGGCTGTCCCCATAGGATAACCCTTTGAAGAACCCTTGTTGGTTCCAGGTAGAACCATTTTGGTTCCAAGTAGAACCGTTTTGAGTTCCATGTAGGTTCCCTTCCAATGAGGGTTCTACCTGGAACCAAAAAGGGTTCTCCTATAGGGACTGCCGAAAACCATTTTGTAGCCCTTTTTCTAAGAGCGTATAGGAGAGCTATGGGAGACCAGCATGAACTGCATTTCTCCCTTCAATCCCAGGCTGTTTGATGAGCAGTGTTCACAGAGTCTATGTATGCTGTACTTTACAAAACAATCCTAGCACTTAAACACCCATTATGTGGTGTGTGTGTGATGACCTCATCACTCTTGGTGTTCCTTAGAGAGTAGACTGACCTACAACCTACAGTAGGGGGTAAGATACAGTATGCAGCCGTGATGGGACGGGGGTAAAGGGGAGGGTAGAGGCTGTAGTTGGCAGTGCCAGCCTGTGTGCCACCCTCAACCCCCTCACTCAGACATCTGTGCCCTTCGGACTGGCTGGTGGAAGGGCAGTGTGTGGGCACGCAGGTTTGTTAGAGCGCAACAGGTGCCCGAACACACACACACACACACGCTCACACAGGCACGCAAACCCCCCCCACCACCCTGCTAACGGGCACCAGGTTAAACATTAGTATTCTGCTGGAGTTAGCACGTTAGCGATGAGTGGAGCTGAGCACTGGAGACACACAGTATTATAGAGAGCTCTTCACTGTAGTGTCACTTCCAGATCTACCACACGCGCACACTCACACACTCACACACTCACACACACTTAAAACACTAGGTTTAGACTCACACACACACACACACTTAAAACACTAAGTTTAGACTCACACACACACACTTAAAACACTAAGTTTAGACTCACTCACACACTTAAAACACTAAGTTTAGACTCACTCACACACACTAAGTTTAGACTCACACACACACACTTAAAACACTGAGTTTAGACTCACACACACACACTAAGTTTAGACTCACACACACACTTAAAACACTGAGTTTAGACTCTCACACACACACTTAAAACACTAAGTTTAGACTCACACACTTAAAATACTAAGTTTAGACTCACTCACTCACACATAAAACACTTAAGTTTAGACTCTCAAACACACACACACACACACACACACACACACACACACACACACACACACACACACACACACACACACACACACACACACTTAAAACACAAAGTTTAGACACACACACACACACACACACACACACACACACACACACACACACACACACACACACACACACACACACACACACACACACACACACACACACACACACACACACACACACTTAAAACACTAAGTTTAGACTCTCACACATACACACACACACTTAACACTAAGTTTAGACTCACACACTTAAAACACTAAGTTTAGACTCACACACACACACCCACACACTTAAAACACAAAGTTTAGAATCATACACACACTTAAAACACTAAATTTAGACTCTCTCTCACACACACACACACACACACACACACACACACACACACACACACACACACACACACACACACACACACACACACTTAAAACACAAAGTTTAGAATCACACACACACACACTTAAAACACTCAATTTAGACTCACACACACACACTTAAAACACTACGTTTAGACTCACACACTGACACACACACACTTTCAACACATCCATTAGTTTAGACACTCACACACTGCGACACACACTTCATTTGACGCACATGTACCCATACACACACACACATCAAGGTCACCGACTTGTCAGTGATACACATTGGCCGCAGAGCAAGACTGGTACACAGTGCTGTTCCCCTATGTCCTCCCTCTGCAGCTTCACAGATTACTTATCTTCCTCACACTGTGCTCCACTCCACCACGCTGTGTGTGTGTGTGTGTGTGTGTGTGTGTGTGTGTGTGTGTGTGTGTGTGTGTGTGTGTGTGTGTGTGTGTGTGGTGTGTGTGTGTGTGTGTGTGTGTGTGTGTGTGTGTGTGTGTGTGTGCGTGCGTGTGTGCGTGTGTGCGTGCGTGCGTGCGTGCGTGCGTACGTGTTCAATCTCACTCCAAAGTTCCTATCAGCAATAGACATTCTCTTTGCCAGTCCTACAGACACTTTATCACTATTAGAGACGATGACAATTATATTGTAGCAGTGACACTGGGAGGGGGAAGTTGATTTAACACCATAGAAGGTGTAGCAGTGTGTGTAGGTGGTAAGATAGTGTGTAAGGGTACAGGGAAGCAGGTCGGTGAGTTGAAGATACGCTATTCTCTGTTCTTTCACCGTCTGTTTCGTAGATGTCTTTGCCTCTGGATCCATTGTGCTTTTCTGTTGTAGAGAGTGTTCTTCCTACTTCGTTCCTCGGGTTCTTTTGCTCTTAGAGGGAGAAACAGACGCATGGATGCACAAATGTTCACACATACACAGACAGAGACCCTCGGGGAGTGGCAGAAGTCCACTGTATAAACAGCTACCTCCGTATGCATGTTCAGACTCCTTAGGGAGTCACAGGTGGTGAGATGGCTGAGTCTCTGTGTGTGTGTGTATGCATGCAGGCATGTTCAGTATGTGTAAAATGTGTAATTGGATCTTACGCCTTGATCACACCAGTAGTATCATTGTGCAAAATGGTACGCAGCATCATCTGGATATGTGTACAACAAAAGTTCAACATTCACCTTCTGCTACCATTTCTGTCAAGCCGTCTACGCATACAGTTTGACACATACGTTCGATAAATCCGACGTATGCACCACAAAGAACACTCTGCAACTGCCTCTGCAGTCGAAAACCTACTTCAAGGTTAAATGTCAAGGTTACATTTCCAACGTCATTCCAGTATGTTTCATAAAGCTGCCTCCCATTTATACTTCAGTGGAGAGGAATTCACTTTGGCAAATTGAGATGAATGCTACCCATTAGCAAAAAGACAAATCCCGTTTTTCTACAGTACCACACCAGCACTACCAGAGCCAACCCAATAGGTTACTCACTCAGCAATAGAGTGCTGTTGCCAGCGTGCGAACTGAAATTCCTCCCTCCACACTAGTGTTTCTGCATTAGTCCGTGGTTGCCAGATCGGTGTGATATCCCCCTTTTTGGCCAAAGGCATTCTCAGGGGTGAAGTCATCTGCCATCTGCCACCCAAACTGTAATTTAATTGCACTTAACTTTTTTCTGAAGCACAAGTTTAACATAGAAAGCTTATTAAATCAGTGTGATATTTCATTTCATACCAGTCGCGTATTCGCTGGCGCTCGATTCGCTCGACTCTGCATCCCATAGACACTCTCGACACACACACACCCACCCACACCCACACACACAGACACACACACATATAGGGGCTTAGAAGCCAGCAGAGATGAGACATGGAGAACTGGTACGAGCTGGTTTTGAAGTTTGTCTATGGCAGGGATGTTTCTATGGGTCTGTGTATTACTGTGTGTCTATTTCAGAATCTATTTCTATCTCCTGTCCTTGAGGGCCACTGTGTGTAACTGTTTTCATCCTAATTACTTTCTAATAACAGACTACTTTTTAATTCGACCTGGGCGACCAGGAGTGTGAAATCGTTTGCTTATTAATGAGACAAATCAATCTCATCAGGATCATTAATTCCACTCTTTTGAATTCCGTTCCCTCCGTTCTGGCGCTCATACAATCTGACGGGTGATGGCTAGAGGAGGAGGAGTAGGAGGAGGAGAAGGTGGTGGTGTGTGCCAGTGTTGTTGTTTAGCATCCTGCCAGCCGCTGACTATGACTTTTAGCGCATAATTAGACAGTGACTCAGGCATCACACACAGGACAGAGAGAGAGGGGGAGAGAAAAAGAGTGAGAGAGAGAGATAGAGATAGAGAGAGAGGAAGAGGGAGGATGAAAGGAGGGAAAGAGGGGTGGCAGAGGGAGAGAGAGAAAGGAGGAGAGAGGGAGAGAGAGAGAGCGAGAGAGAGAGAGGGGGAGGAAGAGAGGGGAGGGTAAAACAGCCTCCAGGAACTTAATGAGGTATGCCCCGCTGAGTGGAGAAAGGGCTGTTAATCACTTCCACAACAGTTCAGACTGACACACACATACTCATCGAAACACGCTGCTTACACACATACACACTCTCACACACACACTATCTTTCTCACACACTCACACCACACACATACACACACAAACTCACCAGGGCCCTTAGGGCTCTGGTCAAAAGTAGTGCACTATGCAGGGAATAGGGAGACATTTGGAATGCAGCCTCTGTCCAATACTCTGAAACCATAGTGTTTTATTACAGCGAGAGTCGGATGTATGATTAACAGTAATGTAGGCAGATGTCTATTGAAAATATTTGATTGATTGAGGATGAACATGTGCTCTTGTCTGTCTGATGCTAATTCCTGTATTATTACAGCTACAGTTGGGTTCTGAACTGATAGAAATGATTTCTTGATTTCTAATACAATGGGAGGCAGGGTTGGGGTTCATTTAATTCAATTCAACCTGTGAATTGAAATTGAAATTTGAATTGAAATTGGACACACCCCACCGGAAGCAGACTTTAAATTCTATTTGAATGAAAGGAAGTCAAATTGAATTCAAGGCTATTCATAGAAATTCAACTGAAAAGTGAAACATGAAAAGTAATTCCATTGACATGTGTTTTACCCAAAGAACATGTCATTTATTACTTAAGATATACAGATACTATTTCAAATATCAAATCGATTATTACTCATAGATGTATTTTATTCTACCTTTTTTTGTCATGAGATGTGAGATTGTTCCCTTCCATTCTGGAGTGTTTGTTTGAAATGTCGTTTTTCCGACTAGTTTTTTGTAACATGTCAGTGAAGTATGAGTAATTATAGACAACCTACAAAATTATCTTAGAATATTTCAGTCATATGTTTAACATAGTATTGGTTACCATACAAGATGTCAAAATGAACATTGTATAGTGTTGTGTTCACATAAATAATATCCATTTGAATAGCCAAAATCCATTTGGAATTTTATTGAATAAAAATTCTACTTCCTTTAATTCAAATTCCATTCAGATTATGCTTCCTGTGGGGTGTAGTCAATTCAAATTCTGCTTCCTATGGGGTGTAGTCAATTCAAATGCAATTCAAATTCTGCTTCCTGTGGGGTGTAGTCAATTCAAATTCTGCTTCCTATGGGGTGTGGTCAATTCAAATTCACTTCAAATACTACAATTGAAATTGATTCAAAGAACAATATGCAACTCAATGGCGAAGGTGCATGAACATGTTGGAATTCAGATATGACGTCATGGTTTTACCAGTATCCATATAGTTTTATAACGACGGCGCGCTACATAGTTCAATGTGCCAATAAATCAACACTCTTAACTTTTACAATTTTTTTCAAATTGCCTGGTTCTTGGAGCTTAAATTGGGACCATGTATACTGCACTAATGATGAAAAAAAAAAGAGTAACAGAGAGCAATGTACAACACAGCGAACTTAGCAAACAAGGCATTTGTGGTAAGTACATGGAGCCCGCCATCTTTATGCACCTCCGCTATTCAGAATTGCTAGGAGGATGAACATGTGTTCATGTCCAACACTTAGAGAACCATGTCTACTGTATTATTAAGGCTAGTTGGATGGCTGATGATCACTAAAGCTCTCTCTCAAGTAACCCCAAAAGTACACGTTTATTGTAACCCCAGACAAAGTCATCTGAATTAACTCATTGCGGGCTGGATGACTAGTTGAAAAGTTGAATCAGGTGTGCTTGTCCCGGGCTACAACAACAACGTGTGCTGTTGGGTGTCCTCGAGAAGTTGGGGAACACTGGTCTAATGCAGATGTTCAGTGCCTGTTCTGTGTATGCTAGCAACGACTGACTGGCTACGTCTAGTACACTGGGAGATTGAACACGTGTTCATGTCTGATACTTATAAAACCATGCGTTATGGCTGGAGTTGGGTGTTTGACGTCTGATGAGCACTAAAGCTCTGTTAATGATGACAACGTGATGATATGTAATGTAATGTATGCAGACGTTCAGATGTGTACATTATCTCAGGTTTTCTTCTTCTTCTTTTTAAGTAACGATATAAAAAGAGTATGTAAATAAACATTTATATTTTCCCCCAGATCCTGGTGCACGTGGGCTTCCTGACAGAGGAGTCAGGGGATGTGTTCAGCCCCAAGGTCCTGAAGGGAGGTCCCCTGGGGGAGATGGTCCAGTGGGCAGACATCCTCACAGCCCTCCACGTCCTGGGACACAACCTCAAGATCTCCATGTCCGTTAAGGAACTGCAGGGGTGAGTCAGCATGTAATAATGTTACAATGACGTTAATGGGAAACTGTGTTTTGGCTGTATCTTGATTCGATCATCTTTTGATTGATTGAATTCGTTTGGGTGTTTTAGTGTGTGGTGGATTGGAAGCGGCTTCATTGATCTGACCACAGCCATTTTCTTCCATTTTGTTTAGTCAGCTACTGGCCAATACACACAGTAGGGCAATTAGCAGGTGCTTTTATCCAAAGCGACTTATAGATCCTCCAAGGAGATGGTGTTAAAAAGTGCTTTGTGATCAATGGACAGATGGTGCTCATTTGTATTTGATTGCTGTCCATTTCATCACTTTGACTTATCCCTCATGTTGATCCATAGAATTACAATGGGAACTTACAGTGGCTATAGAAGGTCTACACCCCCTTGAACTTTCCCATTTTGCTGCCTTAAAAGTTGATCTAAAAATTGATTCAAATAGATTTTCAAAGTGAAACAAAAACAAAAACTGAAATATCATGATTGGATAAGTCTCCACCCCATGAGTTAATACTTGGTGGAAGCACCTTCGACAGCCATTACAGTTGTGAATCATTTTCATTAAGGATCTACCAACTTTGCACAACTTTTAGGGAAACATGTATGCAGGCTCAGCAAATTTGTTTGGGGATCACTGATGGACAGCGATATTTAAACTTTGTCTCTGATTTTTTTTTAAAGCAGATTTAAGTCAGGACTGAAACTAGACCACTCAGGAACACTCAACAGCTCTTGGAAAGCCAATTGGGTGTCTTTTGCATAAACATTTGTGTAATTGTCCCACACAAAAACACAACCCTTTCTCAGGTTCTCCTCAAACTTTTTACCTAGGCTTTGCTCCTTTCATATTAATTTTGATCCTAAAAAACTCTCCAGTCCCTGTCAGAAATGTTTTCTATAACTTTCTTTCACTTTGAACATGTGGAGTAGGTAGTGTAGATCTGTAGGATCAAAAATCTATTTGAATTCCTTTTTAGATTACATTTTAACGCAGCAAAATGTAAAAAAAGTTAAAGGGGTTGTCTTTCTATAGGCACTGTATTTTAGATAAAGGACCAATTTTCAGGTAGAAAGCAAGTGATATTATCACTGGGCCACTATTCCTCTTAAACAGTTAATATTGTTTTAACCACATCAATATACCCGCTCTACCACCCCAGTTAACCCAATACATCAGCCCATCAGAACCTCAGACCTGGGCTGTGTCCCAATCGACAAGGATTCTGCCTTTTGAGGCAGCTTTTCTCGGCAGGACGTCAAAATTGTTATGTCCCAATCCCAATGTACCTTAAAATGCTGCTTTCTAAGGTGCCTTCATTGGGCACCTTAGCATCCCGTGTGTCCTTCGCTGAGGAGGCTATCCCATAACCCCTTTCGGCACACTGAAAATTCAAAACAATTCTGAATTAATGGTGGACACAAGTCCCCGCTTGGGAGAAGATGTTCCAGAAGAATAAGGAATAACTTGAAAAATGTAAGTATAACATTTATTTATTCACAAAATTATGTTAAAATGTTCAACAAATGACTTTCATATGAATTTTGAATTCAAATGTTGAGTAACTGTTGTTTATCAGCCCATTGCCAAGCTAGCTAGCTACCTAAAACATCATACGTGATAGTTAGCTAACATTAGTAGGCGATCTCGTCTTGCTTATCAGCTGTTTAGAAATGCACAACTAAACTAACTAGTTCTAATTGTAGATTAAACAATGTGTCAATTGTGAAGACCCAGACAGTTTTTAAATCAATGAATTGGGGAACTTGCTAGCCAGCTAAAAACATGTACTGTAGCAAATTTGTTTTCGGGGACTAAAGTGGACACCTGATCGCGTATTACTCCATTGCATTGGCTTGACAGGAGAAAACAGTCTTGCCCGACCCGTTTGGAGGTCAAACATGTAAAAAAAAAATTACAACATCTAATGAAAAATGTAGGAAATGCAGCCAGCTGCGTTCTGTTCATTCTAGGCTTGCTAGCCTGGAAAGTTATTTGTGCATTCTATTGATGAGTCTGTTGAGCAAGCTTGCTTGCTAGCTAGCTGCATGTAGTGTCTGTTTACGCAACATTAACGTTAGCTAACTTTCTCTTGTCACTTTCCCTTTCCCTATTGTGTTGCACGATTTGGTTTGTTGTTACTAGTTAAAATTAGAGGCTAAGTTATTCTACTCTTACTGTAAACAACTGATCAAGATTTTTTTTAAAAAGCTAAACTGATAACAAAATGATTGCACATTAATAAAGGTAGTTGTGGCTTCAGTGACTTGAACCAGCATTGACATTTGAGCAGTGAGGTTCATTTCTCCCCTCTTGTCTCTGCTTGTTCCAGCTCTCACGCTCAGACCCTGATGATGTAAAGAATGTGCTGGGAACCTCCCAGCCACCAGGATGATCACCATATCCCAGGATTTTATTAAGGAGTGTGCATCATCACAATGTTAGATAGAAAAAGATTCACCCATGTTATTGTTAATCATGTAGATTTCTCAGGACATTGTAACCTATGAATCTCATTCTAAAATACAGACATCATTTTCTGTCCCACAGGATTTCACTGTGGGCAAGTCTTCAATTTAGACCACAATTCGTTGAAATTAAGTAATATTAAAGGGCTGGAACAAAAATGTGTAAACTCCTGTCCTGTGTATAAAATGACTAAATCTGCCATCGTGTAAAGAACAAGTTTATGAGTGTTGGAGGTTAATCTCCTTGAGATTTCCCTCACTTGGGAATGACTTATTTTGTAGAATGGACTGTGCTTTAAGGACTAATGCACAGATACAGGAAAACAAATACAAATGTTAAACATTTATTCAAAAGTGTTGATGTCTCCACATGTTTTGAGGCTTGGGCCTCTGGTACCTGTTGCTCATCTGTCTAATCCCCTGCAAGGAGAGAGAAAGACATCAATAATATTGCAATGCTGTATTCATTTCATTGAATATATATTCCTGTTTGATGTGCATTCATATAATTACATTGGACATGTTATATTTTATCATGCCAGTATTTGTATCCAATGCATTTAGCTTACATTAGGATGAAGTAGCCTAGGCCCTCATATCTAGTTAGATTGCATCATATCACCTTTAAATATTAGTTATCAACGAATTTAAAACCATGTTATCCTGAACATCAGTGTCTTTTAATAATATGCACAGGTGTGATAGTTGTATGAATCAATCACAATGTCAGCCTATTCATAGAAAAAACATTAGCATTTGTAATGCAATATTAGTTTTACAGTGAAACATTACTATTCTTGCTATTAATCATTCTTAAACAGTCAGTAAAATATCTTATTTAGCTATCTCCAAAAAATAATATCCTGTATCATGCATGCAAGCTTGCTTGCTGTCCACAAAGATGGAGAGGAGAACCCTATACCGCAGGATAATTATTCTGGTCGATGTCAATTTAACCCATGGACAGGTACTGAGGAGATCGATTCTGTTACTTGTTTACTTGTTATTCGTGTCAGCTATTTCCATTTTGGGATAGTTGTTCAATGAATTGCTAGCAAACGTCTCGCGCTCGGTGGAATGCACATGCATTGTCACATGATGCTGCCTTCCAAATCCCGTCCAGATTGGCAATTACAGTACCTACTGGGAAAGTGCTACCTACTAAGTGAGTTGCCTTTGGAGGCAGGTATTGGGACACAGCCCTGCAGTCTTCTTATTGAGTTATTTAGTGACCCCCATCGATCGTCATTGACCTCCTCTCCAGTCAATGGTGCAATGTTGTGTCTCTTTATGCTCCCCTCGTTCAGTCAGCACCTCTTCATATATCCCATTTTTGTGCTGACAGATACAGTAGTCGCCGTCTCCGTGTGGTCTCCGGGCGGACCAGTAAGTCTGTCTCATTGGTTAAGACACTCCGGGGCCGGTGTCCAGTGTTTGGCTACTAAAAGCAGGGCTAAAGACTCTGTAAATCCCAAGAGATTGTCAAACACCGCCAGCCAGGGTTAGTCATACGGAGATTAATTGGGTAGTGTGGTTGGCCGCCAACCTGTGTTGGGGATTATTAATTGAGTTGTCTTGGAGTCATTTTTTAGCTTCTTTGATATAAGGAGATGTTTGGAGCTGAGTCATGGTTTGTTGGCTTAGCCAATTCCACTGTTTTGTGAGCTTCTGACTAAGTGAAGTGCCCCACTCAATCCAACTATCTGTCTCTTTCTCTACTTCTCCTTTCCAAACGTGCCCTTTGTTTCTCTCTCTACCTCCTTGTATATCCTCCTCTTCTCTGTCTCTCTTTTGTTCTCTCTTTCATATATTGTCTTCTCTCTCTCTCTTTACACCTATTTCTCTCTCTCTCTCTCTCTCTCTCTCTTTCTCTCTCTTTTTCTTTATCTTTCATTACATTCTCCACCTCTCTTGCTTCAAGTGCTATCGAACAAGGCTGTTTGCTATAACCCAGCTCACCATTGTTGACTTGAAACCCCCTATTTCCCATGACCCCATGCTTTCAACAGGACAAAGAACATTGGCCTTTTGGATTCGACAGATGTGATATTACAAGCAATTTCGCTGTCACTGGGGGATATGCAATTATTGTTGTTATTCCCCATCTATCGGTCTGTGTCTATATTTGGCTTTGATAAACAGAAATGGTTCTATTGATCATTTTTTTGGTGAACTCTTCACTGGACAAAAGAATTGGGACATACAAGAGGTTGATATCACGAAGAAGAAGATGACGCTCTCACGATGTCAGCGCAAGAGAGCATGAAGGGTCGTCATTTATTAATATGGGTTCAAGGAAAGGTGTTGTTTCCCCTTCACACGTTTGCTGTAGCTCTCTCTGCCTAAGTGAGGACACAGACAAGCGGGCCAATTAAAGATGGCAGATTTGCTGTTTGAAGAGTAAGTATGGATTTTTGTTGGCAGCCAAGTGCGACACAACGACATAAAAATGTTTTCATTTCGTCGCAAACAGCCCAAGGCATTGTTTTGAATAGCTTTTCTTGTTTATTCTTTTGTCTTTTATCGCAGAAGACAACAGAAGCCACTTATCATTGAGGCTTGTCTGAAATGTTGGTTTCACTCGTATGTCTCCGTTTTTCTGCTGACAAATTGCAATCAGCACTTTTGTCAGTAATCAAACGTGGTAGAGAAAACAACGAGGCAGACGGAATACTCAGCTAAATAATTCGCCTTTCAGATTCCGCTTTTACAGATTGGATTCCATTACAATTATCACATCATCTGAATTTTGAAATCAGCTCAGTTCAACAATGTACACTATATAGGACAACAGCCCACATAAAGAAGGCTTGAAGGTTTGCCAGATCCCCACGGCCCCTGTCTGTCAATGAGGTAGATGGATGGATAGATGATTCTATTAGGATTGATAGATGAATGAGTGGACAGGGAGAGCCTATAGGGAGGAGGGGGGAGAGGTACGATAGCAATGATTCAGCAACAGTGGGTATGTGTGTGGGTTTTGATTGTATTTACTGTGAATGAAGAAACCTCATACAACCCTATCTGTTGTCCATTGCATTGTTACAGCTATGAATGTGGAATCACAGCAGGGTTCAGTCTTTCACTAATAATCCATTATTCTGCTTGTGGTAGCTACTGTACACACACACACACACACACACACACACACACATTGAATATAGCCCATGCCTGTGTATTCTGCTGAGTCTGTATTCTCCTCTATGGGCCTATGACATAATTGCATATTGTAGATGAGGGCTAATTTACAGACAATTAGATAGACCACAGCCCAGATGTATTTCAACAACAATTGTCAAAGACTCCAGCCACCCAAGTCATAGACTCTCTCAGCTATCGCATGGTTTGTAACCAACAGGACCCTGAATAGCTTCTAGCCCCCAAGCCATTAGACTGCTAAATAGTTAACCAAATAGCTACCCGGTCTATCTGCATTTGACCCCTTTTTGCGCCAACTCTTTTGACTCATCGCATACACATCTGCTACTTCATGTTATCTATACCTATATGTACATATCTACCTCAATTACCTCGTACCCCTGCACATAAACTCTGTACTGGTACCCCGTGTAAAAAGCCAAGTTATCATTACTCATTGTGTGTATTTATTCATCGTGTTATTAGTTTAATATTTTTCTCTCTGCATTGTTGGGAAGTAAGTAAGCGTTTCACTGTTAGCCTACACCTGTGATTTTATTACCAGCACTTCTGGAGAGGACTGCTATCCATCTTATACACCTTATTTACATATATACAATCCATTTGAAATGTGTGGATTCGGCTATTTCAGCCACGCCTGTTGCTGACAGGTGTTTAAAATTGAGCGCGCAGCCATGCAATCTCCATAGACAAACATTGGCAGTAGAATGGCCTTACTGAAGAGCTCAGTGACTTTCAACGTGGCACCGTCATATGATGCCACCTTTCCAACAAGTCAATTGGGAAAATTTCTGCTCTGCTAGAGCTGCACCAGTCAACTGTAAGTGCTGTTATTGTGAAGTGGAAACATCTAGGAGCAACAACATCTAGCCATGAAGTGGTAGTCCAGACAAGCTCACACCAAGGGACCGTCGAGTGCTGAAGCGGTTGCAACACTCACTACTGAGTTCCAAACTGCCTCTGGAAGCAACGTCAACACAACAACTGTTCGTCGGGAGCTTCATGAAATGGGTTTCCATGGCCGAGCAGCCGCACATAAGCCTAAGATCACCATCCGCAATGCCAAGCATCGGCTGGAGTGGTGTAAAGCTCCCGACATTGGACTCTGGAGCAGTGGAAATGCGTTCTCTGGAGTGATGAATCCCGCTTCACCATCTGGCAGTCCGACGGACTAATCTAGGTTTGGCGGATGCCAGGAAAAACGCTACCTGCCCCAATGCCATGGAGGAGGAATAATGGTCTGGGGCTGTATTCATGGTTCGGGCTAGGCCCCATAGTTCCAGTTAATTAAAGGAAATCTTAATGCTACAGCATACAATGACATTCTAGACGATTCTGTACTTCCAACTTTGTGTCAACTGTTTGAGGAAGGCGCTTTCCGGCTTCAGCATGACAAAGCGAGGTCCATACAGAAATGGTTTGTCGGGATTGGTTTGGAAGAAAATGACTGGCCTGCACAGAGCCTTGACCTCAACCCCATCTAACACCTTTGGGATGAATTGGAATGCCAACTGCAAGCCAGGTCTAATTGCCCAACATCAGTGCCCGACCTCACTAATGCTCTTGTGACTGAATGGAAGCAAGTCCCCGCAGCAATGTTCCAACATCTAGTGGAAATCCTTCCCAGAAGTGTGTTGGCTGTTATAGCAACTCAATATTAATGCCCATGATTTTGGAATGAGACCTTCGACAAGCAGGTGTCCACAAACGTTTGGTCATGTAGTGTGTAAGTGTCTGGGTGTGGAGGAAAAAGGGTGTGGTCTCTATATTAGATGACAACACTGCGTCATAACCCCTCTCGAAACTAAATCTGACATTAAACAGTTGAGAAATAGCACAGCAATGTTATCTTCATATTACACGGTTGTTGATCCATACATGTTTTGTAACTCAGTGTTTTGTAACTCAGTGTTTTGTAACTCAGTGTTTTGTAACTCATACTGCATGTGGTTCAATCTGTGAGAAGAAGGCTTCATAGGTCTCTTTGGGCAGCTGTTGGTGATGAAAAGAGAGGAAGGACAAAGAAGGGAGAGGCTCTAGTTTTCTGCCTCCTTTATTCACAATCCGATTGGAGGAAGGACTACTCTCCTCTCATCCCCTCGGTTTTTTCATTCCCTTTCCACAGTACATTACTCAGAGAAGTCTTTTCTCCTTTTCTTCATGTTGCCTCTCTCCCCTCTCCATTTCTACTTTAAATCTCCTTACATCACTTATGCAATCAACTCCTGATATTCAAGACTGATGCGAGTTTGCTGAATTGACAGTATCGTCTGAAGGCTTACTGTAACAAAGACATTAGCTCAGTGGCTCCATAGAGAGTTGTTAGACAGAGACTGCCCAATGAAGGAAGGCAGTCAGGTGAAAGAGAGAGAAAGCCTATTGAGCCGTAAGGGAGGATGCTAGAGTGGTGGGAGAGTGGAGCGAGAAAGATAGAAAGGAAAATTCAGAGAGATTCAGGGAGGGAGGGAGGGAGGGAGAGAGATTGAGTGACAACAGATTTGTCTAAGGCATTTCATGCCCTGTTAGGTCTCTCTCTCTCTCTCTCTGTCTCTCTCTCTCTCTCTCTCTCTCTCTCTCTCTCTCTCTCTCTCTCTCTCTCTCTCTCTCTCTCTGTCTCTCTCTCTCTCTCTCTCTCTCTCTCTGTCTCTGTCTCTCTCTCTCTGTGTGTGTTTGGGGTTTAGCCCAACGATATGCACTTCTGTCACCACCACCTGGTGGACTACCATCTCCATGGAGAAAGGTCACACAGGTCACCAGATAGGTTACAGGGGACTCACATTCTGCAAATCAGCATTTCAAGCAGAAGTGGAGTGATGGCATCAGGTGCATTGGGGGTTAGATAATGCTGGTGGGCATATGAAGGTGCTTTGATCCTCGTTTTGACACATTTGTATGACCAGACGATGACAATTCCCACAACCCCATTCCTCTAATATGACCAAGATGGCTGTGATGCCCTATGTACAAATACAGTTGAAGTCGGAAGTTTACATACACCTTCGCCAAATACATTTAAACTCAGTTTTTCACAATTCCTGACATTAAACCTAGTAAATATTCCCTGTCTTAGGTTAGTTAGGATCACCACTTTATTTTAAGAATGTGAAATGTCAGAATAATAGTAGAGAGAATTATTTATTTCAGCTTTAATTCCTTTCATCACATTCCCAGTGGGTCAGAAGTTTACATACACTCAATTAGTATTTGTTAGCATTGCCTTTAAATTGTTTATCTTGGGTCAAGCGTTTCGGGTAGCCTTCCACAAGCTTCCCACAATAAGTTGCGTGAATTTTGACCCATTCCTCCTGACAGAGCTGGTGGAACTGAGTCAGGTTTGTAGGCCTCCTTGCTCGCACACACTTTTTCAGTTCTGCCAACACATTTTCTATAGGATTGAGGTCAGGGCTTTGTGATGGCCACTCCAATACCTTGACTTTGTTGTCCTTAAGCCATTTTGCCACAACTTTGGAAGTATGCTTGGAGTCATTGTCCATTTGGAAGACCCATTTGCGACCAAGCTTTAACATCCTGACTGATGTCTTGAGATGTTGCTTCAATATATCCACATAATTTTCCACCCTCATGATGCCATCTATTTTGTGAAGTGCACCAGTCCCTCCTGCAGCAAAGCACCCCCACAACATGATGCTGCCACCCCCATGCTTCACGATTGGGATGGTGTTCTTCGTCTTGCAAGCTTCCCCCTTTTTCCTCTAAAGAAAACAATGGTCATTATGGCGAAACAGTTCTATTTTTGTTTCATCAGACCAGAGGACATTTCTCAGAAAAGTACGATCTTTGTCCCCATGTGCAGTTGCAAACCGTAGTCTGTCTTTTTTCATGGCAGTTTTGGAGCAGTGGCTTCTTCCTTGCTGAGCGGCCTTTCAGGTCATGTCGATATAGGACTCGTTTTACTGTGGATATAGATACTTTTGTGCCTGTTTCTTCCAGCATCTTCACAAGGTCCTTTGCTGTTGTTCTGGGATTGATTTTCACTTTTCGCACCAACGTATGTTAATCTCTAGGAGACAGAATGCGTCTCCTTCCTGAGCAGTATGACGGCTGCATGGTCCCATTGGTTTTATACTTGCATACTATTGTTTGTTCAGATGAACGTGGTACCTTGGGGTTTGGCAATTGCTCCCAAGGATGAACCAGACTTGTGGAGGTCTTGGCTGCTTTTCCCATGATGTCAAGCAGGGATGCACTGAGTTTGAAGGTAGGCCTTGAAATACATCCACAGGTGCACGTCCAATTGACTCAAATTATGTCAATTAGCCTATTAGAAGCTTCTAAAGCCATGACATAATTTTCTGGAATTTTCCAAGCTGTTTAAAGGCACAGTCAACTTAGTGTATAGAAACTTCTGACCCACTGGAATTGTGATGCAGTGAATTATAAGTGAAATAATCTGTCTGTAAACAATTGTTGGAAAAATTACTTGTGTCATGCACAAAGTAGATGTCCTAACCGACTTGCCAAAACTATAGTTTACTAACAAGAAATGTGTGGAGTGGTTGAAAAACGAGTTTTAAGACTCCATCCTAAGTGTATGTAAACTTCCTACTTCAACTGTACATGTATATGTTTACAATCATTGGTGCCTATAGGCTCTAATCTCAGGGCTATGTGTGTCTGAGGTGGTGCTGATGATAGCTGACCCGGAGGCTGGATGATTCCCTGTTAATCTGACATATACTCACACCCCTCTGTTGTCTAGATGTCATCTCTCCTCTCCTCTATCCCGCCATCCCCCTCTCCTCTCCTCCCCCGGGCCCGTCTCCATTTAACTGTGTTGTCTTTCACGGCGTGGGGTCCTCGATGCAACCAGTTAGCCCGCAGACCATTAATCTCTCTCGCTCTCTCTCTCTCACACACACACACACACACATACACACACGCATAACACAAACACACGCACACAACGCACACACTTGCACTATGTACACGCACAGACACACACGCCATGATTGGAATTAGGCTCCCCACTCTCTCTAGTTTATCTTTCTCCGTCTTGCTTTTCCTCTCCAGGGTGTCCTCCCATCGTCATATCCATGTCTCAGGCACACACTCATGCATGCGTCACATGCTTTAAAAACACGTGTGCCCAAACACAAATGGCACGAATGTGTTAAATGCGTTCAGCGACGGACCCACACACTGCTTCATGTGTTCCCTACCATCCCTATTCCTTCCAGACGTCCATCCCATCTCTAAATAGGACTTAAAACAAGTCTGGTGTGAAAACATCTCCATTTCTCCCTAAGAAAACCTCGGTGTTAGAAAGCATTGCTTTCGGTCCACCATGTTAATATTTAAAGGCAGAGGACAAGTTTAGAGGAAGGCAGGAGGAACACTCAACAGCCATAGGCTGTTTACCCAGTCTCTTTCTACTGTAAATAACTTCCTTTCTAACCATTTTAAGGACCATGGTCTTACTGTTATATAAGTATTTGGGGATTGAATGTAAATACAGCCATTTCGTTCTCTCAATGTGTCTTCGTTAATCTGGCGTCATCTCTCTTTCTTTTGCTCACTCGCTCCCTCCCTTTTCTGTCTCTCTTTCTCTGTCTCTCTGCTTTTCTTTAGCCGTTTCACTGTTCCACACTTTCTTTTGATTGCTCTCTCCATCCTCCATTCATTAACGTGTTCCCTAAAGCGAGTTGAGATTCCTCAGACCCTGGTTCACCTTCTCTCAGAGTCGACGCCTCACTGTGAACATTGCTATTACATACAGTGCATTCAGAATGTATTCAGACCCCTTGACTTATTCCACATTTTGTTGCATTACAGCTTTATTCTAAAATGTATTAAACACAAAATGTTGTGCATCAGTATACACACAATAACCCATAATGACAAAGCAAAAACTGGTTTTAAGAAATGTTTGCAAATTTATAAAAACAAAAAAACTGATATCACATTTACCTATGTATTCAGACCCTTTACTCAGTAATTTGTTGAAGTATCTTTGGCAGTGATTACAGCTGTGAGTCTTCTTGGGTGTGATGCTACAAGCTTGGCTGTATTTGGGGTGTTTCTCCCATTCTTGTCTACAGATCCTGTCAAGCTCTGTCAGGTTGGATAGGGAGCGTCGTTGCCACCACCATGCTTCACCGTAGGGATGGTGCCAGGTTTCCTCCAGACGCAATGCTTGGCATTCAAGCCAAAGAGTTAAATCTTGGTTTCATCAGTCCAAAGAATCTTGTTTCTCATGGTCAGAGTCCTTTAGGTGCCTTTTGGAAAACTCCAAGCCGGCTGTCATGTGTCTTTTACTGAGGAGTGGCTTCCGTCTGGCCACTCTACCATAAAGGCCTGATTGGTGGAGAGCTACAGAGATGGTTGTCCTTCTGGAAGTTTCTCCCATCTCCACAGAGGAAATCTGGAGCTCTGTCAGAGTGACCATCGGGTTCTTGGTCACCGCCCTTCTCCCCTGATTGATCAGTTTCCCCGGGCGGCCAGCTGTAGGAAGAATCTTGGTGGTTCCCAATCTTCTTCCATTTAAGAATGATGGAGGCCACTGTGTTCTTGGGGACCTTCAATGCTGCAGAAATGTTTTGGTACCTTTCCCCAGATCTGTGCCTTGACACAATCTTGTCTCGGAGCGCTACGAACAATTCCTTCGACCTCGTGGCTTTGTTTTTGCTCTGACCTGCAGTTTCAACTGTGGGACCTTATATAGACAGGTGTGTGCCTTTCCAAATCATGTCCAATCTATTAAATTTACCACAGGTGGACTCCAATCAAGTTCTAGAAACATTTCAAGGATAATCAATGGAAACAGGATGCACCTGAGCTCAATGTTGAGTCTCATCGCAAAGGGTCTGAATACTTATGTAAATAAGGTATTTCTGTTTTTATTTACAAAACCAGTTTTTGCTTTGTCATTATAGGGTATTGTGTGTAGATTAATGGGGGGGGGAATATTTGATCAATTTTAGAATAAGGCTGTAACATAACAAAATGTGGAAAACGTGAAGGGGTCTGAATACTTTCCAAATGCGCTGTATATACACCTCCCCTACGGGGGTTCACACACACACACACACACACACACACACACACACACACACACACACACACACACACACACACACACACACACACACACACACACACACAGACACAGACACAGACACAGACACACAGACACACACACGCACGCGCAAGCAAACACACACACACTGAGTCAGGATACAAAATGGAGGAGTTGGCTAACTTCAATAAATGCACACATGAAAATCAGCTGTTATTGCCTCACATGCAATGCTATTTCTAGTTTCTAGAACAGCTGTACTTCTTTTGTGATGACAGGGAAGTCATTTGCAGACTTTTGGGAAAGCAGCTTCCTGTAGAATTGATGATTACCTGTTTGTGACTGTGGTAGAAAATATCGCATTAAAATACCCATTTGTGAGATGTGTTTTTTGCATGGCATATTAAAGATTTGCAAAACTGCATTATTTAGAATATAATTTATGACTGCGACAACTTTGGTGCAGACTCTGAAATAGCATCACTGTCACATTAATCAGTGAGTTTGTGTGTGTGTGTGGGGGGGGGGGGGGGGGGGGGGTACGCTCAAGCGCAAAGCAACATTCTGTCTGGTTAAAGTGTGTGAGTTAGCAGAAACAAAATGGCTGAATTATGTTCTTTCCCTCTCTCTCCCCTTCTCTCTCTCTGTATCTTTCTCTGTATCTCTCTCTCCCTCTGTATCTCTCTCTCTCTCTCTCCCTCTCTCCATCTGTATCTCTCTCGCTGCCTCTCCCCCGCCTCTGTGTCTCTCTCCCCCCCTCTCTCTCTATCTTTCTCTGTATCTCTCGCTCTGTATCTTTCTCTATATATCTCTCGCTCCCCCTCTCTCTCTCTGTATCTTTCTCTGTATCTCTTTCTCTCTCTCTCTCTGTATCTTTCTCTCTCTGTATCTTTCTCTGTATCTCTCTCTCCCCTCTCTCTCTCTCTCTCTCTCTCTCTCTCTCTCTCTCTCTCTCTCTCTCCTCCCCTCTCTCTCTCTCCTCTCTCTCCCCCCTCTCTCTTTCTCTGTCTCTGTGTGTATCTCTCTGTATCTGTATCTCTCTCCCCCCTCTCCTTCAGAACTTGAAGCTCAAATTAACAACTCAGCTTTTTACCTTCTACCTACGCTACAGCTGCCTTGACTTCTGACACACACACACATATACGGGCACAAACACATCTTCACTCGCCCGATAATGACTTCCCTCCTCCTAGCCACGGATTTGGAGAAAGGTATAAAACCAGAGCCTCTGGATGCCATTGTTCAAAGTGTCAGAGTGCCCAGCGGAGTCCACACACATGGGGCTTAAATGGAAAGAGCAGGCAGGTATGGCACGCTATGACGGAGTGCCCCTACTGCTGAGGAGGGCAGAGCTGGGGCAGCTTAATGGCTGGCTTCAGGCTGGTGGAGTTATAGTGGTTGCCTGGCTGGCTGGCTGGCTGCAGTCACGCTAGGGGAAGTTAAGGTGGCTTTATTGTGGTTTCAGGGGCCAGTTGTTGGCTCTGGGATCGATTGATATATATTGTTATTTCTTTGTCTTTCTTCATTTCACTCTCGCTCTCATAATCCTTCCTCTCAGGGTTCAGAAACTATACTGAACAAAAATATAAACGCACATGCAATAATTTCAATGATTTTACTGAGTTATTGTTCATATAAGGAAATCAGTCAATTTAAATAAATAAATTAGGCCCTAATCTATGGATTTCACATGACTGGGCATAGGCCCACCCACTGGGGAGCCAGGCCCAGCCAATCAGAATTAGTTTTTTCCTCGCAAAAGGACTTTATTACAGACATTGTTACTCCTAAGTTTCATCAGCTGTCCGGGTGGCTGGTCTCAGACCATCCCGCAGGTGAAGAAGCCGTATATGGAGGTCTTGGGCTGGCGTGGTTACACATGTTCTGTGGTTGTGAGGCCGGTTGGACGGAATGCCAAATTCTCTAAAACGACATTGGAGGCGGCTCATGGTAGAGAATCAAATCAAATTGTATTTGTCACATGTGCCGAATACAGCAGGTGTAGACCGTGAACACAATAAAATAACAATAACGGGGCTATATACAGGGGGAACCGGTACTGAGTCAATGTGCGGGGGTACAGGTCAGTCAAGGTAATTTGTACATGTAGGTAGGGGTAAAGTGACTTTGCATAGATAATAAACAGTGAATCGCAGCAGTGTAAAAACAAGGGGGGGGGGGGGGGGTCAATGTAAATAGTCCAGTGGCCATTTGATTAATTGTTCAGCAGTCTTATGGTTTGGGGGTAGAAGCTGTTAAGAAGCCTTTTGGACCTAGACTTGGCGCTCCGGTACCACTTGCCGTGGAGTAGCAGAGAGAACAGTCTATGACTTGGGTGACAGGAGTCTCTGACAATTTTGACAATTTTTTTATTAACAATTAAATTCTCTGGCAACAGCTCTGGCGGACATTCCTGTAATCAGCATGCCAATTCTGCGCTCCCTCAAAACTTGGCACATCTATGGCATTGTGTTGTGTGACAAAACTACATATTTTAGAGCGGCCTTTTATTGTCCCCAGCACAAGGTGCACCTGTGTATGGCTCATGCTGTTTAATCCTCTTCTTGATATGCCACACCTGTCAGGTGAATGGATTATCTTGGCAAAGGAGAAATACTCACTAACAGGGATGTAAACAAATGTGTGCACAACATTTGATAGAAGTAAGCTTTTTGTGTGTTTCAGCTCATGAAACATGGGACCAACACTTTACATGTTGAGTTTATATTTTTGTTATTGGCCATGGCAGGATCTTGCTCTCTCTCTCTCTCTCTCTCTCTCTCTCTCTCTCTCTCTCTCTCTCTCTCTCTCTCTCTCCTCTCTCTCTCTCTCTGTCTCTGTCTCTGTCTCTCTCTCTCTCTGTCTCTCTCTCTCTCTCTGTCTTCCTCTGTCTGTCTCTCTCTCTCTCTCTCTCGCTCCGCCTTTGTCTCTCTGTCTTTCTCTCGCTCAACTCTCTTTCCCAGACCGGGCAGCGAGGGCCTGGTGGTGGTGAACAGGTTCCAGGCGCCTGCAGACATGGCGAGCGCTGCAGAAACCAGGGAGATCAGTAGTAGTGCCATTCATCAAACGCCTGCTTCTCACAGAGCTGTATTTCTCATCTGACGGAAAAGAGAGGGGGCCAGAGAGAAAGAGAGAGAGAGAGAAGAGGGAGAGTGAAAAAGCCATGCAGACTCTGAACCTAGACGAGAGAGGGGGGATCGAAAGAGAAACGGAGGGAAATAGGGGATGGAAAAAGAGAGAGAGGTATAGTGAGAAGGATATAAAGGGTTAGCTGGTCAGAGAGAAATACAATAACATGGAGCAAGAAAGGATGAGATTTCAGTCTCGCCCAATCGATGGTGAGTTATGTGTAAAGTGCTTCGGTGGAGCCCTGTGGTGCTGTGCTAGAGCTAAAGCTGTGGCAAAAGGGAACAGAGATCCCTTCTAAAGGCCAGTTACATCAAACCCCACTCATTTAAAAGCTCAGACAGTGCAACTGCTGTTACAGCTGGCTCTAGACACTAATTGGGTAACAGAGAAGTAAAGGCTGCCCTGCTGTCAAAAGCATCACATAAACTCTGATTCTGAATTGGCTGAAGTTTCTCCCATAGGCACTGATCTGAGATCAGTTAGGAGTTTCTTCCAAATGGCCAAAGTTAGGATAAGGAAGTGTAGCTGATTGTGTGTTAAACGATCACATACCTCAATGTGAGCTAGCACGATAGCCCCATAACAATCCATTCAGACGACTGCCCTATGGCAGATAATAACTGAGTAATTGGCACTTCATTTGACATACTATCACCTCTGGAATGGAATATTGCCTTCCTTCCCGTTGCTCCTGGGGGGTCGTTTCCCGTCTTTTCTGCTCACCGCCCATCGAAAATTGAAATATTGTCATCTCATTTTCATATGACTTCGAAAAACTAATTATGGATAATGACGATGTTCCATATTTTCCATTGGCTTGGAGAGAAAAGGTCCTTCAAAATCAGGTCAAACTAGGGGCTGGAGTTTTTCTATATCCTCACTAGGGGCAAATTGGCCCATTTTGGTGCAGCCAGGCTTGAAATTAAGTTGAGTGGGATGAGGGTTGATTTTACTAAGAGGAAATATATAGCCCTCTTTTTCTTTCCCATTATTTCTCTGTCTGTCTGTCTGTCTGTCTGTCTGTCTGTCTGTCTGTCTGTCTGTCTGTCTGTCTGTCTGTCTGTCTGTCCTGTCTGTCTGTCTGTCTGTCTGTCTGTCTGTCTGTCTGTCTGTCTGTCTGTCTGTCTGTCTGTCTGTCTGTCTGTCTGTCTGTCTGTCTGTCTGTCTGGTCTCCTCTCTCTTTCTTTGAACTCTGTGTCTGCGTGTCTGTCTGTGTCTGTCTGTCTCTCTCTCTCGCCTCTCTCTCTCTCTCTCTCTCTCTCTCTCTCTTTTTTTTTCTTTGAACTCTGTGTCTGCGTCTCTCTCTTTTTCTCTCTCTTGTTTGTGCAGCTAACTGAGGAGGCTGTAATCGAATCATGTGAGATGAAGATGCAGAACATAATGGCAGTTGTTTGTGCTTTTGCATTAGATTGGTCCAGTAATGGCTCTCCTCTCTCCACTCTTCAGATAACCTAAGAGGGGAAATTGACATGTTTACCACGTTGGATATATCTGTCCGTGTCAGTGTACAGAATGTGCTGTGTGAAATATCTAATGACCCAGAGTTTTTCCTGCTCCATCCTTGTGTTCAGGAATAACTCCCATCCCCCTAGTAATAGAATACAACGTGTTGTGCATGTCGTGCCTGTTCTTCACCACCACCTCTATACTTTCTGGCTAAAGCGCATAGCCTTTCCACAAATCTTTGTTCCTCACCCTGTTCCCCAGTTGTGTGTCTACAGGGGATTCTAGAGGGCTTACCTCAGCCCAGTCCCCTGTATAATCACCCTCTCTATCACCAATCAATATGTCGTAATTATTACTCTTGTGTTTGTACACTGCCCTGTCAGCAGCCGAGCTTGGTGTGTGTGTGTGTGTGTGTGTGTGTGTGTGTGTGTGTGTGTGTGTGTGTGTGTGTGTGTGTGTGTGTGTGTGTGTGTGTGTGTGTGTGTGTGTGTGTGTGTGTGTGTGTACACCAATGTATGTGTGTTCTCTCCTCTGTGGCCCCTTTCACAACCAAAGGAGAGGCTTATTCGTCATGATTTAAGTGGAATTTCAGTGAAACAACTGGATTTGCTGACGTGTAAAACAGCGCTCAGCCAAAGTGGAGACAAAGCAGAAGCAGGATCATTATAGACGGATGCATGCATATGCAGGAGGAACGCTGAGCTCAGTCAGAACAGTCTCCCTCTCTCTCGGTCTCAGTGTGTCAGGTCTCTCATTAGTAAGCTGTCAGAGGAGAGAGAGAAAAGGTCTGTTTGTGGAGGAGGAGTGTTGGAGGGGTGAGAGAAAGCGTGGAAGAGAGAGGATGAATCACATGCCGAGAGGCCCGACTGGAACCCGTGGATGTTGGTTAACTTCTATGGGCTAAGTGGGATGCCAGCGTCCCACCTGCGGGACACAGCCAGTGAAATATCAGGACGGCAAATTCAAAAACAACAAAATGTCATAATTCAACTTTCTCAAACATACAACTATTTTACACCATTTTAAAGATACACTTCTCCTTGATGTAACCACATTGTCCGATTTCAAAAAGGCTTTACAGCGAAAGCAAAACATTAGATTATGTTAGAGTACATAGACAAAAATAATCACACAGCCATTTTCCAAGCAAGGACATGTCAATAAAACCCAAAACACAGCTAAATGAAGCACTAACCTTTGACGATCTTCATCAGATGACACTTCTAGGACATTATGTTACACAATACATGTATGTTTTGTTCGATAAAGTTCATATTTATATCCAAAAACAGCATTTTACATTGACGCGTGATGTTCCGAAAATGTATTCCCACCAAAACTTCCGGTGAATGTGCACATCAATTTACAAAAATACTCATCATAAACGATGACAAAATATATATATATAAAGAATGCACTCCCAGGACTGCTACTTCCACAAGAAATGTTGTTTTTGTTCGGAATACTCCATATTTATGTCCAAATACCTCCGTTTTGTTCGTGTGTTCAGAGCACTATCCAAAGGCATAACGCGCGAGCGCGGTACCAGAGACGAAAAGTCAAAATGTTCCATTACCATACTTAGAAGCATGTCAAACGCTGTTTAAAATCAATCTTTATAGTATTTTTAACGTAAAATTGCGATAATATTCCAACCGGACAATAGCGTATTCATTCAAGGAGAAAAAGGAGGGGCGTGCTCGCGGGATCGAGCATATCCAATCCCTTTGTTGCCAGACAGTCCACTCAGTAACTGAGCTCCTATTATCTGCCCAGTAACAGGAGAATGCTCAAACCACTTTCTGAAGGCTTTTGACAGCCAATGGAAGCCTTAGGAAGTGCAAAGTAACCCCACAGATACTGTAGTTTCGAAAGGGACTAGAAAGAAGAACTACAATTCTCAGATCCTCCACTTCCTGGTTGACTTTTTCTCAGGTTTTTGCCTGCCATATGAGTTCTGTTATACTCACAGACACCATTCAAACAGTATATTCTAGTTTCTGGGCCAGAATAGTAACCTGTTTAAATTGGGTACGTTTTTCACCCGGCCGTGAAAATACTGCCCCCTAGCCCAGACAGGTTAAGGAAGCGCTCCGCTCCTCTCTGATTCAGAGGGTTGGGTTACATGCAGACGACACATTTCAGTTGAATGCATTCCCCTTTCCCCTTTCCCTTCTCTTTCTCTCTGTCTCCACCATTCTCTTTCTCTCCTCCCGCCCCCTCTTTCTTTCGCCCTCTCTGTTACTCTAGGAACCAGGCAGACAGTTTATCCCTTCACTCCCTCTGACAGAGGAGGTGGAGTAGGTTTTCTCTCTTTCCTCTCCTCTCTGTTACTCTAGGAACCAGGCAGACAGTTTATCCCTTCACTCCCTCTGACAGAGGAGGTGGAGTAGGTTTTCTCTCTTTCCTCTCCTCTCTGTTACTCTAGGAACCAGGCAGACAGTTTATCCCTTCACTCCCTCTGACAGAGGAGGTGGAGTAGGTTCTCTCTATTTCCTCTCCTCTCTTTGACTCATCTAGCGCTCCTCTCTTCCTCCTCTGGCTGGAGTTAATGGCTTTAGCATCTCACTTATCTCAGACACACTGTCATGGCTCGGAGCTGGGATTTACTGGATGTTTGGAGCTGTGTGAGAAACACACACACACACTTGAGAGCAGTGAGGTACACACATGCATCCGCGCACACACACACACACACACATAAATATACACGCATGCATGGCTGCACACACACACACACACGGCCTAAACTAGAACCAATTAGAAGCATGTCATTTCACTGATTTGTTCCACAATATCCAGTTTCATCACACCATCCATCAGGGGAGGGAAGACAGCAGAGCAGCAATCAGACACTCAAACCATTCATGTAATTATCTAATCATCTGCTCCAGCATCCGCCTGTTTGTCCGTATAGGGCCTGCATGTGTGTGTGTGAGAGAGAGAGAGAGAAAACATGCGATACACATATGCAAGTCTGGCTGATACATGTATATACATTAAAGCCCACTATACCACAGTGATGTCACAGTCAGACTTTCATGGCCACTCCCCCCCCCCCCCCCCCCCCCCCCCTCTCCATGACCCTGTCCTCTAGTCGACGGACGATATGACAGCCTGCTGACAGGCCTGATGGGAGCGCCCCTCCCCCCTGCTGCTGCTCACACACGCACAGACACAGACACGGTCGGTCACACACACATACACACACTCGCTCTCTCTCTCTCTCTCTCTCTCATACACACACACGGCTCATCTCATCACCCTGAGCTGCTGCCACTGTGGAGGAGACCCTTCGCCCTGCACAGACGCTTAGCCAGCTGACAACCTCACACACACAGCTGGACACACACACACCCATATCCCTTTCTTCTTTGAGTACAGAGGAAGAGGAGAATAGGCCGCTTTGAGAGAGAGAGAGAACAACCCCCATCTTAATTCACTTAATGTAGATATTATCCAAGGTTTTACAAGTACTGAGAGATGTTTGACCTCTGTAGACATTGGGGACCTTGGATTCTCACAGAATAATGATCAGCATCAGAGCACTTCTCCATATTACCCCTATCTGTATTCAACAAAGCCTAACTCACTCCCTTCTTCACATAGGCCTACTATGTGGTCACAGTGTGCGGTCATAGGGGCTTGCTGATTTGACGCCAGCCCAGAGAAAAGGAGAACGCTGGGCGATTGGGCGCCTCTGTGCCCCTGAGTGTCATTGGACATGTGTGTCCTGGCACTCTGCCATTTCATTTTAAACGAGTGTGTTTGTGTCCCTCGCTTGTCGTAACTCAAACCACATGCCCACCGACATGTCCGCTCTACACAAACAACCCTGGCAATGCCAGTTGCTCACTGTGCCATCCTGGAATCATAATCGGTATTAGTAAGGGGGTAAGGGTGGGGGATAAATTAATCAAATGACTCCCTCGTTTTCCTCTGGTTTCCTCTCTTGCATGATTCTGACAACGTTAGTCACGCAGCAGTGGCATTGACAGGCTGAACGGCTGCCAAGAAACGAGGGAATAAAACAAGAAAAAAGCTAGCCTTTCTGAATGAAGAACAAGTATTAAAGACTGTTGCTCTGTTTTGTGCTAACTGGCTGTTACGTACGCAGGAGGGAACGCAACACCCTGCTACAACTCAACTCCCCATGGAGTGAAAAAAGGTATGTGATTGTAGGTGCGGGTAAGGATGACAGAGGCAGAGTATATTACCGTTTACAGGGAATTTTTTCTCCCTTCACACAGTGAGGTTGGGGAAAGGGGCTGGATGGAACCAAAGCAAAGAAAGTTAAAGTTCCCCCTCCCCTACGGCGGCCATTCTGTCTCCGTCACACGTCTCCAGTTTCCTACCGGGCAGGTGGTTACGGATGGGAAATATTGGAGACAGATAGCCATCTTAAGGCAAACAAAAGCTTGATTGAAGTCCTGCGGAGCGTAATGAGAAAGGATCACAGCTCTGTAGCCGACAGGAGCCTTTTCTCAATGCATCGTGGATGTGTCATATTATGATATTCATATTATAATATATGATATTCATCATTAACAGTTCAGGTTTGACTGATAATGCAGACAACAGGAAATGGAATCAGAGTGTTATGCAGGATTGATTTGATTCCTAAATCATCTAGTTTGATTGAGGACTGCCGCCCTCACACGCTGTCTGCTCTGCTTCCTGTAAATCTCCCAGTATGTGTCCCAAATGTCACCCTATTCCCTTTTTAGTGCACTACTTTTGACCCGGGCCCATAGGCCTCTGGTCAAAAGTAGTCCACAGTATGGTATCATGACACAAGGCGAGACCCAGATGCAGACACAGGAGGCAGATGGTTGGCAAGAGAATGGTCGTGGACAGGCAAAAGGTCTAAACCAAATCCAAGTCCAGGAGGTACAGAGTGGCAGAAAGGCTCATGGTCAAGGCAGGCAGATTGGTCAGGCAGGCGGGTACAGAGTCCAGAACAGGCAAGAGTCAAAACCGGGAGGACTAGTAAAAGGAGAATAGCAAAGGCAGGAGTACGGGGAAAAACACTGGTTGACTTGGAACAAGACAAACTGGCACAGAAAGACAGGAAACACAGGGATAAATACACTGGGGAAAATCAGCGACACCTGGAGGGGGTGGAGACAAGGACAGGTGAAACAGATCAGGGCGTGACATATGGGGTACAATTTGGGACGCACACCCTCTATTTCCTATTCCACTTAGCGTCTGATGTGCTGCGATGTTTTCACCTATTATTTTACTTTCGAGGCAATACAACTCAAAGGGAGGGGCAGACACTTTCAAGGTGACGTCTGAAGACAGTCAAAGTGAAATGTTTTCCGCATTGTCTTGTCTTTTATTGCCTCAAAAGAACAGGTGCAGATGCTTAGTAACTCAGACTATAGCCATCACATCATTTATACATCTTTCCAATTTTTCCAATAAACTGATGTAGGCTACAATATTATATGGAGTTATGAAGGACAGCTGTTCTCAAACCAGTCTGGAGGATAGAGTTCGCCTTTACACTCACACAACAAAACAGACAGAAGTTCCACTCTACTGCACAGACGTATGACACACACACACAAACACGTAAACACACACTGTACACACACACACTGCTGTTAGGTTCTAAATGAACCTAGTAAAACTCACGGATGATTAGTAAAGCTTAAACCAAGTTTATTCGCCCTTTGGGTCAATACAGCTGCATTAGACAAAAACATATTCACACAAGCACTGATATTTAACCCTTTCACAGGTACCATCACACGGGTGTGATCGTTCTACAGTGGTCCCTGAAGCGTACGATCACACCCGTGTTATTAAAATGCTTATTTAGAACGGGCAGTTTCGAATGATGCAACAATCAGCATTTGAGCTGGCCACACTTTTTTCTGAAACTATTTACACAAGCACAGTCCTTACAAAGTTATGTCCAGAATGTGAGCAGTTTATTTTTGGATGCAATGTTCAGATATTCACAGAAGTATCTATTGCATAACACAATCACCCAAACTGAAAAAATGTAGGCTACATTTGTCCAAGCGCTAACTGAGGAAAGATTGACGCAACACAAGCGGTCATATTTTTATAACTCCCGGCTGACATAAACTACAATATGAATTAGCTAATAGCAATTACTATTTATAATGAATTACATCACGGGCTCACCGTTGATCGAAATAATTGAGTAAAACACTTTCTAGAAATCGAAAGTAATCCGACGATTACTTTCAGCGCGCCGCCATGATTTTTTTCTGTTTATTGGTCTGTTTATAGTATGCATGTTGAAGGGGTGTGTCGTCTACCATCGTTCACATCCCACCATTCACTTCCTGAAGTTCTCAAAAATGTGTGAACCCTTACTCCTTTCATTTTGTACTAGCATCTTTGGTCCGACAGACGATTACGTGAAACCCAGAATGCATTGTATGTCAACAAACATGGCTCCACACATAGCTGGAATTAGCTTAGCTCATCATAATCAGTACATTTTACATTTACATTTTAGTCATTTAGCAGACGCTCTTATCCAGAGCGACTTACAGTAGTGAATGCATACATTTCATACATTTTTTTTTATAAAAAAAAAAAAAATCCCATACAGTACAACCTTCAAAAAAGTATTTTACACACATAATATGTTCCCATTATAATCTATGCAAGAATCGGAATGCATGATTTATCACTGGTACTTGAGAACATGTGAATAAAACAGTAAATATATAAATAATTACCAAAACAAAGTATTTTCTGATAGTGATTTATCGATACAAATGGCATGTGCCGGCAGTCAATCACATAACCTCTCACTCCCACTCTGAGCCATTCAGTATTGTTGTTTATGTATGTAGCTAGTGAGCTAAACTGTTGCATTAGCAATGTCTTTCAAAAAGGAGACAACTCACAAATGCGGAAATTCTGGAGATTTCTTAAAATTCTGCAAGTCAGGAATCAGATTCTGACAGTGACAGTGAGGAGCTGCCCCAGCCATTGAGAACCCTGAATCTGAGGACTCCTTGTCCACTGACAAAGTCCCAGGTCCCTTTGAAGATGCTGGTGGTGATGGAGGCAGACCGACAGTGGATGAAGTACAGGAGTTCTGTGGTAGCTGGAAGGCCACCAGCCATTTCACCCCTCCTGGCCCTGCTGTTCGCTTTGATGAGTCCCAGTCTAGAGTGCAACCCCCCTTGCCATTTCCATCTGAGGCAGAGTGCTTCAAGTTGTTTCTGACAGAGGAGCTGGTGGGAGACATAGTAGAGACCAATCGTTATGCCTTGGAGCTACAGGAGAAGAGAGAGCCAGGAGTAGGAGTAGGGGGGACAACCACAATTAGTGAAATGTATACCTTTCTGGTGACAGTCCTTCTCATGGGGATAGTAAATAATAACTCACTAAGAGAATACTGGAGCACAGATCCTATGTTTGCAACTCCCTTCTTTGCCACCCTCTTTTCCCAAGACTGCTTCCTTGTTCTGCTGCTATGGCTGCATTTCGTCAACAATGCTACTGCCATCCTAAATGACCCCGTTATACAAAATAAGAAATATTGTGCCATACAAAGACCTATGCATTGATGAGTATGAGGCACTTGGGGTGTCCGGGTCCGTGGTGATGACCATGCTGGCTCCTCATCTCAGCAAGGGACACACTTTGTATGTGGACAGCAGTCCCACACTCTTCCAGCATCTGCTCTCCAACAGCACAGGGGCCTGTGGCACAGTCAGGTCAAACAGGAAGGGGATGCCGGTATTCGGATGCAGGAAGATGCAGAGAGGGGAGGCAGAGTTCAAGGAGCACGGTCAACAGCTGGCAGTAAAGTGGCATGACAAGCGAGACATCCATGTCCTCGCCACTGTCCATACAGCAACCATGCCGGCCACAGGGAAGATGGACCACCTGACAGAAGAGAGAAAAATCAAACCAGACTGCGGGCTTGACTATAACTTCAAAATGGGGGCAGTGGATAAGGCGGACATGATAAACAGCTTTGTGGAATGCACTTGGAAAACAACCAAGTGGTATAAGAACATATTTTTCCATCTGATCAACGTAGCCCTCAATGGCCACATAGTTCACCACCATCTAACAGGTGAGATGATTACTGAACAAGGGATTTTTTGTAATTGGACATACAGTTCACATGCAAATCACATACAGAAACTATTAACGTAATAAGGCACTTACTTTGATAGAAACGCAGCCTGGATTTGAACCAGGGTGTCTGTAGTGACACCTCTAGCACTGAGATGCTGTGCCTTAGACCACTTGGGAGTCATAAAGCCAGGGTAGCTTCAAAATACAACGCAAGCTAATACTTCTCTGACGCAATTAGCATTGTTTTCCAGAGCTAATAGAAGAATGTAGCTAGCTACCTAAGCATTGAGTATAACTCCATAAAGGTTATGAAATGAGTAACGTTACCTCGCGTGTCCGCGGTTATAAGGAATATACACAAAAATATTATGCTACAGTTGAAACAACATAACACGACATGCATAAACTATTTTAACTTAATAAGGCACTTACTTTGATAGAAACGCACACATTTCCAAACTTATTATTGGTAATGAAAACAACTATGGCTGCGATGCAGGCAACAGACGGAAAATGTGAACGTGTGTGTGCAGGACGGGAGATGAGCAAATGTCTGCAGACTTGAACTGCACTAACAATTGGGAAGTGTTTGGGGAATTTTGTCCCGGTCAGAAATGTCAAAAAAATTAATTGGTCCGCAAAAGTAAAAATACTACTTTTATGTGAATGAATGAGGCGGAACACACCTCAATTCAAACTGTTCTTAGAAAATAAAAGACTTGTTTGAAAATAATTTGAAATTGACAAATTGAAAACAGCCTATAATTAAAAACAGGCTGCGTGCCTTGGTTTGTGGGCAGCACGGATTACATGTATTGATGCGTAACAATCACATTCTGGGATGGAGAGAACGTTCTAACATCAAGTGCATAAAAAAAACTCACGCTGGGGCGACCGTTAGAGATATTTGGAACTCACGCATGCAAAGTTGAACTCTTTCCCCTATGCTGAGTCTCCTCCTCCTACATCTGAACAGCCAATACATCTCTGTTGCTAGACAGATCCTTAGTGATATCTGTTCTTCCTCACTTCATCTGACCTGATCTCTGCCCCAAAGTGCTCGCACCTCCCCAACTCACAGCTGTCATGGTGACTGGTACCAGACTGTGTCTTTCCTCCTCCCATATGATCCCTGATGGCTAACGATAACATATCCTGACAGAATGGAAACGTTATATACTCCCCTCTCTCCCTCAGTGACATGAATAAGTATATTTCATGATTTCATAAGTCAAGAAATCACAACCCAACACTGTAAACACACAGCCTCCCCCCACACACCACACAATGTGTTCAACAAAATGTACCCCACTACATACAGACGCTCCTATTGGACTCAGTACCACCAGCCTTATGTAATGTATCATTAAAGCTTAAAGCTTATGCTCTTTCATGTCTTAATACTTTACAGTAAAAGCCTCCACTAGAGATTGCCACTGTCTTCCATTAGGCTCATACTCTGAAAAAAATGTAGATTTATTTGAATACATACAGTACATGCAGTACTGCAGGAATGTTGTGTTTAACTGTCAGTACAGTAAAGAACAGTACTTTAGTTTTTCTTTGGTTGTTATGTGAAATAGGCTACATGGGAGTGTGAGCGATGTGAAGGACAGAGAGAGTTGGGGGATATGTTAGTTGGATGAGGAGGGGGATTCTTGATGGGGGAAGGGCTCATCCCTGCCATTCAGGGCCGGACGGACGAGTGTGGGTGAAGAGGTGGAGGAGGGAGACAGTGGCAGCTCATCTTGTCTACGGTGAAACCTCTTTCAGAAATCCAATCAAATTGCATAGGCATACGCAAACACACACACACACACACACACGCACACACACACGTCAGCCACCCTTATCTCCTCTCACTCTCAAGGATGAGAGTCAGACAGAGACTTACAGTATTAGACACACATCCTCTCCTCTTTCTAACAAGAGCTCTCAGATCTATATCTACTGCAAAACAGTTCCTGGAGATAGTAGGTTATAGACATCAGCATCCTGTCTCACTCCATACAAATGACCCTCTCATCCCAACACATGACATGCTGTAAGGGCTGTGCATTGCGTGAGAGGCTTGTTAAAGGCTTCAGTGTTTATAGTATAATCAACAGTTGTGTCCTTAAGTCTGTAGGGAAATAGATGAGCTAGCCAGAGGAACATGTTGTGTCTGTATCGTGTGTGTGTTTCGGTAATAAATGTGTGTGTGTGTGTGTGTCTCTGTGTGTGTGTGTAGTGTTTGCTGTCTGAACTCCAAAAACACACATGCATGGAGACACACTGTCTCTTTCTCTCTCTCTTTCTCTCTCTCTCTCCCTTTCTCTCTTTCATTATAGCGTTGGGATTGTTACTTCAAATGAGTGTGTGTTTTATTTGCTCGTATTATAGTATGCGGTCATTCATATCAACTTCCTTTTCCAAATGCACTTATTGTAAGTCCCTCGGGATAAGAGGGTCTGCTCAATCAAATCTAGCGTGTTCTGTAGAGAGAGGAAATTGACTGTAGCCCACCTCCCACCATGTCCATTAGCCTTGTCTCCATCTGTCACGATGGGCCAACACACACACACACACACACAAAACCCCTCAGATCTCTCACCCAGACCACTCACAGGTCAGCTGTCCAATAGGGACTAGGTCGGCACGGTAACTCCGAGGTTTTAGCCAATCGATGCAAAAGGAAATGGAGTCAAGTGACGGGAGTGAAAGCAGACACAGCCCTGTGGTCTCAGGAGTCTCTACTTCTTCACTTCTAGTAGGAGGAAATGGATACAGTGGAAATTGATGAGGGAAAGACATGAGAAACATAGGAGAATCCTTCCGCCCAGTGGGGTACAGCAGAAATCAGTGAAGGCAAGGGTTTTGGGTTGCGGTAGATTCCTTTTATTTTTAAATGGTAAGGAGTTTAGAATGTTGTGGGGGAATCAATGGGAGGATCACTGTACTGTGGAGAGAGCAATGTGTGTGAGAGACACACACACAGAAGTAGACCGTACACACACACACTGACACACACACACTGACACACAGAAGTAGACCACACACACACACACACACACACACACACACACACACACACACACACACACACACACACACACACACACACACACACACACACACACACACACACACACACACACACACGCACACACACAGACACACACATCCTCTCTCTCACGGGCTCCAACTATCACTCACTCTTCCTTAATAATGCAAAAACTAAACCCCCCACTGGCAGGGAGTCTCTCTGCATCTCTCTCTCTGACACACACTCCTCTTTTGTCCTCTCCCTCGTTCCTCTCATCTCTGAAACGGACTCATTTCTCCCCGGTCGGTGCCCCTTTGACCGTTTGATGTGTAGATCTCCCTCTTTTTCGGGATACTGTTGCCCACTCACTGTTCTGGCCATCTGCTACTCATACAGTTTGGATCACGCTACTGAACGGCGCTTCACCCTCATCGTCAACACAGTGCTGTCGTTTCATCTAGCGGATTGATTGATGTTTCATTGTGTTTCTCTAATGCTCGGGGGCTTGGAAGCGCCTTCAACGTTTCTCTCGTCATAGTACGATAATGAGTTGGTGGTTAATTCAAAGTGACTTACAGTGAATGCAGTACAGGACCAAAGGTGTTTTGTCCTGACCAGGATCAACTTTTGACCCTACAGTCCAGGGCACAGTGTTAACTGGTCAGGGTTGTGGTGACCTGGTCAAGGTCATGTGGTCAGTGAAAACTCATGGTCCTAAGTATACAACAGGTCCCCATGCAGGCATCAAGCAGGGCAGCAGGTAGACTTGTGGTTAAAGTTGGTTCCAATACCCGAGCTGAGTAGGTGGAAAATCGGTCGATGTGCCCTTGAGCAAGGCACTTCACCGGAATTTTCTCTAGGGGCGCCGTACTATTATGGCTGACCCTGGAAATCAACACTTCTCACTGCACCTATCCGGTGTATGTGACAATAACACATTTAAATCTCCTACACTTCTCCAGCCAACTGATCCATGTAAACCATAGTTAATATAACATCTTCTCTGTCTGTGTGCTGTGTGTTTGAACCATACAGTAGTTAATGTAACCTCTGCTCTGTGTGTTTGAACCATACAGTAGTTAATGTAACCTCTGCTCTGTGTGTTTGAACCGTACAGTAGTTAATGTAACCTCTGCTCTGTGTGTTTGAACCATTCAGTAGTTCATGTAACCTCTGCTCTGTGTGTTTGAACCATACAGTAGTTCATGTAACCTCTGCTCTGTGTGTTTGAACCATTCAGTAGTTCATGTAACCTCTGCTCTGTGTGTTTGAACCATACAGTAGTTCATGTAACCTCTGCTCTGTGTGTTTGAACCATTCAGTAGTTCATGTAACCTCTGCTCTGTGTGTTTGAACCGTACAGTAGTTAATGTAACCTCTGCTCTGTGTGTTTGAACCATACAGCAGTTAATGTAACCTCTGCTCGTTGTGTTTGAACCATACAGTAGTTAATGTAACCTCTGCTCTGTGTGTTTGAACCATACAGTAGTTCATGTAACCTCTGCTCTGTGTGTTTGAACCATACAGTAGTTCATGTAGCCTCCGCTCTGTGTGTTTGAACCGTACAGTAGTTCATGTAACCTCTGCTCTGTGTGTTTGAACCGTACAGTAGTTAATGTAACCTCTGCTCAGTGTGTTTGAACCATACAGTAGTTAATGTAACCTCTGCTCTGTGTGTTTGAACCGTACAGTAGTTAATGTAACCTCTGCTCAGTGTGTTTGAACCATACAGTAGTTAATGTAACCTCTGCTCTGTGTGTTTGAACCATACAGTAGTTAATGTAACCTCTGCTCTGTGTGTTTGAACCATACAGCAGTTAATGTAACCTCTGCTCGTTGTGTTTGAACCATACAGTAGTTAATGTAACCTCTGCGCTGTGTGTTTGAACCATACAGTAGTTAATGTAACCTCTGCTCAGTGTGTTTGAACCATACAGTAGTTAATGTAACCTCTGCTCTGTGTGTTTGAACCATACAGTAGTTAATGTAACCTCTGCTCTGTGTGTTTGAACCGTACAGTAGTTAATGTAACCTCTGCTCTGTGTGTTTGAACCATACAGCAGTTAATGTAACCTCTGCTCGTTGTGTTTGAACCATACAGTAGTTAATGTAACCTCTGCTCTGTGTGTTTGAACCATACAGTAGTTCATGTAACCTCTGCTCTGTGTGTTTGAACCATACAGTAGTTCATGTAGCCTCCGCTCTGTGTGTTTGAACCGTACAGTAGTTCATGTAACCTCTGCTCTGTGTGTTTGAACCGTACAGTAGTTAATGTAACCTCTGCTCAGTGTGTTTGAACCATACAGTAGTTAATGTAACCTCTGCTCTGTGTGTTTGAACCATACAGTAGTTCATGTAACCTCTGCTCTGTGTGTTTGAACCGTACAGTAGTTCATGTAACCTCTGCTCTGTGTGTTTGAACCGTACAGTAGTTCATGTAACCTCTGCTCTGTGTGTTTCTGTCTAATAGATTTCTCGGGGTGCCCCCAGGCAGAGGGAGCTGCCCCTTGACAGGACCTCTGCCCTTTGACCTCATCTACACAGACTACCACGGCATGCAGCAGATGAAGCAGCACATGGGGCTTTCGCTCAAGAGACACAAGTATGTGTGTGTGTGTGTGTGTGTGTGTGTGTGTGTGTGTGTGTGTGTGTGTGTGTGTGTGTGTGTGTGTGTGTGTGTGTGTGAGTGTGTGTGTGCGTACGTGTGTGTGTGTATAATATACATGTATCAGTGTGTTATCATAGCTAAGGTTTACGACCTGTGTTTGAGTCCATTATGGCTGCTTATTAGATGCTGCTGACGTGTCTCTCTGCTCGTTACTCACACAGTTAGTTAATCCCCTATAGGTCAGTAAAACATCCCTCAGTCTCCGGCCAGACTGTCAATCCTGTCTAATCCTATGATGGAAGGGGAGGGGGAGGCATCAATACAAAAGGACAGCACCACAGCAGTAACAATACACACTCTCTCCATCCATTGAGAATTACATGACAGGTCTTCCTTTTGAAGTCCACACAGGCATAAATGCATTCTGAGAAACACAAACACACATAGACAACCAAAAACACATACAGTTGAAGTCGGAAGTTTACATACACTTAGGTTGGAGTCATTAAAACTTGTTTTTCAACCACTTAACAAACTCTAGTTTTGGAAAGTGCATGACACAAGTAATTTTTCCAACAATTGTTTACAGACAGATTATTTCACTTATAATTCACTGTATCACAACTCCAGTGGGTCAGAAGTTTACATAGACTAAGTTGACTGTGCCTTTAAACAGCTTGGAAAATTACAGAAAAGGATGCCATAGCTTTAGAAGCCTCTGATAGGCTAATTTACATAATTTGAGTCAATTGGAGGTGTACCTGTGGATGTATTTCAAGGCCTTCCTTCAAACTCAGTGCATCCCTGCTTGACATCATGGGAAAAAAGAAATCAGCCAAGAAATTAGCCAAAAATTGTAGACCGTCACAAGTCTGGTTCATCCTTGGGAGCAATTTCCAAACGCCTGAAGGTAAGGTACCACAGTCATCTGTACAAACAATAGTATGCAAGTATAAACACAATGGGACCACGCAGCCATCATACTGCTCAGGAATGAGATGAGACTTTGGTGCGAAAAGTGCAAATCAATCCCAGAACAAGAGCAAAGGACCTTGTGAAGATGCTGAAGGAAACAGGTACAAAAGTATCTATATCCACAGTAAAACGAGTCATATATTTACGTAACTTGAAAGGCCGCTCAGCAAGGAAGAAGCCACTGCTCCAAAACCGCCATAAAAAAGACAGACTACGGTTTGCAACTGCACATGGGGACAAAGATCGTACTTTTTGGAGAAATGTCCTCTGGTCTGATGAAACACAAATAGAACTGTTTGGCCATAATGACCATCGTTATGTTTGGAGGAAAAAGGGGGAGGCTTGCAAGTCGAAGAACCCCATCCCAACCGTGAAGCACGGGGGTGGCAGCATCATGTTGTGGGGGTGCTTTGCTGCAGGAGGGACTGGTGTACTTCACAAAATAGATGGCATCATGAGGGTGGAAAATTATGAGGATATATCGAAGCAACATCTCAAGACATCAGTCAGGAAGTTCAAGCTTGGTCGCAAATGGGTCTTTCAAATGAACAATGACTCCAAGCATACTTCCAAAGTTGTGGCAAAATGGCTTAAGGACAACAAAGTCAAGGTATTGGAGTGACCATCACAAAGCCCTGACCTCAATCCCATAGAAAATGTGTGGGCAGAACTGAAAAAGTGTGTGTGAGCAAGGAGGCCTACAAACCTGACTTAGTTACACCAGCTATGTCAGGAGGAGCTATGTCAGGAGGAGGAATGGGCCAAAATTCACCCAAAAGCTTGTGGAAGGCTACCCAAAACGTTTGACCGAAGTTAAACAATTTAAAGGCAATGCTACCAAATACTAATTGAGTGTATGTAAACTTCGGACCCACTGAGAATGTGATGAAAGAAATTAAAGCTCAAATAAATCATTCTCTCTACTATTATTCTGACATTTCACATTCTTAAAATAAAGTGGTGATCCTAACTGACCTAAGAATGGTAATTTTTACTAGGATTAAATGTCAGGAATTGTGAAAAACTGAGTTTAAATGTATTTGGCTAAGGTATATGTAAACTTCCGACTTCAACTGTACATCCCCAAAAAAAGGTAATTTTCTGACATTTTAACTGCATTGTTGAGAAAGGGCTCATAAGTAACTATTTCACGGTAAAGTCTACACTTGTATTCGACGCTTGTGACAAATAAATTGATTTGATTTGACACATGTTTAGAGGCAGACCCATACAGATACACACATACATGTTCAGTGCCGTCTATCTGACACACACCATTGGCAGACTTTTCTGCTCGGCAACAAATAGCACCAACTAGAACGCATACAGCACCACGCTCATACCAGCTCATCTTCTATATACAGTATGCACCAGCCCAGCTGTCAACAGCTTATTATTGCTGTTGTACTGGTTGGGTTCTGCGTTGAGGTTAACTATCGATCGTAGGGAGGCACTGAGACAACGAGGGAGTGAGATAGAAGGGAGAGTGCAAGTGGAAGAGTGGCAAGCCTCTTGACTCAAACTGACACCAGATAACAGCCGATGCCCACGCCATGTATTTTTTAAATCCAATTATGAATGAGGGATGAGAGAGTTTTGGTAGTCGTGAGTATGCATTTTGGCATGAGGTAAGAGCATGAGAAGTGGGCCCGATGCTCTAGTTAAATTATGCCAGCAGCTCTCTCTCTGTGTGTGTGTTTGTGTGTGTTTGAGCGCACGAGCATAGTAGGTGAACCCTGAAATCCACCCAGCAGCCTCTCTGGCTGTGTGTGTGGACGTGTTTAATTATACTTGTGGGGACCAGAAGTCCCCACAGGAATAGTAAACAAACAAAAAGTTAGCCAAATGCTATCTCTAGGGGGTTTAGGGTTAAGTTTAGAATTAGTGTTAGGGTTAGAATTAGGTTCAGGGTTAGGAACAAGGGTTAAGTTTAGGGATATGGTTAGGTTTTGGGGTTAAGGTTAGGGTCAGGCTTAAGGTTAGGGTTAAGGTAAGGGTTTGCGAAATTTTGAATGGGACTGAATTGTGTCCCCCCACAAGGTTAGTTGTACAAGATTGTGTGTGTGCGTGTGTATCACGTTGCAGGGAAGACCCAGATGCAGACAGTGTCGAAGTAACAAAAGTTTATTACTAGAACAGGGGGCAGGCAAAACGACAGGTCAAGGGCAGGCAGAGGTCAGTAATCCAGATCAGAGTCAAAAGGTACAGAACGGCAGGCAGTCTCAGGGTCAGGGCAGGCAGAATGGTCAAAACCCTAAAAACTATAAAACAGGAACTAGAAACAGACAGGAGCAAGGGGGAAAACGTTGGACGGCTTGACAAACAAAACGAACTGGCAACAGACAAACAGAGAACACAGGCATAAATACACTGGGGAAAATGGGGAAGATGAGGGACACCTGAAGGGGGGTGGAGGCAAGCACAAAGACAGGTGAAACAGATCAGTGTGTGTGTGTGCCTGCCTGCCTGCGTGTGTGTGCGTTTGTGACCAAACAACTTTGTCCGACTGGTCGTAATAGTTTGCTGAGGTCAGCAGCTCTCCCAGACAGCGAGTGGCTCAATGGTTATGGAGTCGTGTTGATTTCTGCTTGGCCTACTCGGATGTGAGTTTTAGTGCTGTGAGGCAAAGCGGCACACGCCAATCTCTCCCGATCAATCAAGGGCTTGCTGTGTATAAATCAACATCATTTTTTTTTAGTACAGCGAGATTTGAGGTTTCGAAACGTAATTAATATCGTAGTCCTAAACATAGTCAGATGTAGCTGTGGTAAACAACCTTTGGTGTTATTCTTTAATAAATCTCGCTGCAACACACAGGGAATTGACGTCACTATGAAATGTACGACCCTTTCCCTACGTGATACATTACATGTATAAAGCTCCGTATTTATTTGTAAGACGAACAAACTCCAGCGCTTTCTTCCGCACGGTCCATCATCATATACGTTGAGGCTTTAATACTACAAACATGAATAACTTATCAGTCTAGTCCTCACCTTATTGGAGCCTCATACGCTTTAAAGGATGAAGTAGGCTTTAGACACTGGCTTTTCTCCTCTACTTTAACCCCATATGTAGTAATTTACCCACAATCCCTAGGGGTTTTGTGGACAAGAATGAGATGCGAGCCTTTTATCAGCCCTATCAGCTGAAAGGCATATCATTAATCAAGTGCAGAGCTCCTGGGCCCTTCAGTCTCTGTTTAATTACTTTAGTTTGATGTTGCTCCCAATGTCCAGATGCATTAATAATGCCTGGCCAGCCAATACGCTAGTTTCCTGAGGAGGGAGGGGGAGGTGTGTGTGTGTGTGTGTGTGTGTGTGTGTGTGTGTGTGTGTGTGTGTGTGTGTGTGTGTGCGTGTGTGTGTGTGTGCATTCAGGGGAGGAAGAAGAGGAGGGGGGGTCAATGATATGAAGAGGGCAGAGGTCTGGTAAAGATGCTGAAAGCTGATATTGTGCAGCTTTAAATCACACCTCCCAACTGATAATGGGGATACACTATTGATCACTATGTACGTGTAGCACAAGGGGATGTGTGAAACTTACTCCTCAGCCTGAAGTCTCCCCACTTGGGCCAGCTAGCTTTTCGCGTGTCGCCGTCTGGTAAGACGCTTCAGGAGGGCGGTCAAGTGTGCTTGCAAGGAATATTTCCTGAGTTTGTGCCAGGTATGGATGGAATCGGGAGGAAGTGGTACTCACTAACCAAGCAGTGTGACGTCCTTTTACATACGCGTGGTGAATTTACTGCTCTGATAGAGCAGAGCTAGAAGAGGACTGCGAGGGTATACATACACACGTGCGCGCACACACACAGACAATGTTACGTAAGCACACACACTTACTCAGGAACCCAGGCCATTTCTCACCTCACAAACTTACTCACCTCATAAACGGCTCCTGGGAGCACTGATCACAGTATTTACAAGCCCCTGTTACTTTTTCCCCCTTTTTGACCCAGACAGCATAATGTACACTGAGTGGACAAATCATTAGGAACACCTTTCATAATATTGAGTTGCACCCCCTTTTGCCCTCAGAACAGCCTCAATTCATCGGGGCATAGACTCTACAAGGTGTTGGAAGCGTTCCACAGGGTTGCTGGCCCATGTTGGCTCCAATGCTTCCCACATTTGTGTCAAGTTGGCTGGATGTCCTTTGGGTGGTGGACCATTCTTGATACACCCTCCAGTTCTTGACACACTCAAACCGGTGTGGCACCTACTACCATACCCAGTTCAAAGGCATTTAAATAATTTGTCTTGCCGTCACTTTCTGAATGGCACACATACACAATCCATGTCTCAATTGTCTCAAGGCTTAAAAATGATTCTTTAACCTGTCTCCTCCCCTTTACACTGATTGAAGGGGATTTAACAAGTGACATCAATAAGGGATAATAGCTTTCACCTGGATCCATCTGGTCAGTCTACTGCAGGGGTTCTTACACTTTTTCAGCCTGGGACCCAAATGAGAAATTCTGTGTTTTCCTGGGACCCAAGCTTAGGAAAATATGCAACTATACGTAAAGATCGGTACATTTCATTGCCTTTATGCCTAAAAAAAATGCAATATAGACAAACAAATAACAATGAAATACCCATAAATATCTTTTCATGTTTATTTTTCCCCATTAAAAACACTCTTACATATCTGTCTAGGTTGGAACTGTTGCAGTTAAAATACAATAAATACATTTCATTCTGAACTGGAATAAACAGATTGATCACATCACACAGATGAATAACAGAACACACATACACAGGCTTTTTGATCATGCAACCCTAAGTAACAGTACAGATAAAACATGTAGAAATGATTGTTGATAGAAAGTCTAGGTTGGAACTGTTGCTGTTTTAAAATACATATTTTTTTATTCTGAACTGGAATAAACTGATTGATCACATCACACAAATATAGCCCAGAAAACACACGCAAACACACAGTCCTAATGAGAGGTGTTTGGCTGGTTGAAGTTTTCAACAAGCAGGTCTATTCTGGGCTCAGTTTTTGACAGTGCAACACTGAGGTCATGCTCAGCATTGACACGGTTTCTGTACTTGAGAACCCTGACTCGCAAAGGTATGTGGTGCCAAACTGGATCAGAACATCTACTGCTTTCTCAGTCAGACAGGAGACCGCTTCCTGCTGTAGATGTGCAACCCAGAACTGTATGAGTGTTTGCCTCGAAAAGCATCTTGCTTCAATCAGTTTATTCCAGTTAAGAATAACAATTATTATTGTATTTTAACAGCAACAGTTCCAACCTAGACTAGTTTTCAACAATCATTTCTACAGTAAGATGTACAGTAGGCCTGATCATTTTTCATCATCATCTGTAACATTACTGTTTCTTAGGGTTGCACTATCAGTAGCTAGTTAGCTTGCTTTGGCTGACGTTAGCTATTCGCTGTGTAACGTTACAAGGCCAGGGGATTGTTTGAAAGAGAATTCTGCTTATCATCACGTTACTGACTTAACGTTACTTTTCCACTGTCGACGCACTGTTTCCTGAAGCATTCTGCCCTGTTCTGAAAGAACTCCCTGGGTTTACCGTCATGTTGTGGATGTTTGGTCAGGACGTGTCGTTTTATTAATTTGTTCATTACGCGAGTCTCATTACTAAGCACTTCCACACACAAAACACATTGCGGGCGCTCCTCGTTATACGTTTGTATGAAAGAGAGAGAAACTCATCGCTGTATTTGCGTTTCATGACGATTGAGCTCAGTCAGAACTTGTGGCTAGCATGAATCCGTTTTATGACAGCTGTGAGTTGATGGTGAGTGGGAATAACAAGTCAGTGGTTTGAACGACAGCGCTGCAGCGTGTGGGTCACGGAGTGATCTTCAAGAAAACTGCAGAAAAAAGATCCGGTAAACCCCGAAGCACATGGGCATCTCCCTCTACCTCTCCCACTCACGCAGCTGCCAAACTGAGCAGAGACCGCTGCCAAGCAGAGAGCACTAAACAGAGAGCGCAGTTTGTGATGTAGAACACATATATGTATCTATATCAGTGGTTTGTGATGTAGAACACATATTTGTCTATATCAGTGGTTTGTGATGTAGAACATATTTATCTATGTCAGTGGTTTAAACCTCAACGGGAACAGTGGTGGGTGACAGCCTCCTACCCTGTCGTTCCCCAGGGACCTTTTCCGCTACAAGCAGCAATTTAACCAAGATTAGTCCCCACTCTGATCCTCTGCTAGATATGCTACCAGATATTCCACCCAGTAACTCCAAAGCCATTTCCCTCCTTCTTTTCATCCCTTCTTCCTTCCATCGCTTCACACCTCCAGGGTAATCTTATCTGTTGGCAGAAAATGATCCAGTTTTTGAGACGATAAGGGAGGGAGGGAGAACTGAAAGTTACATCTCTCATCAATGTTTCATGACACCGCTCTCTGTGAAAGCGCCCCCCTTGACTTACAGCTGCTCAAAGAAGCGTGGCACTTTTTAAGACGCTCCCGTGCAGATGAGATGTCGTCTTCAGACACTCCCTTCAAGATATATCGCTGTCGATCTAATGTCGTGCTTATTCGCGGTGAAAAACGTACCGAAGTGTCACAGAAATACCTGCATCGCCTTGTGCAGTATGGTGAAGATATTATGCCTACAGTGAAATGTCTATCAATCATGTTCACATGCTTGAAAATAGCCAATTAGCATCACAACAATGCCTTGAATACCCACACAGCAAACACACACTAGACACCGCGTCTCCGAATATAGGCCCAGCGAACCTTGCTGTCGTGTTGACACAATAGCAAAACAGTAATAACGTCAGAACAACGTTACCCACGACGGACAACAATACCCAGTGATTACATGGTGTGAGTCACTGCAGTGTTAAACAGTGCCCACGGTGCAGGCTGTTGTCTTAATGCAGTGAACATTATTTACTTTGAAATGGAGCCAGTGAATCTAGAACACAGTGTTAGAAGGGGAAGTTACACATACACACACCTACGCACACACACACACACGCTTCTGCTAAATAGTGGCCACCGATGCTGAAAAAAATCCAAGGGACACGCTGCACACACTCTGTCAAGGGGGCCTTGGTGGCCACTGGTCAGGAATACAGATGCGTTATGAGCTATACATGGAAATAGAAGATTCTAACTTGCATTGTTTCTGGAAAATATGTTATCGGTAGAGTGCAGCTCTGCTTCAAGTGTTTGTGTTTACTTGAAAAACTGAAACGTATTCTCGCAGAACATTTCAGCCCTGTCTCAAACTGGGAGAACCCATCCACACGCGCACTCTGCTTGGTATTCCACGGTAACGGAATTACGCTTTGACTCTGTTTATTTTTTTTTCACTTTAAAATGTATGCCAAACAAAAACCTCAAACCTTAACATACTATACAACTATGCAGAAGGAATACTTTGAACAATTTCTACAGAAAATTAAACAAAACGAATTGAGTGGAAGAACTGTGCAGATCCAACCGTAACAGAATTACAGTAAAATATCTCTCAGGTTTTTATGTGCCCACATATTCCAAAAACAAAATATCTGCTCCGAATTAAGATTCAAAGATGTCAGCAGAAAAAAAGGGGTGTCAGCTATGTCATGGTCGCTTGAATTTGAAAAAATCTATTTTTGTTATTGAAGTAAGTACATAAAGTGGATTTACACCCGGTAACAGAATTACGGTAACGGAATTACATCATGGGTCCCTGATCTGTACTACACAGAAATGCATAATTATGGATATGAATGTCATTCTCTGTTTAGACATCACAACACAGCACAGTAGATTACAGTACAATACAGTACAGTAGAGTACAATACAGTACATTAGAGCACAGTACAGTAGAGTTCAGTACAGCAAAGTAGAGTAGGGTAGAGTACAGTGCAGTAGAATACAGTATAGCACAGTAGAGCAGAATATAGTTCAGTAGAGTACAGAACAATATACTGTACTCTACTGTACTTTACTGTACTGTATTGTACTGTACTACTGTATAGTATTGAACAGTACTCTACTGTGCTCTACTCACTGTACTGTACTGTGCTAGCCAAACTTGTAAAACATACGTCTATGATAGGTTCAGATTTGGTCCAGTCCGGTCCGTCTGTGGACATGAACATCAGATCCAGGGAGGCCTGACCAAATTTCATCTACTTTTCAACGTCCATGGACGTCCGGTGTAGGTTGGTGCTCAGCGGGTGAGGATGCTGGTTAAAGTAAATGGAGGGAGAGGGGGCTCATGGGTAGGTTGTTTTAACACTCTTGGTTTGACCACCAGACGACAGAAAGACCAAGAAAGTTAACAGCTGAACATAACAGTATGCCAGCGGAAGGGAGAACAGAACCTTCTAACTGTGGGTTGTGACTGTTATGATTTACCATTGTAGCCAATTCAGTTGCAGTAATTCCATTATATATTTTGGGGTAGTTTTGGTAAACAGATTGAGTTTAATCACTTAATAATTAATAAACAGAATTCATATCATTAAAATCACTATAACTAATTGGTATGTCTACCATTACGTGTTACTTCTGTGAACTCACATTATCTTCCCTCCACATGAAGGAGAGAAATTAGAAAATTATCTTAAAGATATGTGGGTTGTTGGTAACGGTATTACAAGGCACAATGCATTATTTCTTAAACGTGCAGAAGGTAAACAATATCTCCAAAACTAAATATACGTCTTGATATCAGTTGGCAGGGGTATTTACGTCAACATGTGTGTTTGGATACACCTACACATTCAAGGGTTTTTCTTTATTTTTACTATTTTCTACATTGTAGAATAATAGTGAAGACATCAAAACTATGAAATAACACACATGGAATCATGTAGTAACCCCCAAAAAAGCATTAAACAAATCAAAATCTATTTTATATTTGAGATTCTTCAAAGTAGCCACCCTTTGCCTTGATGACAGCTTTGCACATGCTTGGAATTCTCTCAACCAGCTTCACGAGGAATGCTTTTCCAACAGTCTTGAAGGAGTTCACACTCATTCTGAGCACTTGTTGGCTGCTTTTCCTTCACTCTGCAGTCCAACTCATCCCAAACCATCTCAATTTGTTTGAGGTTGGGTAATTGTCAGGTCGTCTGATGCAGCACTCCATCACTCTCCATCTTGGTCAAATAGCCCTTACACAGCCTGGAGGTGTGTTGGGTCATTGTCCTGTTGAAAAACAAATGATCGTTCCACTAAGCTCAAACCAGATGGGATGGCGTATCTCTGCAGAATGTTGTGGTAGCCATGCTGGATAAGTGTGCCTTGAATTCTAAATAACTCACCGACAGTGTCACCAGAAAAGCACCATCACACCTCCTCCTCCATGCTTCACGGTGGGAACCACAAATGCGAAGATCATCCGTTCACCTACTCTGCATCTCACAAAGACACGGCGGTTGGAACCAAAAATATCAAATTTGGACTCAACAGACAGGTTTCCACTGGTCTAATATCCATTGCTTGTGTTTCTTTGCCCAAGAAAGTCTCTTCTTATTATTGGTGTCCTTAAGTAGTGGTTTCTTTGCAGCAATTCGACCATGAAGGCCTGATTCACTCAGTCTCCTCTGCATTTACATTTTAGTCATTTAGCAGACACTCTTATCCAGAGCGACTTACAGTAGTGAATGCATACATTTCATACATTTTTTTTTCTTTCTGTGCTGGCCCCCGTGGGAATCGAACCCACAACCCTGGTGTTGCAAACACCATGCTCTACCAACTGAGCTACATGGAAGGCCAGTAGCTCTGAACAGTTGATGTTGAGATGTGTCTATTACTTGAACTCTGTGAAGCATTTATTTGGGCTGCAATTTCTGAGGTTGGTAACTCTAATGAACTTATCCTCTGCAGCAGAGCTAACTCTGGGTCTTCCTTTCCTGTGGCGGTCCTCATGAGAGCCAGTTTCATCATAGTGCTTAATGGTTTTTGTGACTGCAATTGAAGAAACTTTGAAAGTTGTTAACATTTTCCAGATTGACTGACCTTCATGTCTTAAAGTAATGATGGATTGTCATTTCTCTTGGCTTATTTGAGCTGTTCTTACCATAATATGGACTTAGTCTTTTACCAAATAAGGCTATCTTCTGTATACCCCCCCTACCTTGTCACAACACAACTGATTGGCTCAAGTGCATTAAGAAGGAAAGAAATTCCACACATTCACTTTTAACAAGGCACACCTGTTAATTAAAATGCATTCCAAGTGATTACCTCATGAATCTGGTTGAGAGAATGCCAAGAGTGTGCAAAGCTGTCATCAAGGCAAAGGGATGGCTACATTGAAGAATCTCAAATATAAAATATATTTTGATTTGTTTATCACTTTTTTTTTGGTTACTACATGATTCCATATGTTCCCTGGAACTTTCATTTTTCACACCTGGCCGCTATTCCCACCAATTGTATTTGAATATATGTGCCCTTTGTTCACAATGGTGGTGTCGATTATTGTTACAATGTCCGTTGATGCGTGTGAGTACCTTTGCTCTGTGTTTTGGGCTTTCGTGCCCGTGTGGATTGTGCAGGTTATTACGGGTCTCGTCCCGTGTGTTAATCATTGTGTGCGTGTGTTATTTTTTCAAGGTACCCCTCGCTCTTTTGTTTGCGTTTCAACCCTGTGTTTTGTGTACGTGTTTGTTTGGTCTTCGTCCCCGTGCCCTTACACTGCACGCCGTAATTTGGGCCGTAATAAAAAGTCCTATTACGCATTCCTGCGCCTGTCTCCCGAATCATTGTTACCAACGTGACAGTGTTATTTCATAGTTTTGATGTCTTCACTATTATTCTACAATAGTGAAGTAAAAATAAAGAAAAACCCTTGATTGAGTAGGTCTATGAATTTTTTACATGGAACTGTATTTCTGATACCTTAAGACTTTTTCTGGTATATTTTCTAAGAAATCTTTTACATCTGTTTATCCATAAATAAAAGCCTATAATTATGCCAGGTTTTTTAGATGGAAAATGGTTGAAAAATGTATCTATGCCTTCATTTCCCAAAAATATAGACTCGTACTTCACATGTTGGTGCGTGTGGGTCCTTTTCGGTGGAAATGCCCTGGGCTCTCACAGGTCTTCAGCTCTTCTTCTAATCGCCCCTGAGCTCAGACAGTGGCAGCATTTAACACTCACTAGAATGGCAAAGCCCAGGCCAGAACGGTTAGGGCTTTAGAGTGTGTGTCGGGAATCAGTGAGTTACCATGTTTCTTGATTCCAAGAGATAGTTTGGTGTTCACGATGCAAATAATTCACTTCCATGTATACACTATTACCCAATATCTCAGTATTCCCCATAGCCACTACTTTACCATGCTGCTTTTAGTTCAATTACCTGCCCTTACATTTCTGAGAGGGTAAACTGAGTTTTAATCCTGCTTATTCTACTTGGTTTTCCATCTCAGCTCCCAAACAACACTTGGTAGCTTTTCGAACAACAGAAATGATTGATGCTTCTCTCTTATCAACAGAGGCACAGCTATATCTATTAACTTCTACTTAACAACAGTTCCATAGTGAGCTTTTGTCTCCGTAGTGTTGATAGTATGTTCAGGATTGTGCGTCTTGAAGACTGGTATTTAACCTTCGTTGCTTTTTCTGTGTTCTCTCTTAACAGACACATAGACATTGCTTGTCAGACAGACAAGAGTTTCTTAAACAGGCGTATGCACACAGATGCATACACATGGACAGGGTACACATAGCTTGTCAAACAGACACACACACACACTGCATATCGAACAGACAAATACATACACTCCCTTTTTGAATGAGTGAATGACGTGCGGAACAGTGGATGAATGGAAAGGACCCACGTGCACCAAGTCCGTCTTCTATCTCTGTCTCTCCACTTGTGATTACGGCCTTTGAGAAAACACAAAGGCTTCGGGGGGGAAAAGAGCGGTGGTGATGCATTGTGGCCATTATTGAAATGATAAATGCTGTCTAAAAATCAATTGTGACATGTCATTTATTTAGTTATTGACATTCATACAAAACATTCATGTGAAAAACAAGCATTCAGAAGTCGGGCTTTGTCTGTTCTGACAAGTTCTATCAGTTTTCAGCATGTTCAGAAATACACGTGATGTTTAAATTAATCTCAAATATTATACCAGTACCCACTTTTCACAGGAAATGTCAGTTGTGTTAATTGCTCTGTGGTGTCGTGTTAAAATGTGCTCCTCATTTCAGGTGCCACATCCGTGTGATTGACACCTTCGGGACAGAGCCGGCCTACAACCATGAGGACTACGCCACCCTGCACGGCTACAGGACTAACTGGGGCTACTGGAACCTCAACTCCAGACAATACATGACCATGTTCCGTAAGTATACATCAATATGGATTATCACTCATCAGTATTACAACACAATGGATGGTTGCAGAGACTATGACTAAAGGCCCAATCTGTAAGATTTCCTGGTCTCAGATTGTTGATTCAGTCTACCGCGGTATTGGATGCAAACGTCGTCATTATACTATAGTGATTCAGGGGGAGGGGTGCGATGGTCCAAGGCAAAGCACGACCCATGAAATATTAGGTGTTTTGGGAAGAAAGCTACAATTAGGACCTGAATAGAGCCATGTTGGGGGCTCAATTATTATTTGCTGTTGGAAAATGGCATATTAAAAAGGTTAGTTCACTATTATTGAATGTCAAGTCCCATACCACTTATGGGAGAGTTAGGAAGGAGGAAGAGTTGGGAGGCCACAGTGATGGGAGAGTTGGGAGGCCACAGTGATGGGAGAGTTGGGAGGCCACAGTGATGGGAGAGTTGGGAGTCCACAGTGATGGGAGAGTTGGGAGTCCACAGTGATGGGAGAGTTGGGAGGCCACAGTGATGGGAGAGTTGGGAGGCCACAGTGATGGGAGAGTTGGGAGTCCACAGTGATGGGAGAGTTGGGAGGCCACAGTGGGACACAGTAGGATTCCACCATCATAGAGCCCTGGCCTTCACTATCTGACTGGCTCTGCTTTTCATAGCAAGTCATTGAGCTAACTGAGCACTTGACTTTACCCACCCTCTCCCACTCCATCCTCCACAGTACCACTTAGCATCGCTATATATTCTGCACCAGCAGTACAGAGGATCACTCATTTGTTGCTGAGAATTTTCCAGCAGCGATGGAAATGCAAACATATAGTGTATTCAAGATTTAAAAAGGCTTCTAAAGTTTGTAATTTCCATTTAAAATGTCAGATTTGATTAGCCCCGAAAAATGTATCAACCCCTACAAAAAATGTCCATTAATTATAATCCAGATAATAATTCACATTTCCTGTTGTTGCAGGATTATTTTCCTCCTGTAACAAACTGGCTCAAATTAAGATCTGTACCTATCCACCTGGCTATAATGCACCCACAATACAAGCCAAACCACTCAACATTGTAATGCTATGGATACCTGCAGAATCCACCTAGGTTAAACACACCACTTAACATTGTAATGCTATGGATACCTGCAGAATCCACCTAGGTTTAACACACCATTTAACATTGTAATGCCAGTACTTTAGCATATAGACAGCTTTTAGAATAGCCACACTTACAATACCTTTTTGAATTAGCATATTAGAATCAGACTGAGGCACAGGCCATATCAATAACAGTAGCACCTCTTCACATTTCACTGAGGATATTGTTAAGCTCAAGTTCAAATGAGATGAGGGGGTCTATTCCTGTCTGTTTACTATATCTTCTGAATCTGTCTCACTCTTTTCCCCTGTCACTCTCCCTTCCCCTCACTCTGCCCTTTCCCTCCTCCCTCTCTCTCACCCTCCTCTCCTCAGCCCACACTCCAGACAACTCGTTCATGGGCTTTGTGTCTGAGGAGCTGAACGACACGGAGAAGAGGAGCATCATGCAGAACAAGGTCAACAACATGGCTGTGGTTTACGGCAAGGAGGCCAGCATGTGGAAGGTAGGCAAAACACACACACACACACACAGTCCACTCACAGTGAAACACGGGTTCAAATAATATGTATTATTTCAAATACTTTAGCTGTACTTGATTTAGCTTGCCCGATAAAATGGGATAGTCCCAAAAGTGCAAACCCCACCCACCTAGCGCTCCAGGCAGGCTCAAGCAAACACTTAACCTACTTGAAAGATTTCCAATACTATTTCAACCCAGGTCTGGGTGCAGAGAGATAATTATCCCACTCACATAGAAAGTTATACGTAGTGGGGTAAAGTGCCGGGGGTCAAATCTTTTTAGATTTTTGTAGAATCATAAAAATTCCCTTCGAGAATAAAGCATATCTGATCATTAATCTAGAACTGCTTTATGTCATCCAGCTCACTCTAAATTGCACCCTTAATATCCCTGTGCTCTTAGAATTAATACTTAGGCATTTGGATTGATATGGATTTGACGTTTAAAAACATATGGATGAGCTGGTTAAAAAGCTAAGATTTAAGATGCCTTTCTCTAAGCAGTAGGAAGCAGATTAATAAATCAACCTTTTTACCTGTTTTTGATTATGGTGATAATACTTATCAAAGAGCAGCTGCTACTACTCTTAAACCTTTGGATGCCATCTACAATAGTGCCCTTAGTTTTGTTACAGGTGACAGTTATGATACTCATCACTGTATCCTGTATCAAAAGGTTGGCTGAACTTCGCTAAAGACCCATAGATCTCTACATTACTCTCTTTTTCTTTCCAATGCCATACTTCATAAACATTCATCTTATCTGATTTTACCTAATCCATTCACAGGATTGGTTAAACTCTTGAGGTTCCTAGGGTCTCCACCGAACTAGCTAAATCTGCTTTTAGTTTTAATGCACTGTATTGCTGGAAAAAAAATCAAAAAATGTTTAATCTTGATGTTCTGGTGCCGTTCAGGCAATTTAAAGTATTGATTGTGGATTTATTTGTGGAGGAATGTAAATGTTTTTCTGTGATTTGTGATGTTTTATTTGTGCTTTGCATGACTGAGTTTTTGTATTTGAATGTGTGCATACAGTATACAGCATTTATACTGAACAAAATATCAACACAACATGTAAAGTGTTGGTCCTGTGTATTATGAGCTGAAATAAAAGATCCCAGAAATGTTCCATAAGCACAAATGTTACTAGCCGCGTCCTCAGAGCATGCTCAGACCAGCTGGCTGGTGTGTTTACGGACATATTCAATCAATCCTTATCCCAGTCTGCTGTTCCCACATGCTTCAAGATGGCTACCATTGTTCCTGTTCCCAAGAAAGCTAAGGTAACTGAGCTAAACGACTATCGCCCCGAAGCACTTACTTCCGTCATCATGAAGTGCTTTGAGAGACTAGTCAAGGATCATATCACCTCCACCCTACCTGACACCCTAGGCCCACTCCAATTTGCTTACCGCCCCAATAGGTCCACAGATGATGTAATCGCAATCACACTGCGCACTGCCCTAACCCATCTGGACAAGAGGAATACCTATGTAAGAATGCTGTTCATCGACTACAGCTCAGCATTTAACACCATAGTACCCTCCAAACTCGTCATTAAGCTCGAGACCCTGGGTCTCGACCCCGCCCTGTGCAACTGGGTCCTGGACTTCCTGACGGGCCGCCCCCAGGTGGTGAGGGTAGGAAACAACATCTCCACCCCGCTGATCCTCAACACTGGGGCCCCACAAGGGTGCGTAATCAGCCCTCTCCTGTACTTGTTCACCCATGACTGCGTGGCCATGCACACCTCCAATTCAATCATCAAGTTTGCAGACGACACTACAGTGGTAGGCTTGATTACCAACAACGACGAGACGGCCTACAGGGAGGGGGTGAGGGCCCTCGGAGTCTGGTGTCAGGAAAATAACCTCACACACAATGTCAATAAAACAAAGGAGATGATCGTGGACTTCAGGAAACAGCAGAGGGAGCACCCCCCTATCCACATCAACGGGACAGTAGTGGAGAAGGTGGAAAGTTTTAAGTTCCTCGGCATACACATCACGGACAAACTGAAATGGTCCACCCACACAGACAGCATGGTGAAGAAGGCGCAGCAGCGTTTTTGTTTTTGGCTTGTCACCAAAAACACTCACAAACTTTTACAGATGCACAATCGAGAGCATCTTGTCGGGCTGTATCACCACCTGGTACAGCAACTGCTCCGCCCTCAACTGTAAGGCTCTCCAGAGGGTAGTGAGGTCTGCACAATGCATCACCGGGGGCAAACTACCTGCCCTCCAGGACACCTACACCACCCGATGTCACAGGAAGGACAAAAAGATCATCAAGGACAACAACCACCCGAGCCTCTGCCTGTTCACCCCGCTATCATCCAGAAGGCGAGGTCAGTACAGGTGCATCAAAGCTGGGACCGAGAGACTGAAAAACAGCTTCTTTCTTAAGGCCATCAGACTGTTAAACAGCCATCACTAACATTGAGTGGCTGCTGCCAACATACTGACTCAAATCTCTAGCCATTTAATAATTAAAAATTGGATGTAATAAATGTATCACTAGTCACTTTCAACAATGTTGTCACACTACACAATGCCACAGATGTCTCAAGTTTTGAGGGAGTGTGCAATTGGCATGCTGACTGCAGGAATCTCCACCAGAGCTGTTGCCAGAGAATTGAATGTTCATTTCTCTACCATAAGCCGCATCCAACGTCATTTTAGAGAATTTGTCAGTATGCCCAACAGGCCTCACAACCGCAGACCATGTGTAACCACGCCAGCCCAGGACCTGCACATCCAGTTTCATTACCTGATTGATCGTCTGAGACAGCTGATGAAACTGAGGAGTATTTCTTTCTGAAACAAACCCTTTTGTGGGGAAAAACACATTCTGATTGGCTGGGCCTGGCTCCCCAGTGGGTGGGCCTTGCGCCCACGCCCTCCCATGGTTGCGCCCCTGCCCAGTAATGTGAAGTTCATAGATTAGGTACTAATACATTTATTTCAATTGACTGATTTTCTTATATGAACTGTAACTCAGTAAAGTCGATGCTATATATATATATATATATATATATATATATATATATATATATATATATATATATATATATATATATACACACACACTCAGCAAAAAAAGAAACCCTGACTTTCAAAGATAATTCGTAAAAATCCAAATAACTTCACAGATCTTCATTGTAAAGGGTTTAAACACTGTTTCCTATGCTTGTTCAGTGAACCATAAACAATTAATGAACATGCACCTGTGGAACGGTCGTTAAGAAACTAACAGCTTACAGACGGTAGGCATTTAAGGTCGCAGTTAGGAAAACTTAGGACACTAAAGAGGCCGTTCTACTGACTCTGAAAAACACCAAAAGAAAGATGCCCAGGGTCCCTGCTCATCTGCGTGAACGTGCGTTAGGCATGCTGCAAGGAGGCATGAGGACTGCAGATGTGGCCAGGGCAATAATTTGCAATGTCCGTACTATGAAACCCCTAAGACAGAGCTACAGGGAGACAGCTGATCGTCCTCGCAGTGGCAGACCACGTGTAACAACACCTGCACAGGATTGGTACATCCGAACATCACACCTGCGGGACAGGTACAGGATGGCAACAACAACTCCCCGAGTTACACCAGGAACGCACAATCCCTCCATCAGTGCTCAGACTGTCCGCAATAGGCCGAGAGAGGCTGGACTGAGGGCTTGTAGGCCTGTTGTAAGGCAGGTCCTCACCAGACATCACCGGCAACAACGTCGCCTATGGGCACAAACCCACCGTCGCTGGACCAGACAGGACTGGCAAAAAGTGCTCTTCACTGACGAGTCGCGGTTTTGTCTCACCAGGGGTGATGGTGGGATTCGCATTTATTGTCAAAGGAATGAGCGTTACACCGAGGCCTGTATTCTGGAGCGGGATCGATTTGGAGGGTCCGTCATGGTCTGGGGCGGTGTGTCACAGCATCATCGGACTGAGCTTGTTGTCATTGCAGGCAATCTCAACTCTGTGCGTTACAGGGAAGACATCCTCCTCCCTCATGTGGTACCCTTCCAGCAGGCTCATCCTGACATGACCCTCCAGCATGACAATGCTAGCAGCCATACTGCTTGTTCTGTGTGTGATTTCCTGCAAGACAGGAATGTCAGTGTTCTGCCATGGCCAGCGAAGAGCCCGGATCTCAATCCCATTGAGCACGTCTGGGACCTGTTGGATCGTAGGGTGATGGCTAGGGCCATTCCCCCCAGAAATGTCCGGGAACTTGCAGCTGCCTTGGTGGAAGAGTGGGGTAACATCTCACAGCAAGAACTGGCAAATCTGGTGCAGTCCATGAGGAGGAGATGCACTGCAGTACTTAATGCAGCTGGTGGCCACACCAGATACTGACTGTTACTTTTGATTTTGACCCCTCCTTTGTCCAGGGACACATTATTCAATTTCTGTTAGTCACATGTCTGTGGAACTTGTTCAGTTTATGTCTCAGTTGTTGAATATTGAATCTTATATATATATATATATATATATATATATATATATATATATTGAGCAAAAATATAAACTAACATGCAACAATTTCAACGATTTTACTGAGTTACAGTTCATATGAGGAAATCAGTCAATTGAATTATATATATGAGTATATTATATATTTTAGAATAAGGCTGTAACGTAACAAAATGTGGAAAAAGTCAAGCGGTCTGAATACTTTCCGTATGCACTGTGTATATATATTGTGTTTTTTTTTCTCATCAACCTACACACAATACCCCATAATGACAAAGAAAAAACAGGTTTTTAGACAGACCGGCCAATAGATACATGGAGACTCAGACAGACTCAATATGGATGAGAAGCAACACCCTGTTAAATCAGCTCATTTCCATTTGCTATGGTCAAGAACAAGAGGTTAAATCAATATAAACCCCTAGAGGGGTTTCAGTCTCATCCACATTCACATCCTCATCCACACTATGTTACCACACCCCTACTTCTCACTCCCCCGGTGTACACTACAGAGATGTAACCAATTAGAACAGAGCTGTTAACTGCATAACAGATAAAACGATCGACATGCCATGTATCTACTATCTATAGAAGATATTACATCTGGCACACATAGCCTCATGTGGATACATTTAACGGAATCATACAACTTTCATTTGCAGACAAATTTCCTTTCAAAAGCAGCCTGGTTGTTCACAGTGCGTATATTCGATGAGGGAGAGACTCGACCTGGATTTTGTTTAAAGACGTGGCTTAGCTGTAGCTTTGTTCCCCCTCTGCCTCTGTCGGCGAGCGGCAATTCCCGCGGATTTTTATTCAATGGTTTAGTCTTGTATCTCGAGCCGAGACAGAAGATGTTTTAGAAACAGTATGTGAATATTGAGCAATTGCCGCTTTATAGGAACAGAAGGAGGGAAATGTAATACATGACAGATCGAGTTGAATATTTATTTGTTCTTTCTCTTGTCTTCCCTCTTCTCGATTCCCTATTCCCTTCCGCATTCTTCTCTCCTCTCTTCTTTGACACTTCGTCGACACGTCTCTTCTCTCCTATCGCCTCCCCCCTCCTGTCTTCCTCCCGTGCGTCTCTCCATTGCATCTTGGTGGGTGATATATTCTACTACAGCTCCAGGTAAGATTCTTCTCAGTCGAACACACCAGCCCTGTTCCCTCTCTTTTAAACCTCCTTTCACACATTCAGTTCATCATTTCCTCCATGATCACACGTCGACGAATACACACTCTTGTGAATGTCAGTTTGAACTAGCATAAAGCTGCGATCACAATGTCACTCTGCCTTCCTTTGCCTTTCCTTTTATACACGTTTTATTTAGAGACAATGGTAAATTGACAAGACATAAGTGGTTTGAATAGTCCACTGCTAATCTTAGCCTGCAGCTGTCTGTGATGATGAGAGAGAAACATGAATTATTGGACTGGGAAGCTGTGTGATGCCACAGATGTCTTTCTGAATATTGAATACCGGGCGAGCGACTAGGACATCTGGTCCAATCAAATATACTGGAGCAAACCCAGACTTCACATGCCCATTTTATGAAGTAGTGGTTTTACCTATCTCAAGGCTCTCCAAAGAGTTGTTTTTTGGGGGGTTGACTTCTGCCCTCTCTCTTTCTGTCGCGTGAGACAATTTGTCGAACAAATCGATAGTTCTTGCGCTATGTGGTATTGGGCTTAGTCGTATCATGGAGACATGAGTAGAGGAGAGGTGTGTGTTGGGTTTTAAGGGATAGTACTAGTATTGATTTCTGAAATGTTAACCTTGTGAGTCGGGCCTGTAAGGCAGGCTAAAGCCGTAAACAGTATTGTGATGACTCCATCTTGTATTCCAAAGGGCATAGGGGACTTCTTGTGCTTTTTGCCTAGGATATCGCTCCTTGTGTTGGAGAGGGAGAGATGGAGAGTGAGTTGGAGAGGTAGAAAGAGAGATGGTAACGGTTAGAGGGAAATTGTGAGAAGTATGGAGAGAGGACGATAGAGATTTATAGAGGCCTGCAGGTGCAGTGTATTTTTGGAGCCAGTATGTTCATGCCACACACCCCTTCCCACACACACACACACACACTTGCCCATGCTGGCCTGTGTCAATTCTTGCTTGCTGTGTGTGTGCATGCGGGCTACCTGCTGGCTCTATGAGATATAAGGGCTTTTTCCTGTTAAACCCACAGGGGAAGTGCTCATTCTTGGAGGACACGCTCGTGGTAATTGCTGGAGCGGAATTAGTGGAATGGTATACAGTGGGGGGAAAAAAGTATTTGATCCCCTGCTGATTTTGTACGTTTGCCCACTTACAAAGAAATGATCATTCTATAATTTTAATGGTAGGTTTATATGAACAGTGAGAGACAGAATAACAACAAAAAAATCCAGAAAAACGCATGCCAAAAATGTTATAAAATGATTTCCATTTTAATGAGGGAAATAAGTATTTGACCCCTCTGCAAAACATGACTTAGTACTTGGTGGCAAAACCCTTGTTGGCAATCACAGAGGTCAGACGTTTCTTGTAGTTGGCCACCAGGTTTGCACACATCTCAGGAGGGATTTTGTCCCACTCCTCTTTGCAGATCTTCTCCAAGTCATTAAGGTTTCGAGGCTGACGTTTGGCAACTCGAACCTTCAGCTCCCTCCACAGATTTTCTATGGGATTAAGGTCTGGAGACTGGCTAGGCCACTCCAGGACCTTAATGTGCTTCTTCTTGAGCTACTCCTTTGTTGCCTTGGCCGTGTGTTTTGGGTCATTGTCATGCTGGAATACCCATCCACGACCCATTTTCAATGCCCTGGCTGAGGGAAGGAGGTTCTCACCCAAGATTTGACTGTACATGGCCCCGTCAAATGATGCAGTGAAGTTGTCCTGTCCCCTTAGCAGAAAAACACCCCCAAAGCATAATGTTTCCACCTCCATGTTTGACAGTGGAGATGGTGTTCTTGGGGTCATAGGCAGCATTCCTCCTCCTCCAAACACGGCGAGTTGAGTTGATGCCAAAGAGCTCTATTTTGGTCTCATCTAACCACAACACTTTCACCAGTTGTCCTCTGAATCATTCAGATGTTCATTGGCAAACTTCAGACGGGCATGTATATGTATTCTTGAGCAGGGGGACCTTGCGGGCGCTGCAGGATTTCAGTCCTTCATGGCCTAGTGTGTTACCAATTATTTTCTTGGTGACTATGGTCCCAGCTGCCTTGAGATGATTGACAAGATCCTCCCGTGTAGTTCTGGGCTGATTCCTCACCGTTTTCATTGCAACCCCACGGGGTGAGATCTTGCATGGAGCCCCAGGCCAAGGGAGATTGACAGTTCTTTAGTGTTTCTTCCATTTGTGAATAATTGCACCAACTGTTGTCACCTTCTCACCAAGTTGCTTGGCGATGGTCTTGTAGCCCATTCCAGCCTTGTGTAGGTCTACAATCTTGTCCCTGACATCCTTGGAGAGCTCTTTGGTCTTGGCCATGGTGGAGAGTTTGGAATCTGATTGATTGATTGCTTCTGTGGACATGTGTCTTTTTTACAGGTAACAAGCTGCGGTTAGAAGCACTCCCTTTAAGAGTGTGCTCCTAATCTCAGCTCGTTACCTGTATAAAAGACACCTGGGAGCCAGAAATCTTTCTGATTGAGAGGGGGTCAAATACTTATTTCCCTCATTAAAATGCAAATCAATTTATAACATTTTTGACATGCGTTTTTCTGGATATTTTTGTTGTTAATCTGTCTCTCATTGTTCAAATAAACCTACCATTAAAATTATAGACTGATCCTTTCTTTATCAGTGGGCAAACATACAAAATCAGCAGGGGATCAAATACTTTTTTCCCCCACTGTATGCCATTCCATTCGCTCAGTTGCAGCCATTATTATGAGCTGTCCTCCCCTCCGCAGCCTCCACTGCTGTATGCTCACCCTGAAGAAGGCACAGTGATGCCAAAACATTGGTGGTTTACTGAATAAATTACCCGGGAACTTGTATATAGAGTGTGCAACTCTCTTTATTCATTTTTAAGCCTACTTGCCATTAGTCAGCACCTCTACCAACTTTTTGGCGTGTTTTTTGGGCAGCCTTTAGTTATTATGCCCCCAGCTTCTGGAATTGCCTGCCAGAGAACCTGGGGGGCCCAAACTGTGGACATATTTAAAAGAGATCTTAAAACGCCTCTTTTTAGCTTTGCTTTTCCTTAGGGGGCTTTTTAGTCAGTTAGTTGTTGTCATTTTTCTGTTTTGTATCTTATGTTTGTTGTGTAGTAAATATTCCAGCTTTTCTTTTCATACATTTTTACTCGTTTTTTGCTGTGAAGTACATTGCGTTGCATTCCATGTCTGAAATGTGCTGTATAAATAAAGCTAGATTTGATTTGAGAACTTTTTGGGTGTAGGCCAGCTTATGCTTTTTATTAGTCTACCTCCAGCACAGACACACACTCCTCCTCACACACATCAGATAACCATGTCTCTTCCTCTTCTCTCTTTCTCTCTCATTCTCTCTTTACAGTCCCTCAACAGGTTATTTCCTAGCATGACATCCAGTTCACTTGAGATGAAACCCAGTCGAACAAACTTAAACCCAACACACAAAGTCCAGGTTGCCTTCAATTGTATAAATCAATCATTCATCTTCTCTGAGTCCTGGCTGTTTTTCACGCTCTTGTAACCCAACCTTGCTCTATATGAACTGATTCCTGAGAATAGAGTCCAGGTTAGATAATTAGCATTACTAATATGGCCCGGGTCTGGCCCAGTCAAGCCAGGTCAAGGATTAGCTAGCCTGGGCTAAGCCTGGGTTACATCCGTGTGTGTGCATCTCTGTGTGTGTGTGTGGTTCTCTCTCATGTTTTGTTGGCTCTAATTCATAGTGTCTGGTGCACTCAGAGCGTTGGCTAATCTCCTAATTGGCTGGGAAAATCCTCAGAGGAAACCATCGATCGCAGGAGTCAACCAATTACAGTACAGCCTACAGGGCGAGTACAGGGATACAGTAAGCTTCTTAACATCCAGGAAGCAGGAAGTCAATAAGGAGACCTGGGCTGTGGTTGATTCACATTGAGGGGGTGGGTTGTTTTGTTTTTCAGACGTGGAGGCTAGCTATGAAAGGGTGCCCATGCTTAAACACACACAGGCGAAGTGCGTGGACGCACACACACTCTCACACATCTCCCACCTCAAAATGCATCCCCTTTTATTGTCAACATCCACTTAAGATGCACTATTGGGTTGAAAGGTTATGCCTCAGAAGAAAGATGGTGCTTGGGCACATGAATGCGCTGTATTGAATCAGCCAGAAAGCACCTGTTATTGTGCGTAGATGTGGTTTGCTTTTATGCCACAGTAGATATGTGTACTCCCTATTTATAATCTATTCATTTCAATGTGTGGGTATAATCTATTCATTTCAATGTGTGGGTATCATCTATTCATTTCAATGTATGGCATAATCTATTCATTTCAATGTGTGGGCATAATCTATTCATTTCAATGTATGGGCATAATCTATTCATTTCAATGTATGGGCATAATCTATTCATTTCAATGTGTGGGCATAATCTATTCATTTCAATGTGTGGGCATAATCTATTCATTTCAATGTGTGGGCATAATCTATTCATTTCAATGTATGGGCATAATCTATTCATTTCAATGTGTGGGCATAATCTATTCATTTCAATGTGTGGGCATAATCTATTCATTTCAATGTGTGGGCATAATCTATTCATTTCAACGTACTGTATGGGCAGGCTTGCTGTTTTACAGTCTTTACTCCGAAGGCCCCATTACTGCATGATGGAACGGCGGGACCGTGAGGACACACTCTAACACACACGTTCATACTATTATTATTATTTATTTTGTATTATTGTTTGTATATTGTTGTATATGAAATGCGTGTGACTGTCCTTGTCTGTCACTGTATCAGTGTTTTGTTACTTGTCATGTTTTGTGTTTTTGTGGACCCCAGGAAGAGTAGCTGTTGCTTCGGCAAAAGCTAATGGGCATCCGAATAAAACCACTGAATTAACCAATCAGATAGGTAGACGTGCGAGAGCTCCATAGATGGGTCAGAGAGAGAGGGATGTCATAGCAGCCAGTAAGGAGAACCGGCTGGCACAGGCTGGCGAATGCTGTGCTCTGCTGCTGCTGCCCTCTGGGTGCCTGGAGTGGCAGTGGCAGTCTGCCAGTATCTTTTCCCTGCGTCCTTACACGGACGCCTCGCTCTCTGGCGCCGGGAAGAGACGCTAGAGGCCAAATGTGTGCGATGAGATAGAGAGGAATTGAGAGAAAGGGTGTGTGCGTGTGTGTGTGTGCGCGCACGTGTGCAGGAAACCAATCCAGATCCCTAGCACCTCACCTCATTCATATTGACGGCCCACGGCAGTGCGGCACTGTGTGTCTCTCTGGGATTTCTAAAGGGGTCTGTCACATTAAATGCCCTGCGCTCACTAACAGGCAATGGCTCTGCCTCTCTCTGTGTGAAGATACTGGCGTTCCCACAGCACACACACACTCACTCAGTGAATTCACAACCACTCATGCACACACACACACACACATACACACTCATAGTGCATCATCACACTAACACACACTCACTCAGTGAATTCACAACCCCTCATGCACACACACACACACACACATACACACTCATAGTGCATCATCACACTAACACACACACTCATTGCCCCTTATATGTACACTCCTAAACAACCACACACACAGCCATTAACACATCACCTCTAATCAAGTCATTCTCTCTGTCCCTCCTTCCCTCTCCATCTCTCCCTCCCTCCTTCCCTCTCCATCTCTCCCTCCCTCCTTCCCTCTCCATCTCTCCCTCCCTCCTTCCCTCTCCATCTCTCCCTCCTTCCTTCCCTCTCCATCTCTCCCTCCCTCCTTCCCTCTCCATCTCTCCCTCCCTCCTTCCCTCTCCATCTCTCCCTCCTTCCTTCCTTCCCTCTCCATCTCTCCCTCCCTCCCTCCTTCCCTCTCCATCTCTCCCTCCTTCCTTCCCTCTCCATCTCTCCCTCCTTCCTTCCCTCTCCATCTCTCCCTCCCTCCTTCCCTCTCCATCTCTCCCTCCCTCTCCATCTCTCCCTCCTTCCTTCCCTCTCCATCTCTCCCTCCCTCCCTCCTTCCCTCTCCATTTCTCCCTCCATCCTTCCCTCTCATCTCTCCCTCCCTCCTTCCCTCTCCATCTCTCCCTCCTTCCTTCCCTCTCCATCTCTCCCTCCCTCCTTCCCACTCCATCTCTCTGTCCTTCCTTCCATTTCTCCCTCCTTCCTTCCCTCTCCATCTCTATCTCCCTCATTCTCTCTCCATCTCTCCCTCCCTCCTTCCCTCTCCATCCCTCCCTCCCTCCGTCCCTCTCCCTCCCCCTCTCCCATCGCACTTGCTCCTCCACTTTCTCTCCCTCAACCTCAACCCACTCCCTCTCTCACTCTCTCCCTTTCCTTTCTCACACACTCATTACATTTTCCACCGTCCCACTTCCTCTCCTCGCTCACCAACTCCCCATTCACTTTCTTACATTCTTTCTCTCTCTCTCTTCCCTCCTCCTTGTCTATCAGCAGGGTAAGGAGGGTTTCCTCCAGATCCTCCACAGGTACATGGAGGTCCACGGGACGGTGTACTACGAGACCCAGCGGCCCCCCGAGGTGCCTGCCTACGTCAAGAACCACGGCCTGCTGCCCCAGCACGAGCTGCAGACGCTGCTCCGTAAGGCCAAGGTACTGGAACACACACACACTAGACGATACACAACATACACAAGAGGTAACACACTACAGATGTAGGATCTTCATTTGATCACCCTGTTGCAGGATAACTTTCCTTCAATGCAGGATTCTCTGTAAGTAAGTGTATTTGAGGTTTAAAAAATCTTCTAATTCCACTTTGAAATTCAGACTTGATTTTCAGTTACGGAAAATTGATCAACCCCTACAAACAATGTCCAGTCATTATAATCCACATAATAATTCATATTTCCTGTTGCTGCAGGATTATTTTTCTGCTGTAGCAAACTGGCTCAAATTAAGATCCTACATATGTACGTGCGCGAACACATTCAGGCACCATGCACGCACACATAATACACACACACACAACACACACACACACACACTAGTTCCACACACACTACTGTTGCACCAGCACTAACTACAACAGCATCTACGCAAGGCCAACACACAGTTACCTTCCAGTTCTGGATATATCTGTAATATTCAATTGACAAGCATTAATAAAATAACTGGTGGTTATCTTAACTAGTTCCATCTTCGTCTCCCCCACCAGCTCTTCATCGGGTTTGGTTTCCCCTACGAAGGGCCCGCCCCTCTGGAGGCTATAGCCAATGGGTGCATCTACCTGCAGCCCAAGTTCCACCCACCGCACAGCTCGCTCAATCACGAGTTCTTCAGAGGCAAGCCCACATCTAGAGAGGTGAGCTCCCATTGGTCAACACAGTATCTAGTACCACTCTTCAACTGAATGTTAACCAATAAAATTCAACAAACTGCCAACATTCCCGATTGTACACCAAATGTGCCACTTATACATCACAGAATATTGCTTTAAACTGGAATGTTCTACTAATTCTATACTCTGTCCCTCTCAGGTGTCGTCCCAGCACCCGTATGCAGAGCAGTACATCGGGCGGCCCCACGTCATGACAGTAGATTACAACAACTCCCAGGAGTTTGACTCCGCCATCAGAGAGATCATGAGTACCGAGGTGCAGTTATTTCATGATGTATTTCTTGACTCATTGGTTTCTTTGGCAGTGACCAAACACACTATGTTGCCTCTGGGAAGGACTGCACAACCATATAACATATAGCAGCGCTGGTACTGAACGGGTCACGCTGCTTTTTGTTTTAATGACGTTTCAGCTCGCTCCATCCAGCAGATACACCTCCTGAAAGCTCCATGTGGAGAAGCGCTAGCTGCAGCGTTTTCAACCTCGGACAGTGGTGTATGCTATGCTAGCATTAGGAAGCAGGGTGTCCACAGCCAGGGAGTAATTAGCCTGTACATGTGGCTTAATGGGAACCTGCAGTCGGTGTGAGGCTCCAGGGAGTGTGAAAGGTTGAGAGAAGTTGAGCAAGAGGTCAAACAGGCCGATTTGAGATGCCTCTATAAAGCTGTGTTGTTTGTGTGTGTGTTTGTGGGGTCTCTAAGTATGTGTGTGTGTGTGTGTGTGTGTGTGTGTGTGTGTGTGTGTGTGTGTGTGTGTGTGTGTGTGTGTGTGTGTGTGTGTGTGTGTGTGTGTGTGTGTGTGTGTGTGTGTGTGTGTGTGTGTGTGTGTGTGTGTGTGTGTGTGTGTGTGTGTGTGTGTGTGTTCTCCCCTATCCACTCTCCTGCTTGTCAGACATGCCATAGCTCAGTGCACAGGCGCTTACTCTCTGTCTTCCCTGTCTGTCACTCCACTGAAAGATGGCTGCCCTGTCTGTCTGTCTGTCTGTCTGTCACTCTACTGAGAGATGTCTGTCTGTCACTCCAGTGATAGATGGCTGATGGGTCACTTCATCCCTCACTGGAAACTGCACACTTCCCCTGTTTGTGGGCTGGCTCTCTGTCCAGGGCGGCTCCACATGCTCAGCCGTGCAGACCAAAGCAATCTCCACTGGCTGACAACTCTTCATGTTCACATAAATCCCTCTCCATTTCTCTATGTCTCTCTCTCTTGCTCTGTCTCTCTCTCTCTTTCTTTCACTCTCCCTCTCTCGCTCTCTCTCTGTTCCCCCTTTCTCATTCTGTCCATCCCACTGACCTGTTGTTTTCATATTTATCCCTCTTTAATAAATGGGAGGCAGTGAGGGAGGAAGGAGGGAGGGTGGGCGAGACTGTGCCTCTCTCTGCTTAGACCAAAGCAAATGTTGTGAGGCATATTTCTGTGCTAGTTTATATACATGATTCATAGTGTTATGTTTTGATCAGATTTGAGATGTGTAACTTTTTTTTCCGACATCCTCTCTCTACATATTTGCTTTTCTTTATTTGAAATTGGAAAAGTCAGATTCCACATGCAGTTAAACATTTTGTATAAAGAAAATGATTTACTGAGCGACGTATCAGTTACAAGTGAGATTTGGAACATTAGATACGGGATCTACTGTTAAAACTGGAGGGAATACATTATTAATATGTAGTCTGTGTGTATGTAGTTTCAGGCTCCACGTATTCCTAATGGAGAAGTTTAACATAACTAGTTCTGCTTAATCAAAAATGTATTTCCTTGAAATATTACATTGCGTCATTGTGCACAACATGTTATCAGAGACATTGGTTCCAAAGGGACATCCAGTTAAGTAATACTGTATTCAGTCGCCCATGCTAAAAAGAAAACGTACAATCCTGGTATTTTAAGCAAAATACTTCAACCAACTGAGCCGCCGGATCCACATGTTTACAATTACAATAGGGGACAATAATCTAAGACCATCTATTTCCGTATTTAGACCGGGAAGTACATTTCCAGGTAGTTTATTGAGTTTAGTTTCCTTTACAGTTTCAAGTCGGTAGGTGGGTGTGTTTTGCCTCAGCTAGAGATAAATAATTAGTATTCTGATGAATTACAGCAATATAGCTATTCTCTAATCAGACAAATCAAAGGTGAGCCTTTTGTTGCATATTGAATAGCTATGCAAATTAAATCAAAGCCTGGTTGCGTCCCAAATCACATCCTATTCCCTACATGACTCCAGAAGGGCTCTGGTGAAAAGCAGTGCACTGTGTAGGGAATAGGCTGCCATTTGGGGGACACAGGTCACCCACTGCAATTAAGCCACACCCACTTTAAAATGGCCACGGTTACGTCCCAAATGGTAGCCTATTCTCTATAATAGTGCACTACTTTTAACAAAAGCCCTGTGGGCCCTGGTCAAAAGCAGTGCACTATGTCGGGAATTAGGTTCCATTTGTGAAGCACCCCACGTTTATTTATTGTGATTAATGGGTAGAATTGGCTACTTATTGCAATTAGGATGAACGATAGGTAAAACAATATTGAAATTAGGAAAATATGGTAATTTAGTGGTTACATTGATTGCCTAGCAATGCATTCTGTGGAAATGTTCTGATCTGTGAAAATTTGTGGGTGGGTGGGTGTGTCTGCAGGTCGAGCCATACCTACCGTATGAGTACACATGTGAGGGAATGCTGGAGAGGGTACACGCCTACATACAGCATCAGGTAGGTTCACCGTGCACACACACACACATGCATACATACAGTTGAAGACGGAAGTTTACATACACTTAGGTTGGAGTCATTAAAACTTGTTTTTCAACCACTCCCCAAATTTCTTGTTAACAACTATAGTTTTGGCAAGTCGGTTAAGACATCTACTTTGTGCATGACACAAGTAATTTGTTTACAGACAGATTATTTCACTTATAATTCACTGTATCACAATTCCAGTGGGTCAGAAGTTTACATACACTATGTTGACTGTGCCTTTAAACAGCTTGGAAAATTCCAGAAAGTTATGTCATAGCTTTAGAAGCTTCTGATAGGCTAATTGACATCATTTGAGTCAATTGGAGGTGTACCTGTGGATGTATTTCACAGGGCCTACCTTCAAACTCAGTGCCTCTTTGCTTGACATCATGGGAAAATCAAAAGAAATCAGCCAAGACCTCAGAAAAAAAATTGTAGACCTCCACAAGTCTCGTTCATCCTTGGGAGCAATTTCCAAACGCCTGAAGGTACCACGTTCATCTGTACAAACAATAGTACGCAAGTATAAACACCATTGGACCATGCAGCCATCAGACTACGGTTTGCAACTGCACATGGGGACAAAGATCGTACTTTTTGGAGAAATGTCCTCTGGTCTGATGAAACAAAAATAGAACTGTTTGACCATAATGACCATTGCTATGTTTGGAGGAAAAAGTGGGGAGGCCATCCCACCATCCCAACCGTGAAGCACGGGGGTGGCAGCATCATGTTGTGGGGGTGCTTTGCTGCAGGAGGGACTGGTGCACTTCACAAAATAGATGGCATCATGAGGGAGGAAAATGATGTGAATATATTGAAGCAACAGCTTCAAGCTCAAGACATCAGTCAGGAAGTTAAAGCTTGGTCGCAAATGGACAATGACCCCCAAGCATACTTACAAAGTTGTGGCAAAATGGCTTAAGGATAACAAAGTCAAGGTATTGGAGTGGCCATCACAAAGCCCTGACCTCAATCCTATAGAAAATGTGTGGGAAGAAATGAAAAAGTGTGTGCGAGTAAGGAGGCCTACAAACCTGACTCAGTTACACCAGCTCTGTCAGGAGGAATGGGCCAAAATTCACCCAACTTATTGTGGGAAGCTTGTGGAAGGCTACCTGAAATGTTTGACCCCAAGTTAAACAATTTAAAGGCAATGCTACCAAATACTGAGTGTATGTAAACTTCTGACCCACTGGGAATGTGAAAGAAATAAAAGCTGAAATAAATCATTCTCTCTGCTATTATTCTGACATTTCACATTCTTAAAATAAAGTGGTGATCCTAACTGACCTAAGACAGGGAATTTTTACTAGGATTAAATGTCAGGAATTGTGAAAGACTCAGTTTAAATGTATTTGGCTAAGGTGTATGTAAACTTCCGACTTTATGTTTGTCCCAAAACATACCTTCATAATGTCTTCCTCCCATGCTGCCTTCCTACCACACACACCATCTCCCCTCTAATCAACCAGGAAAGGTCACTAATCAACACTGTGTCTGATTATGGACTAGACCAGGGTTTCCCAAACCCAGTCCTGCACCCCCGGTTTAACGTTTTGGTTTCGCCCTAGCACTACACAGCTGATTCAAATAATCAATGCTTGATGATGCGTTGGTTATTCGAATCAGCTGTGAAGTGCTAGGGCAAAAACCAAAACGTGCACCCGGGGGGGTGCTCTTGTGTGTTACTGTGCAATAGCCTACTATTTATATAATATACAGTCCTTGACATTATTTTTGACTTACGTCATTTAGCAGATGCTGTTATCCAGAGCGACTTACAGTACTGAGTGCATACAATATCGTACTCGTCCCCCGTGGGAATCGAACCCACAACCCTGGCTGTTGCAAGCGTCATGCTCTACCAACTGAGCCACACGTGACCACTGTGCTATTGTATTACTATGTAATACATATTTATTGGGTTGTTGTTACAGTTCCATATCCCATTCTATCGTACTCTGAAAAGATCTATTCAGCCCAGTGTATTTATCTACTGTATAGGATGTTCATAACCTCTCTGTTTCTGTCCATTACGGAACCATCCCCGTGTTCATCTTCCTCTGTGTGTTTAAATCAAGCTGCTGTGTGTGTTTACTCTTCGGCTGCGTTACTCCCATCTAACCGGGGACGGTGTCAGTGGGTAAAATACATAGAGGCGGGTCGTTCTCTTTCACTGACTCATCTCCACACGTCTCCTTAGAAACCACTGCTACCTCCATGTCCTGTTTGGTGGCCGGGCCGACACAGACAGAGACTGTCACTATCAGACTCTGATATTTCTGCTGTAATCTGTTTAATGTGTCTGGAAAATGCTATCAGAACTGCTATTTGAACGGTCTGGTTGACTTGATAGGCTGATATGTCAAATTGGTTCTCTTTCTTGTTTTAAAACAAGTTCTCTCTCTGGTGCTGTTGGACCCAGATGAGTTTTGTCAGGGAATAGGTGAAGGGTTGATGGGAGATTATTTAGAGGGATGTACAGTATAGAGGAGGTTGGAGAAACGGCTGTTTATTAGTATTTCTGTCCCACGATGCCCTGAAGTGTTAGGAAATGTAGATTTATTCACAGCTATAGGCAAAAGTGTCAGCGGGCTTTGATTTGTGTTGGCTTTCGTGTTTGTATAGTGTGGGAGTGATAATTCGTGCATGTGGATGTGCGTAGCTAACTTGGCGTCTGTGCGTGCATTTGCACCGTCATCAAAAATACCACATTGTGTATAATGGAATCTCGGCACAGAGAAACAAATCTCCCGTGTGTGATAGCACCAGAGACTACCTATGTGTTGTTATTCAACATCCCCTTCCCCTCTCTCTCGCTCTCTCTCTCGCTCTCCTCTCCCTCCGTCCCTCCAGGACTTCTGCGCCCCCGAGGTCCCCTTCCCTCCGGCCAACTCCTCATCCTCCAAGCTGGGGCTGAGTAGTCCGGGTAGCCCTGGGCCTCAATTTGTCCTGCTGCCCAACTCCAGTGCCCTAACCTGGGCCCCCGACGCCAGCGCCCCCGACGCCTGGCCCCCTCTCAGCTCTCTGAGGCTGCTGGCGTCCCAGGAGGGCCAGTCGTGTGTGGAGGCGTGCCAGCGTGCCAACCTGGTGTGTGAGTCCGCGCTGTTCCGCTTCGTCAATAACAAGGATGCTCTGCGCGGGTGAGTGGCACCTTGGCACACCTGTTTTCACGTTAAGCCATATTCGTACACACACACGCACACATTGGACATACGTTTCTAACAGCCACACACACATATGCAGAATGACTACACGTCACTAACAATCATACAGACATGCACACTGCTCTCCGACCTCTGTGACCGACCTACCACTCCATGGTACCAAACGGTGGTTAGTTCCCTAAGGGCTGTCTGTGGGCGTAATACTCAAACAGCTACAGCAAGGACGTCAGGCTCAAAGTCTTCTCAGTGATGTCAGCTGTCTTGTCGGCCCCATCTAGAGATCTGTAGTGACAGTGGAAGACGATAAGAGTGTCATAGCAACGCCAACTCTTCCTCTTCTTTTATCTTTCCCTTTCTCCTTGTCTTTCTCTTCATCACCCATCCTGCTCGACATATTTTTCATTGCTTTATCTTCGGTTCCTTTTTTACTTCATCCCTTTCTCTCTCTGTGTCCCTCTCTGTCTCTCTCTGTGTCTGTGTGTCTCTCTGTGTCTCTCTGTGTCTCTCTCTGTGTCCCTCTCTGTGTCCCTCTCTGTGTCTGTGTCACTCTCTGTGTCTGTGTCTCTCTCTGTCCCTCTCTCTGTCCCTCTCTGTGTCCCTCTCTCTGTCCCTCTCTGTGTCCCTCTCTGTGTCCCTCTCTGTGTCTGTCTCTCGCTGTGTCACTGTCTGTGTCACTGTCTGTGTCACTGTCTGTGTCACTGTCTGTGTCACTGTCTGTGTCACTGTCTGTGTCTCTGTCTCTGTCTGTGTCTCTCTTTTTGTCTCTCTCTGTTTCTGTCTCTTTCTTTCTCTCTCTCCCTCTGTTTCCCCTTCCATCTCTTCCCCCTTTTCATCCTCCCCCTCCCCTCTTGGACTCTCTCTTTCTCTCTGCATCACTCAAACACCCTCTATGCATCACCCCATCCCCCTCCCTCCATCAAACATTCCCCCACCCCTCCCCCCACCAGGTTAGAGGTGCAGTGTGAGGTGGTGGAGGCGGAGGTCAACCACGTGTTCCCGGCCTTCTCCGTCCTACGCCGGGAGTGCAGCCTCCAGAAGGACCCCCTCCTCTACAGCTGTGCCGGCCACAGCCCCAAGTACCGCCGCCTCTGCCCCTGCCGGGACTACCGCCGCGGCCAGGTTGCCCTCTGCCGAGACTGCTTATGAGGAGGGGCCAGGAGTTTTTCCCAATGAACGCCTGACCCGGCAATGTGGCTAGGAAAAACTCCAGGCGCTCTAGTTATAGCCTATGAATTGTAGACTATAAACTATGGACTATAAGCTTAACCGGCTCAGGTTACGATGCTAGGAGAGGGGCTGGCTAAAACCGAAGGACCCCCCCCCACCCAACTGAAAGACTTGGTTCAAAGCTACCCTCTGAGCTTGAGTGGGTTGTTGTCCCATAGTCCCCCCCCCCCTTCATTCCTTGGTTTCTAAATTGACTAATATGTTTCTGATATGAGCCTATGGATGGTTTGCCTCAAAGCTCCTCACTGGCCTTAGAGAGATGTGCTGGACTATACTGCAACGAGTACAACCGTTCACCATGTGGCCACAGGAAAACACAGTAATCCGCAATAGAGAAATGGCTATATCGCCATCTGACTAGCTACCTAACTAATACCTAGAGGAGACCACTGACCGGAAGATCATTGATTTGCTGCTACAATATCAATAATTGGACTTTAACCCTCCAAGACCAGGGAGTTAAGAGAGTAAACGACCCGGAGAAGAAAACAGGCGACACAACGTGTGTCAAACTCCTAGAAAACATGACCTTTGAGTGGAACGCCACCTTTGGGTCAATAACCCTCTCATCTCACCTCCTCTCTTTGGCGTTGTGCTTTGACAATAGATGATGGACACTCACTCTCTCCCTTAACTCTCTCCTTTTAAAGATGAACTCTTTCTTTTGTGCGACTAAGATAACCCTGGCTGCCAACGTAGTCAATGCAATCATCTCTGTTGCGCTAAAATGAACTAAAACAGATGAAAGATTATTTTTTAATAAAGTGAACGTTTTGAGCTCTGCTACTGCAGAACAGAGGATTTTTAAGAACCTTTCGGTGGTTTTGTGACAGAAATAAAAAATAAAAATGGAAAGTTAAAAGAGATCAAAGCGTCGATGTCGTTTTGTTGTCGGTCTTGTCATGACTCATAAATATATATTTTTTTATTTCTGGATTAATGGTTTCTTTCATCTCCGGCTGCTCAGTTTCCATTTCCCTCCTGTCCTCCCCTGCCCATCCATCCATGAGAGAGAGAGAGGGAGATATGAGAGATGTTTGATCTTCCACTCCTCCAGAGCCAGAAGCAGGGGATGAGATTGTCGATATGTTGCGTTGGAGGGGGGAGAAAATCAGATATCTGTTCTGCTTTCTGGTTTTCCAGATGAGACATGCACTGAGGCCAGCATTCACAACACTTGTGCTTACCTTGGGAAGTGAGTGGGGGATCCAACATAACCCTTAATGTACCAGTCCAATGCTCATAGGATAGGAGCTGGCCTCTACTACGAAACAGAATATGCAACATACTGTACACACTGAACATACCATTATACCTTACAAGTCTATGGAGTCTTGGAGTTAACTGTTTTTATGCCAAGTAGGAATCCTTTGGGAGAGATCAATGGTTTTCCTCTGATACTGTACGTCTATGGAGGTTGACATCTATGGTAGTGATGATAGTGGTCCGTAACAGTGAATGTCTATGGTATTGGATGTACTATCGGAGGCTCTGTGTATAGTAGGGGGTCTAATCTTCATAGTGAATATTGATTCGTTGTGTTCAGTACATCTATTGAAGCATTGGCTTGAAGCGTTTGTTGACAGCTCCGTTTCTGCTCCTGGTCAGTATTCCAGTGAATTAAGTAGAATGTAATGAATAATACAGAATCAGAGTGAAGGCCATGCAGAATTCCCCATTGGCCTGAAAGGAAAAATGACAGCGTTATTTAAATAACTCCTTGTTTTCAATTTCATACAGCCCATAGGCCAATGAATAATTTTTATCCAGGCGTTCATCTCTTGGAGCTCGATATATACAGGAATAATAAAAAACCACTTAGCTATACTTTGGGGAAAGATAGGAGTTTGAATGAAAGCCTAATCCTACTGTTCCAAGGGGTCATAACGCCATTGCTCAACAGACAGAACTGTTATAATGGGATTTTATTAGCATTACTTGTGATTAAGTCATTATATAATTAGCACAGTGATTTATTCCCCAGACAATGAAAGGTTAATTAACTCTTTTGTCTCAGTGTCTGCCTATTGCAGTGTGTGTGTGTGTGCGTGCATAAACAAATGTGTGTGTGTGTGTGCGTAAGGACTGTGTGTGAGTATGGATTAGTTTGGGAGGTGCACACATACACTTCTGAGCATCACGTGAGTCCCTGAAACAGGATGAGATTTATCACGATTGTTATTTATTAATCTGAGAAAATAAACACACGTTCACTCTTTCTTCTTCTCTCCATCCCCGTCTCTTTCTCTCCCTCCATCTCATAGGGTGACTTTCAAAGTTTATACAGTGAGGTCATCTCTTCTAATTGGCCTGAGTTGCTGATATTTGCATAAATGTTGCCTAAGAGAGACACTGAACTGTTCTGAAACAAGGATGCCCGTTTACCATGTGGTCCTGGTACTCCAGCAGGAAGTCAGAGCAGACATGGTGAAGATGATATCACACTTGAATGTTATCTTTGCTACCTAACTCTTAGCTACTGGAAATAACCCACCAGAAGATCATTCAGTTGCTGCTACAATATCAACAACAACAAAAAATACTTTAACCCACCAATACCAGGGAGTTAAGAGAGAAATCGACCCGGGGGGAGATAACAGGTGACACATCGTGTGTCAGACTCCTAGAAAACATGACCTTTGAGTGAAACGCCACCTTTGGGTCAATAACCCTCTCATCTCACCTCCTCTCTTTGGCATTGTGCTTTGACAATAGATGATGGACACTCAGACATTCTCCCGAGACTGTAACCCACTTTCAAAGTTTATATGGTGGGTCTGCATCCCAAATGGCACCCTATTCTCTAGCACTATGGGCCCTGGTCAAAAGTAGTACACTAAATTGGGAATAAGGTGCCATTTAGGACTTTCAGGATTTTCTGGATTTTCAGCAGCCGCATTTCATATTTTTTATCAAAAATCTTTTTCTATCAAAAAATTAAGCAGGCAAACAGTACTTCTCAAGGACACAGTGTGTGTGTGTGTGTGTGTGTGTGTGTGTGTGTGTGTGTGTGTGTGTGTGTGTGTGTGTGTGTGTGTGTGTGTGTGTGTGTGTGTGTGTGTGTGTGTGTGTGTGTGTGTGTGTGTGCCCTTGAGCAAAGAAGATATGCCACAGTGTGTGAACATTAAAAGTTCTCTTACTAAGAAGCCCGGTGACAATTTAAATACTCCATTTGTAGCTCATCACAGATTTCAGATTGTCATCCATTTTCAACAAAGGCAATACCATCCACATAATGCCGAGAGCCAGCACCAATGTCATGCCTACAAGCTAGTAAAGGAAAAAGATTGAATGGCACACACCATAGAATAATTCCAAGCCTCAAATATGAGAGTTGGCTAGTTTGCAGACGACACTACAGTGGTAGGCTTGATTACCTACAGGGAGGAGGTGAGGGCCCTCGGAGTGTGGTGTCAGGAAAATAACCTCACACTCAATGTCAACAAAACAAATGAGATGATCGTGGACTTCAGGAAACAGCAGAGGGAGCACCCCCCTATCCACATCGACGGGACAGTAGTGGAGAAGGTGGAAAGTTTAAAGTTCCTCGGCATACACATCACGGACAAACTGAAATGGTCCACCCACACAGACAGCATGGTGAAGAAGGCGCAAGAAATTCGGCTTGTCACCGAAAACACTCACTAACTTTTACAGATGCACAATCGAGAGCATCCTGTCGGGCTGTATCACCGCCTGGTACGGCAGCTGCTTTGCCCACAACCGTAAGGCTCTCCAGAGGGTAGTGAGGTCTGCACAATGCATCACCGGGTACAAACTACCTGCTCTCCAAGACACCTACACCACCTGATGTCACAGGAAGGCCAAAAAGATAATCAAGGACAACAACCACCCGAGCAACTGCCTGTTCACCCCGCTATCATCCAGAAGGCGAGGTCAGTACAGGTGCATCAAAGCTGGGACCGAGAGACTGAAAAACAGTTTATATCTCAAGGCCATCCGATTGTTTAACAGCCATCACTAACATTGAGTGGCTGCTGCCAACATACTGACTCAAATGTCTAGCCACTTAATAATAAAAAATTGGATGTAATAAATGTGTCACTAGTCACTTTAAACAATGCCACTTTATATAAAGTTTACATACCCTACATTACTCATCTCATATGTATATACTGTACTCTATACCATCTACTGCATCTTGCCTATGCCGCACAGCCATCATTCATCCATATATTTATATGTACATATTCGTATTCATTCCTTTACACTTGTGTGTATAAGGTAGTTGTTGTGAAATTGTTAGATTACTTGTTAGATATTACTGCATGGTCGGAACTAGAAGCACAAGCATTTCGCTACACTCGCATTATTAACATCTGCTAACCATGTGTATGTGACCAATAAAATGTTATTTAATTTGATTTTAAATTTGAGAGTTGGCTAGCTTGAACGTGATGGAGAGAAAGTTCTGGGGTGACTTCCTCAATGGAGTGTGATACATCTCTAGCAGTGGCGGTCAGTGCCGTTTAAGATGAGGGAGGACAATTTTTTTTCATGAGCATGGCCTTATTTCTATTACAGCATATTGGATGACTGTATCAAGATGTTGATACAACCCAGCCTATGAATGAAAGTTTACAACGTAGGTGCACACAGGTCGAGAGACAAATTTGAGGTGACAGTGACACATGGACAGACTCTGACATTCAATACCGCCTTGCCTGCATCTAGCTGATCTAGGTTGTAATCATTAGTCCAACAGTTGCAAACAAGAGTTTCTATTGGACAAATTCAGGTATGTTTATCCCCGTTTTGTTCCGTTTGCTTCCGTGTAAGAAATGTTTTTCAACAGAATCAGCGGAATGAATACACCCCTGATCACACGTAAACACAGTTCACTTTAATAGCAGCCATGTTGTATTCCTTCTCGCATCTATGCGCTCTCCTCTCACCTCTTCCCTTCGCTTGTGGATTTCAATGCACAACACATCAGCTGTATGTGACCAGGCGGAAAAACCTTTCCAAGCCAAACCATATCATACCTGCTACACACAGCCTACATCGTTGTCACCATATTAGCTAAAGTAACGTCATAGTCAACATAGCTAATAGAACTAACACGCTTCTCCTTCATTTTGGAAGAAATTCATTTGTTCAATGCTGTTCAACTAATTGTCATTCTCTCTCTTTGAGTCAACTACTCACTACATTTTATGCACTGCAGCGCTAGCTAGCTGTAGCTTATGCTTTCAGTTCTAGATGAATTCTCTGATCCTTTGATTGGGTGGACAACATGTCAGTTCATGTTGCAAGAGCTCTGATAGGTTGGAGGACATCCTCCGAAAGATGACATAATTACTGTGTAAGTCTATGGAAGGGGGTGAGAACCATGAGCCTCCTAGGTTTTGTATTGAAGTCAATGTACCCAGAGGAGGACGGAAGATAGCTGTCCTCCGGCTACACCATCGTGCTACCCTACAGAGTGCTGTTGAGGCTACTGTAGACCTTCTTTGCAAAATACTGTGTTTTAATCAATTATTTGTGACGTGATTATATTTAGTATAGTTTTATCTAAAAGGATAACTTTTATTTTTATGAAATTCACTAAGGAAGATGGTCCTCCCCTCCCTCCTCTAAGGATTCTCCACTGATCTCTAGATGGAGATATTCAACACATCAAAGCTGTAGATGGTGAGATAATTCTTATCTATGGAAGCAGGGCTATGGTGAGTTACAGCAATGCCTTAGCATTCACAATGGATTATATGCTGTTCATCATATCTTCTGGCGACTTTGCCAAGGAACGTTACAGCGTTATCCACAATGGATGGGGAGTGTTCATTTCAGAAGTGACTAGAATAGAAAATGAGGAGAAAGAACTAAACCAGACTGAAAAACTCAACATACAGGCTCAGTTTAGCTTGATCACCAATAATCTAGTGAGATAGGGAACCTGGATAACATTAATAACCTTTGGCTGATGTTGCCTCAATGTTGGATTTCCAACCTCATCCTTTCCAACATTCTCTGATATCGGGCCAACATTTCTGTTTCTCTTCTGCAATATTGTGTTATTAACCATGGAGTCCCCAAACTAAAGACTATTGACTGACATCACCAGCTATAGAGTAGATTATATCTATAGACACCAGTAGTAGAGTATATCTATAGACACCAGTAGTAGAGTATATCTATAGACACCAGTAGTAGAGTATATCTATAGACACCAGTAGTAGAGTATATCTATAGACACCAGTAGTAGAGTATAAAGACACCAGTAGTAGAGTATATCTATAGACACCAGTAGTAGAGTATATATAAAGACACCAGTAGTAGAGTATATCTATAGACACCAGCAGTTGAATATATCTATAGACACCAGTAGGAGAGTATACTGTAAATAAAGACACCAGTAGTAGAGTGTATATATAAAGACAACAGCAGTAGAGTATATCAATAGACACCAGTAGGAGAGTATACTGTATATAAAGACACCAGTAGTAGAGTATATATAAAGACAACAGCAGTTGAATATATCTATAGACACCAGTAGGAGAGTATACTGTATATAAAGACACCAGTAGTAGAGTGTATATATAAAGACAACAGCAGTAGAGTATATCTATAGACACCAGTAGGAGAGTATACTGTATATAAAGACACCAGTAGTAGAGTATATATAAAGACAACAGCAGTTGAATATATCTATAGACACCAGTAGGAGAGTATACTGTATATAAAGACACCAGTAGTAGAGTATATCTATAGACACCAGCAGTAGAGTATATCTATAGACACCAGCAGTAGAGTATATCTATAGACACCAGTAGGAGAGTATATCTACAGACACCAATAGGAGAGTATATCTAAAGACACCAATAGGAGAGTATATCTATAGACACCAATAGGAGAGTATATCTATAGACACCAGTAGGAGAGTATATCTATATACACCAGTAGGACAGTATATCTATAGACACCAGTAGGAGAGTATACTGTATATAAAGACACCAGTAGTAGAGTATATCTATAGACACCAGCAGTAGAGTATATCTATAGACACCAGCAGTAGAGTATATCTATAGACACCAGTAGGATAGTATATCTACAGACACCAATAGGAGAGTATATCTAAAGACACCAATAGGAGAGTATATCTATAGACACCAGTAGGACAGTATATCTATAGACACCAGTAGGACAGTATATCTATAGACACCAGTAGGATAGTATATCTACAGACACCAGTAGGAGAGTATATCTAAAGACACCAATAGGAGAGTATATCTATAGACACCAATAGGAGAGTATATCTATAGACACCAGTAGGACAGTATATCTATAGACACCAGTAGGACAGTATATCTATAGACACCAGTAGGATAGTATATCTACAGACACAAATAGGAGAGTATGTCTATAGACACCAGTAGGACAGTATATTCTATAGACACCAGTAGGAGAGTATATCTATAGACACCAGTAGGAGAGTATATCTATATACACCAGTAGTAGAGTATATCTATATACACCAGTAGGAGAGTATATCTATAGACACCAGTAGGATAGTATATCTACAGACACAAATAGGAGAGTATGTCTATAGACACCAGTAGGACAGTATATTCTATAGACACCAGTAGGAGAGTATATCTATAGACACCAGTAGGAGAGTATATCTATATACACCAGTAGGAGAGTATATCTATATACACCAGTAGTAGAGTATATCTATATACACCAGTAGTAGAGTATATCTATAGACACCAGTAGGAGAGTATATCTATATACACCAGTAGGACAGTATATCTATAGACACCAGTAGGAGAGTATACTGTATATAAAGACACCAGTAGTAGAGTATATCTATAGACACCAGCAGTAGAGTATATCTATAGCCACCAGCAGTAGAGTATATCTATAGACACCAGTAGGATAGTATATCTACAGACACCAATAGGAGAGTATATCTAAAGACACCAATAGGAGAGTATATCTATAGACACCAGTAGGACAGTATACTATAGACACCAGTAGGACAGTATATCTATAGACACCAGTAGGATAGTACATCTACAGACAACAACAGTAGAGTATATCTACAGACACAAATAGGAGAGTATGTCTATAGACACCAGTAGGACAGTATATCTATAGACACCAGTAGGAGAGTATATCTATAGACACCAGTAGGAGAGTATATCTATATACACCAGTAGTAGAGTATATCTATATACACCAGTAGGAGAGTATATCTATAGACACCAGTAGGAGAGTATATCTATATACACCAGTAGGACAGTATATCTATAGACACCAGTAGGAGAGTATATCTATAGACACCAGTAGTAGAGTACAGTGCATTTGGAAAGTATTCAAAGCCCTTGACATTTTCCAAATTTTTTTACGTTACAGCCGTTTTCTAAAATTGATTAAATGTTTTTTCTCCATCAATCTACATACAATATCCCATAATGACAAAGCAAAAAAATGTTTTTTAGAAATGTTTGCAAATGTATATAACACAAACTGTAATATAACATTTACATAAGTATTCAAACCCTTTACTCAGTACTTTGTTGAAGCACCTTTCGCACTGATTACAGCCTTGATTCTTACTGGGTAAGACGCTACAAGCTTGGCACACCTGTTTTTGGGTAGTTTCTCCCATTCTTCTCTGCAGAACCTCTCAAGATCTGTCACGTTGGATGGGGAGCGTCGCTGCACAGCTATTTTCAGGTCTCTCCAGAGATGTTCGATCAGGTTCAAGTTTGGGCTCTTGCTGTGCCACTCAAGGACATTCATAGACTTGTCCCGAAGCCACTCCTGCGTTGTCTTGGCTGTGTGGTTAGGGTCATTGTCTTGTTGGAAGGTGAACCTTCGCGCCAGTCTGAGGTCCTGAGCGCTCAGGAGGAGGTTTTCATCAAGAATCTCTCTGTACTTTGCTCCGTTCATCTTTCCCTCAATCCTGACTAGTCTCCCAGTCCCTGTTGCTGAAAAACATCCCCAAAGCATGATGCTGCCACCACCATGCTTCACCGTAGGGATGGTGCCAGGTTTCTTCCAGACGTGACGCTTGGCATTCAGGCCAAAAAGTTACATCTTTGTTTCATCAGGCCTGATTGGTGGAGTGCTACAGAGATGGTTGTCCTTCTGCAAGGTTCTCCCATCTCCACAGAGGAACTCTAGAGCTCTGTCAGTGACCGTCGTGTTGTTGGTCACCTCCTTGACCAAGGCCCTTCTCCCCCGATTGGTCAGTTTGGCCAGGCGGCCAGCTTTAGGAAGAGTCTTGGTGGTTCCAAACTTCTTCCATTTAAGAATGATGGCGGCCACTGTATTCTTGGGGACCTTCAATGCTGCAGACATTTTTTGGTACCCTTCCCCAGATCTGTGCCTCTACACAATCCTGTTTCGGAGCTCTACGGACAATTCGTTCGACCTCATGGCTTGGTTTTTGCTCTGACATGCACTGTCAACTGTGTGCCTTTCCAGATTTAATTTACCACAGGTGGACTCCAATCAAGTTGTAGAAACATCTCAAGAATGATCAATGGAAACAAGATGCACCTGAGCTCAATTTCGAGTCTCATAGCAAAGGTATTTCTGTATTTTAAAAAAAATAAATGTGCAAACATTTCTAAAAACCTGTTTTAGCTTTGTCATGATGGAGTATTGTGTGTAGATTGATGAGGGAAAAAAGTAATTGAATCCTTTTTCTAATAAGACTGTAATGTAACAAAATGTAACAAAAAAAGTCAAGTTTGAGTGAGACCCGGTGCTGCACTCCCATCCTTAAAATGAAATCAATATCGTGATTAAATGTTGCAGGCTTGCTTTGCTACAAATACCTCTCCGTGGCCTTAGATACATGTATGAAATTAAAATAACAGCCACCAGGTTCATCGTGCTGTATGACTCGGCCCTTATTAAACATTCATTGAATTTTTTCTTTTTTTTTCTTCCCCCAGACAGTGCTGCGCTTCAGTGCCACATTTCTCATTTCTATTATCCGCTGCGCTTGTTTGTTTACTTTTGCCGGTGCAGTTGTAAAGGTTTTAATTAGGCTTAAGCATGGTGCACAGTGGACATTGTGTGTGTGTGTGTGTGTGTGTGTGTGTGTGTGTGTGTGTGTGTGTGTGTGTGTGTGTGTGTGTGTGTGTGTGTGTGTGTGTGTGTGTGTGTGTGTGTGTGTGTGTGTGTGTGTGTCAGTCTGCCAGCGTTTGGAGGGACTAGGGGCCTGTGGATTTCTGGAATGAGATTTTCACATCTGTCAGCTTCTCAGCCTGTCCATTGGCACAGGGAGAGGTTTGTTTGTGTGGGGGCGTGGGGGGAGGGGTGTGGACCAGAAGTCCCCACAAGAATAGCAAACAAATATTTGACCAACTGGGGACATTTTGTTGGTCCCCACAAGGTCAAATGCAATTTCTAGGGGGTTTAGGGTTGAGGTTAGAATTAGTGTTAGGAGCTAGGGTTAGTTTTAGTGTTAGGAGCTAGGGTTAAAGTTAAGGTTAGGTTTTTGGGTTAAGGTTAGGGATAACGTTAGGGTTAGGGGTTAGGGAAAATAGGATTTTGAATGGGACTGAATTGTGTGTCCCCACAAGGTTGGTTGTACAAGACTGTGTGTGTGTTCATGCATTCGTGTGTGCGTGCGTTAAAGAGATGGTTTCCACTAAAAGCATGTTCCTAATGAGGTTGTTATCGCTGTAATTCACTCTGCTGTATGAAATGTGAATAAACCCACAATAATGAGAGGACTCGGCACATGGGAATATATTGATGTATATGGGTGATTTATAAACTGGGTGGGTTGAGCCCTGAATGATGATTGGCTGACAGCCGTGGTATATCAGACCACGGGTATGACAAAACATTTCGTTTTACTGCTCTAATGACGTTGGTAAGCAGTTCATAATAGCATTAAGGCACCTTGGGGGTTTGTGATCTATGGCCAATATACCACAGCTAAGGGCTGTGTCCAGGCACTCCGTGTTGCGTCATACATAAGAACAGCCCTTAGCCGTGATATATTGGCCATACACCACACCTCCTCGGGTCTTATTGCTTAATTAACTAACCGGGCAAATGAAGGAAAAGTCAGAGGACATTTTCTGGAGTAAACTACCATGCATTCTGTCTGCCAGTCATTTGACCTTTTCCACTCGAATGTGCACTCTCTCACATACACACACACACATTTGTACAGTTCCAAAGGCTTTCTCCAGACTCTTCCCCCTTGTTCTATCTCTTCTTGTCCTAAGCTTATTTCCCAGGAGTCTAATTTTCACCCCTCCTAACCGCCGTTGTTTACCCACAGTGTTACCTGTTGTTAGTTTTTGAATCGATTTGTGGATTTAATTACTTGCTTCTTGAAGTTTTAGTTGCCATATATTCCCTTGCCCTTGTTCACTGCTCCACTTTATGGACTACATCCACTACCCTGGAACAGGACACATTTCCTTTGCTATATGGCTGTGTCCCAACTGGCACCCTATTCCCTATGTAGTGAAAAGTACTGTAATGTTTCCTCACATTGCCTGCCAATGTCTTTTTGAAGTGGTGGAGACTGGATAGAAACAACACCACTGGTCATATGATCTCTTCCTTATGCTACCTCTCTTTGTCTGTTTCTCACTCTCTCTTTCTGGTTTTCTCTGGCTCTCTTTTCCGTTCACTTTTTCTCTCCTCTCTTCTTCTTTTCTTAGTCAATGTACTGTGTGCCTCAGCTGGTAGAAAATGGCGCTTGCAACGCCTGGGTTGTGGGTTTGTACTTACATGGGGGGCCAGTGTGACAAAGTACAAATATCTATGCCGTCAGTGTGGATAAGTGTCTGCTAAATGAACAAAACATGTATGATCCTTCGCAGAGCTCTATCAAAATGCCTGCGGTCCTAACATTATGTTATATTACAAAAGTCCTGTATGTCCCTTAGTTATTTGACAGTGTTTTCCCAACCAGACGGCTCAACTCGCTGGGCACACACTGGTTGAATCAACGTTGTTTCCACGTTGGCTGAGGGGTTATAAGAGATCTAATCTCTTATGTGTGTGTATGTATGTTTGTGTGCACGGGAGTAAATGTGCGTGCGTCCGTGTATTGAAATTCCATAACCAGCACATTTAATCCCATGCACCACAGTGTGAAGTCAGTGTGACATGGCAGTGCAGAGCCACCTTGCTGCTTGGTTAAAAGATCCAGTGACAATGCCACCTCAATTGTCCCTCTACATTAAAGCTCCATTCAGTGAAAGGCACACACACACACACACACACACACACACACACACACACACACACACACACACACACACACACACACACACACTGTGTAAGAAGATTTTCAACTCATCAAGCGCAGCAGGTTTATACAGGAAATCTGAGTGTTTTCACCAGCTGATATTGCACCAATTAGATTCATCACTGTACCTTAATATGGCGATCTAGTTAGTTGACTAGGTTCTGCACTCACATTCACTCACATTCTCTGATGGCTGCCGCGTCCAAGGTATACCCTTCTGGGTAGTGTAACTTGGTGAGGAAAAAAATGACGTTAAAACATGAGTTCAGTTCACATAACAGGGTTGACCTTAAAATGAGGGGCAGATTTTTTCTGAAGTCTTTATTCATATTAAAAATCGGATTTATTGGATTTTCCATGTGATCTATGTTAAAAGGAACTTCTATTTAATTTGACAGACTTTTAAAATCCAATATTGGTGCACAATTTCTACCTCAAATATCAAAGGGAAAATAGAAAAAAAGGGACTCATTTTGTGGAATGACCCTATTGCTGTAACATGCGTTACTCGCCATGCATGTCTGTTTTCTGCTTTCCCACCACGCCCACCCCAGCCTCCACCTGTTAGGGCTCTGCTTTTGTTTCAGTCAGGTGGATTGGTGTAGCATACCTTGCTCACTGCTTGCAATTACTATTACCTTACACGATGTAAGCTCTGGCAGTGAGCTCCCCCGAAGGAGCAGAGCCAAACGCCAAGACTAACGTACTGCATGTATTGTAATCGTCTAATAAATGGTTAAACGTGGCGTTTCCTGTCTGAACCTCTGTTAGGATGTGGAGAATATCATGCAACTGAGCAACGAGGAAGAGAAGAGGAGAAAGGTGAGATGAAGAGGGAGAGAATGGGTGGGGGGGAAATAGCCGGAGAGGAGAAGAAGGTGGCTTTGAATAAAGAGAGGAGGACGACGAGAAGGGATGGACAAAAGAAAGAAAGGAGGTGGAGAGGAGAACAGCAGCTTTTAAAAACACTGGGAGAGAGGAGGAGGGAGAGAAAGAGGAGGAGGAAATAGGAGGACAGTGGTGTTAATAATGCTAGGAAGAGAATAGAAAGGGTTGAAGGCAGATAGTTGTGGCCGCAAGGCGCAGCATCATCCAGAGTGTCGCTGTTATGCGAGAGGCTTTATTGCCCTTTCAAATATTTACGGAGGAGGAAATTAATGACAGACGCATAGGTATGCTAGCTAGGATACCTTTGCCCACTCTCTTTTCTTCCTCGCTCCTTTCCTCAGCTTTCTCTCCCACTCTCTCTCCTTTACCCTTTCTCTTCTCTCTCGCCGTCAATCTTTCCCTCCCTCTCTTCTCAGTATTAAGTAAGGAGGCAGGTGGTGGGGCTCCACTCAGCAGGTAACAAAGAGCTCTGTCAAGGTCTGAATTTCAAGGTCTGGGAGAGGGAGAAAGAGAGAGAGAGTGTGTGTGTGCCGTGTATGTGTGTGTTTGTGTGTCGTGTGCACGCATACTCTCCCTTTTTCATCTCCCCCTCCTTTCGCTCTCTCCCTCCCTCTGTCTAGCATTCCTCTCTCCCTTCCCTGTCCCACTCACTTCAAAGCTGGCTTTGGGGAGACAGGATTAAAATAAGATATGGGCCCCCTCTGAGCACTGGCGTGTTAATCAGAGAGAGAGAGGGAGAGAGCGAGAGAGAACGAGAGAGAGCAAGAGGCTGCTTTGTCATAATAGCCTGCAGAGCTCTGCAGTAATACGGCCCAATGAGACAGCAGGCAGTATGTGATCGGCCCTCTCTCTCTCACACACACACACACACACACACACACACACACACACACACACACACACACACACACACACACACACACACACACACACACACACACACACACACACACACACACACACACACACACACACACAGGTAAGCCACTGCATGACAATGCTATTAAAAATCACTTCAGAGCGACGCCTGCTGAAAAGTAACTGTGTGATTGATGAAATGTAGAAATAATACTCAGGGTAGGGGAGTTGTGCAGATGCTCCATGCATGTTAATAGGAGCCTTCTGAGGATGGGTAAACTTCAAAACAAAGAGATTGAGCAATGAAGAAGACGGGTCAAAACAGTCACTTCCAGGTAGGGGGTTGCATACGGAAGCTCCTAATTGCCTCTTGCTTTTACGTATGTTTAGAAAGGGATTTCAAGGTGGGAGAGTTTACTTTGAGAGAGGGGGGGGGAGCGGGAGAAAGAGCAGAGTAAGGGAAAGAGAGCGGGAGAGAGTGAAAGAGAGAAAGTAGAAGAGCTTGCTTTGAGAGAGAAAGTGGAGAGAGAGAAGAGGAGGGGGATCAACGGGGTAGAAGATATGGAGAGTGAGAGTGAGATAAATGGTAAGATGGTGGTTGAGAGAACCAGGCAGGCCTATGTCTCCGCTCACTCTGCCCAGCGAGGGTTCTCCTCAGATGGGGCTCGAGAGAAGAAGAGGCCCCTTTGATGGTGATGGATGTGGAAGCGTCTCCTCTATACATCCAGCTCTATGCCTGATGTATCAACTTTGAACTCGTCTTCTTTGTCGCTTCAAAAAGAAAGGACTTAAAATGCTGAAAATGGAGAAAAGAGATGATAGGTACAGACAGAAGGAGGGAAAGAGAGAGAACAGGAGCTATTATCGTAGGCAGGATGCAGAACTAATGAACGTCCCTGTGACTTTGGGCCAGACGCCTGGGAGTTGAGGTGCTGGGAACTGACAGGGGTAATGGCCCACCGCAGCGTAGCACCATTAAAACCTTAAGAGTGCTGCAGGACGTTTGTGTGTGTTCTTCCTTGCCTAAAACTTTTAGAATCTTGATACATCTCCCCCAAATCAACGTTTGTTATGTTTTAATACCTCACAAGGGGTGGGAAGTGGGACCGAGGTTCTATTTCACTACACCATGGGCAGTAGAAATTCAGATACGTGCATTACCAGAAAAGTACAGACCTCAGGCGCAATTGAGCCTTCGGCACTCATAGCCTCAACTACACAGTTCAACCACATACCCATGCATTATCTCGCACACAACACCCATAGCTGAATTCCCAGAACAACAGACACACACATCTTTTGAAGGATATACCTCCCTCTCTCCAACACAAATACTGTAGATCCACAGAAATATTACGTTACACCTGATGCTTTGTGTGTGGGGAGGAGCTATCCTACTGTATGATAAGTATGCCTACAGTTGAAGTAGGAAGTTTACATACACTTAGGATGGAGTCATTAAAACTCGCTTTTCAACCACTCCACAAATTTCTTGTTAACAAGCTATAGTTTTGGCAGGTCGGTTACGACATCAACTTTGTGCATGAAACAAGTAATTTTTCCAACAATTGTTTACAGACAGATTATTTCACTTATAATTCACTGTATCACAATTCCAGTGGGTCAGAAGTTTCCATACACTAAGTTGACTGTGCCTTTAAACAGCTTGGAAAATTCCTGAAAATTATGTCATGGCTTTAGAAGCTTCTGATAGGCATTTTTGACATCATTTGAGTCAATTGGAGGTGTACTTGTGGATGTATTTCAAGGCCTTCCTAAATTGTAGACTTCCACAAGTCTGGTTCATCCTTGGGAGCAATTTCCGAACGCCTGAAGGTACCACGTTCATCTGTACAAACAATAGTACGCAAGTATAAACACCATGGGACCACGCAGCCGTCATACCGCTTAGGAAGGAGACGCGTTCTGTCTCCTAGAGATGAACGTACTTTAATGCGAGAAGTGAAAATCAATCCCAGAACAACAGCAAAGGACCTTGTGAAGATGCTGGAGGAAACGGGTACAAAAGTATCTATATTCACAGTAAAACGAGTCCTATATCGACGTAACCTGTAAGGCCGCTCAGGAAGGAAGAAGCCACTGCTCCAAAACCGCCATTAAAAAAAGCCAGACTGCGGTTTGCAACTGCACATGGGGACAAAGATCGTACTTTTTGGAGAAATGTCCTCTGGTCTGATGAAACACAAATAGAACTGTTTGGCCATAATGACCATCGTTATGTTTGGAGGAAAAAGGGGGAGGCTTGCAAGCCGAAGAACACCATCCCAACCGTGAAGCACGGGGGTGGCAGCATCATGTTGTGGGGGTGCTTTGCTGCAGGAGGGACTGGTGCACATCACAAAATAGATGGCATCATGAAGAAAGAAAATGATGTGGATATATTGAAGCAACATCTCAAGACATCAGTCAGGAAGTTAAAGCTAGGCAAACACACACTCAAAGCCAGCTATCTCACACACACACACCACTCCACCCTACAACAAACACTCAAACACAACACCAGTTGTCCATAGAGAGACAGGAGTCTTTGAAGGTACAACGTTGGGATAGGGAGGAGGCAGCAGTAGCAGTTACGTGACAGTCAGGCTCTTAATTAAGTTAGCATTGTGTCAACTGTAGAACACCGTGGCGGTCGGTGCAGTTTAAGATGAGGGAGGACGCAAATTATTTTCATGAGCATGGCCTTATTTCTATTACAGCATGTTGGATGACTGTTCTTTCCATTCACCCAGATCAACATAACATCGATAGGTTTAGGCTACTTCATGATACTCAAATGTTCCCTGTACCCATCATGAGGTTGCTACAACCTAGCCTGTGAGTGGAAGTTTATAACGTAGATGCACAGGTTAAGAGAACAATTTTAGTTATCAAGGTGACAGACAGTGACACATTCAATACCGCCTTGCTCAATCTTGCCTGCATTTAGCTGATCTAGGGTGTAATCATTAGTCCAACAGTTGCAAACAAGAGTTTCTATTGGACAAATTCAAGTATGTTTAATTTTTTTAAACAAATATGACATTCAATTTCCAAACTGTGAAAGGCAGCAATACGCAACATAGGGTCTTGTCTGCCGGGAAGCCACACAAAGAAGTCTCTAATTAACATTAATGAGACACCTGGGTGGACAAACATTACTCACCTGCAAGGACTGTGCAAGGTTTAATCAAACTAAGGGCCAAACCACTGAATTCTTAAGCAAGTAGTCAATGTAAAAGCTACTTTTCTCTTTCCTGTATGCCTTGGATATAGCACCAACAACACTTTGTTTTGCACAAATGAGCGGGCGTGAAACAAGGTGGACTTTTAGTAGCTCCAGATCTGAGTCAGTGGTTGTTGGGAGAATTCAAGGCCTGGGTGACAAAGACTGAAGGAAAGTACCGGTTCGGTGATACTGATGGTTTCCCGAGAACTGATGACTTCTACGGTTGTGGATGAAGTGACTTTACGTAGCAGGTTAGGAGAATTAGGTCAAGGTTAGGAGAATTAGGTCAAGGTTAGGAGAATTAGGTCAAGGTTAGGAGAATCAGGTCAAGGTTAGGAAAGGCTTAGCTAAAATGCTACAGTTGTCCCCCAAGCAGATGGAGCTGTACTCCATCTCGCCACAACCGTAGAAGCAATCAGTGTCGTCACACCGGGAAGCTGTTCTAAAACAGTACTCACTGCCTACCTCCTGTTGGGAGACTTTCCATTAGCAAACACATCCAGTTAGGTTTGAAATGCAAGGTTAATGTCATGCCCTTTTCCCTGTACCTTGTTTTGCTTCGCTATGGCTTGTAAGTCACTGGTACTTGCTTGCTTTCTTATATCAAGACCAGCATACGAATGAAGCAATGTATTGGGCAAGCATTCTACTGTGTTTGCTCGAGATTATTTCCCAACCCAGCATTTTGTTGACCCTGCTAGACCCTGGTAGAAATGCATAGTCTTCTGTTGTGGCACAAATCCAAGGAGAAATGTATTTCTCAAAGGTTGCCAACATAGGAGGTTGGTGGTACCTGAATTGGGGAGGGCAGGCTCGTGGTAATGGATGGAGCGGAAAAGGCGGAATAGTATCAAAACCATGTGAATCAAATCCATTCCATTCGTTCTAGCCATTATGAGCCGTCCTCCCCTCAGCAGCCTCCACTGGTTACCAACATGCCTAATGCTAATTGGTGTATGTAGTTGTATGTGTTTAGCTGAGCCTAGGGATATGTGTTTGTGTTTTCTGTGTTTTTGTCTCGTTATCAGAAAGAGACAGCTGGTTCCGCAGGCTCTGTGTTTTTGCTGTGTGAAAGAGCTTTCTGTAATGTAAACATAAAATGTTTACGATGTGGCCATGGCACCCAACACACAGATGGTGGGAAAAATATGGCGCTGCGCAAAGATCAAACCAAATCCTACTTTTTCATGCACGATGTTGCTTTGTTAACTCTAGTACGCTTTCACTTTTCAGCCTTAAGCATTTTTAATTGTTTGTATTTGATTTGTCATTCAAAGTGTGTGTGTGTGTGTGTGTGTGTGTGTGTGTGTGTGTGTGTGTGTGTGTGTGTGTGTGTGTGTGTGTGTGTGTGTGTGTGTGTGTGTGTGTGTGTGTGTGTGTGTGTGTGTGTGTGTGTGTGTGTGTGTGTGCGTGTGTGTGTGTGTGTGTTCATTTGAGCAGTCGTGGGTGCGTATCTGAACAATTCATGCATTGCTTTTGGCATCAGCTATATTCCAGGTGAATGCCTGAAGGTAGCTGAGAGGTGTCATTTGAAAAACAAATAACATTTGGAGTCTTGCGCTCCAGTGCTCCTTCGCTGGCAGAACAATTGAAACTCAGGCAGGTGGAATTAGATTTCTGTCAAGTTATCCTCACATTCAGCACAGATCGCTCAAGCATTTTGTGGCCATGGATGTGGAATTACAGACACTGTGGAGTTTTCCTCTTGAGCAGGTTCCTTCTTTCCTTGAAGCAGCTTCTTATGAAGGTTGACTTATAGTGCCTTTATAAAACACATTCGTAGCACCTTTACATATGAATACGTAGCGCATTAGGGAACTGTATGATTATGCAATAAGGCTTAGTTATGACATGATACATCCCACCTTGCTGTTATTGTGATGTGGAAACGTCTAGGAGCAACAACGGCTCAGCCACGAAGTGGTAGGCCACACAAGCTCACAGAACGGGACCGCCGAGTACTGAAGTGTATAAAAATCATCTGTCTTTGGTTGCAACACTCACTACCAAGTTCCAAACTGCCTCTGGAAGCAACGTCAGCACAATAACTGTTCGTCGGGAGCTTCATGAAATGGGTTTCCATGGCCGAGCAGCCACAAACAAGCATAAGATCACTATGCTCAATGCCAAACGTCGGCTGGAGTGGTGTAAATAAACCTCACCACCAATGGACTCTGGAGCAAGGGAAACGCGTTCTCTGGAGTGATGAATCACGCTTCACCATCTGGCAGTACGACGAACGAATCTGGGTTTGGCGGATGCCAGGAGAACGCTACCTGCCCCAATGCATAGTGTCAACGTTAAAGTTTAGTGAAGGAGGAATAATGGTCTGGGGCTGTTTTTCATGGTTCGGGCTAGGCCCCTTAGTTCCAGTGAAGGGAAATCTTAACGCTACAGCGTACAATGACATTCTAGACGATTCTGTGCTTCTGTAACGGCTGTCGGGAGAGAGAGTAGACGAAGGCGCAGCGGAGTTAGTGTTCATCATGATTTTAATTTAATAAAGAACACTATACAAAACAAAACGAGAAAACTGACAGCCAAACAGTCCTGTCAGGTGCAAAACACTCAACAAACACTCAACCCAAAGGAAAAACATGCTCCTTGTGTGTGACTCCCAATCAGCAACAACGAACTTCAGCTGTGCCTGATTGGGAGCCACTCACGGCCCAAAACAAAGAAATACAAAAAACCTAGAAAACGAACATAGAACGCCCACCCAATGTAACACCCTGGCCTAACCAAAATAAAGAACAAAAAAACCCTCTCTATGGCCAGGGCGTTACAGCTTCCAACTTTGTGGCAACAGTTTGGGGAAGGCCCTTTCCTGTTTCATCATGAAAAAGCCCTTGTGCACAAAGCGAGGACCGTACAAAAATGGTTTGTTGAGATCGGAAGAACACAGAGCCCTGACCTGTGGAAGAACACAGAGCCCTGACCTCAACCCCATCGAACGCCTTTGGGATGAATTGGAACGCTGACTGCGAGCCAGGCCTAATCGCCCAACATCAATGCCTGACCTTACTAATGCTCTTGTGGCTGAATGGAAGCAAGTCCCCGTAGCAATATTCCAACATCTAGTGGAAAGCCTTCCCAGAAGAGTGGAGGCTGTTAGAGCAGCAAAGAGGGGACCAACTCCATATTGATGCCCATGATTTGGAATGAGATGTTCGATGAGCATGTGTCCACATACTAGTGTATCTGGGAATTACTCTGTAGTGTATATGTGTACAAACACAAATGGGCTTACGCACACACACAATTTTTCTTTCATCCGCCAACCCACACACACTCACACTTGCTCTGACACACACATGCACTCCCTCTTTCTCACTCACACACACGGAAGCCCAATAACAATCTGAAGGCTGCCAGTAACTTTTAAACTGAAGTGATCCCTGGTGAGCCACCGTAGATGGACAAGAAGCATCGATGCGTGGGAAACATTGAGCCCGAAACAGCCCTCTGAAAACCCACTCGCTTCCTCAATTTAAAGTCATCTGGGCTTTTAACTTAATCGGCTCGATTCTCCAATGCTTTCTCCCTAAGAGCATCATGATCTCTTGAGTCAAGTCACTTAAATCGGGTCACCCGTTAAGCTTCGCCGCGAGAGACTCTAGTCTCTCATAACTCATGCTGATATCATGAGAAACGTCTATCCCAGCCGCAGCTCTGCCGTAACACCGGTGTAGAGCGGATTTCCGTTCCGCGGTGTGATTTGTACAATTCCTTGTTGAGCTTGTCAGGGAGCTGGGTTTTACGCGTGACAGTGTTGATGTTTAACTCATTGTCACACACTATCTGAGCTATCTGAGCAGCTAACTGATCACTGCAGCTGTACATAGTCCATCTGTACATTTGTATTTATTTGATTTATTTCACCTTTCTTTAACCAGGTAGGCAAGTTGAGAACACGTTCTCATTTACAATTGCGACCTGGCCAAGATAAAGCAAAGCAGTTTGACACATACAACAACACAGAGTTACACATGGAGTAAAACAAACCTACAGTCAATAATATAGTAGGAAAATAAGTCTATATACAAAGTGAGCAAATGAGGTGAGATAAGGGAGGTAAAGGCAAAAAAGGCCATGGTGGCGAATTAAATACAATATAGCAAGTAAAACACTGGAATGGTAGATTTGTAGTGGAAGAAAGTGCAAAGTAGAAATAGAAATAATGGGGTGCAAAGGAGCAAAATAAATAAATAAATAAATACAGTAGGGGAAGAGGTAGTTGTTTCGGCCAAAATATAGATGGGCTATGTACAGGTGCAGTGATCTGTGAGCTGCTCTGACAGCTGGTACTTAAAGCTAGTGAGGGAGATAAGTGTTTCCAGTTTCAGAGATTTTTGTAGTTTGTTCCAGTCATTGGCAGCAGAGAGCTGGAAGGAGAGGCAGCCAAAGGAGGAATTGGCTTTGGGGGTGACCAGAGAGATATACCTGCTGGAGCGCGTGCTACAGGTGGGTGCTGCTATGGTGACCAGCGAGCTGAGATAAGGGGGAACTTTACCTAGCAGGGTCTTGTAGATGACCTGGAGCCAGTGGGTTTGGCGATGAGTATGAAACGAGGGCCAGCCAACGAGAGAGTACAGGTCGCAGTGGTGGGTAGTATATGGGGCTTTGGTGACAAAACCAATGGCACTGTGATAGACTGCATCCAATTTATTGAGTAGCCCACCCAATCTTCCTACCTCATCCCCATACTGTTTTTATTTACTTTTCTGCTCTTTTGCACACCAGTATTTCTACTTGCACATCATCATCTGCTCATTTATCACTCCAGTGTTAATCTGTTAAATTGTAATTCTTCGCTACTATGGCCTATTTATTGTCATACCTCCTTATGCCTTTTGCACACACTGTATATAGACTTTCTTTTATTTCCTACTGTGTCATTGACTTGTTTATTGTGTTATTGGCTTGTTTATTGTTTATTCCATGTGTAACTCTGTGTTGTTGTCTGTGTCACACTGCTTTGCTTCATCTTGGCCAGGTCGCAGTTGTAAATGAGAACTTGTTCTCAACGAGCCTATCTGGTTAGATAAAGGTGAAATAAAAATTCTAATTTAAAAAAAAATGGTGTTTGCTCTCCTCTCCATCTCTCCTTCTCAGATTTGATCCCCTGTTCTTATTTCTTTATTTCAAAGCCCGCTGGGTTTTCATTAATGAAGGAGCGCTAGTGTAAATGCAGGTTTGCCGGCTGGGTGTCAGCTCTGTGTGTACTCTGGCTTACACTGTACTAATGTATTTTATTATCCAATACTGTAGTGGACTGTTTCACTGTAGGGTTGGTGAGGTTGAAACTTGAGTACACGTCATACAGATGCAGTATCAGTGATTCTTTGTTCTTTAGTACCTTCATTTTTATCTGTCTACACCATAGGATAGTTTTCTCCAACCCAGGTCCTGCAGCGCTGTAAGGTTTAGTTCTAGATGATGATTCAAGTTGAATCTGGTCTGTTGATGCTGAGCTGGAATGATCTGGAGCCAGCGGTGACTTCATACTGTATACAAGAGTGTCCCTTTAACCCTTTGCCCCATTTCAAATGCACTGTGACTGGCTTACATGAATCACTGGAGGATGGGGACTTGTAGGGCGCTCCGTTGGGGCCAACGTCTCTCCTCTGCTCTCTCTTCCCTCTCTACTCCTCTCCTCTCTCTCCCTCTCCTATCTCTGAACTGTCCCGCTGCAAAATGGCCCAGTTTGGATGATGACACACATACAGACTTTTATAAATGACCCTCCTCCAATTCCACTGTGTCTGAAATCGCTTCCTCTCTGGCATTTGACAGGCTTCAGAACACTTCATTTTTAGAACTTCTCTCTAAGTCTCTGTATTAAAGTTCTAATATGCCCCTTTGGGCTTTGTGGGGAAGAGACTGTTGTTCAGTTGTACAGTGAGAGTGTTTTGGAGCTACTGTGATGCTCTTTGTGGGATAATGAGGAAAGGGCCTTGACAGCTTACTGAGCATAGATCTATTGTCTAGTTACTCTGGCCATTGGCCCTTAAACTGGGATAAATGGTATTTAAAAAACTTTAAGAAAAAGTCAAAATGTTTTACCCAAGATGCAGTTACTTGGATATATTTTTTTACACTGGATATTGATGGGTGAAGGAAGTTGTGTATATTCTATGCATGACCGCTGAATTTGGTTATTGTCAACGGAATACAGCTTGATATCAGAACACACCGAGGAGGAAATATGTATGGTGTGAGAGGTGTGACATTTGTGGCACCTGCCTACACACACCTCATATTCCAAGATGGCGTAGCAGTTCAGACGTCCTTTACCCTCCTCTTGTCGTGTCCCGTGTATATATATATTTACATATTTTTCTTCGCATTATCTTTTTACATTTTTTATTTTTATTTTTCTTCTAAAACTCAACCTCAAAGCACTCTCCTGCAACCCGCCTCACCAATTTAAAAAAGAAAGTATTATTTACCTCAAATCCGAAATCCACAACAGAAGCTAGCCAGAGGTTAGCCATTTTCACTGGCTAACGTTGGAGTTCAGCTAGCCACGGTTAGCTGTCCTCAGCTATCCGTTAGCTCGAAAAGCTATCGCCAGTTTTTGTACAGCGCGACTCAGACCAGACCATACCGGACCTATTCTCTCTCCTTTTCCCGATTTCTACCACAGGCTCAGGACATTTACACCTGGATCTTGCAGCTAACTAGCTGCTACCTGAGTGACTATTGGCAACGTCGGTCCCGGAATTAACACACATTATCCCGGAGCTAACCAGCTGAAGAGTTCCGTCAGCCACTCGTGGGCTTTTCCTGAGCTAGCCAGCTGAAGTGTCCCCTGGGCTACAATCACCTATCCTGACCAGCTTTACTGCCGATGCGGAGCCCCATTGGGCCCTCACGACTGGACCACCGACGTTATCTGGCCGAGGGAGTTATCCAACTGGCCCCTCCGTCGCGACGTAACCTGATCGCCCATCTGCGGCCCACTAATCGTTAATCGTTAGCTGTCTTATCGGCTGCGATCTGAATAGGTCTATCGGACACTTTTCTTGGGCCACTATAACTAACTATTTTGCCAACTTGGACTGGTCCCCCCTTCCACACGGAACCCCACTAACCCACAGACGGAAACGCACGAGGTGGCTAAAAACAGACCTCCCTCCATCTTCCACCAGCTTGCTACCTATGGCCCGGCTAGCTGTCTGAATCTCACTGGACCCTTTGATCACTCGGCTAAGCATGCCTCTCCTCAATGTCAATATGCAATGTCCATTGCTGTTCTGGTTAGTGTTTATTGGCTTATTTCACTGTAGAGCCTCTAGCCCTGCTCATTATACCTTATCCAACCTCTCAGTTCCTCCACCCACACATGCTATGACATCTTCTGGTTTCAATTATGTTTCTAGAGACAATATCTCTCTCATCATCACTAAATGCCTAGGTTTACCTCCTCTGTATTCACATCCCACCATACCTTTGTCTGTACATTATACCTTGAAGCTATTTTATCGCCCCCAGAAACCTGCTCCTTTTTCTCTCTATTCTGGACGTCACAGACGACCAATTCTTATAGCTTTTAGCCGTACCCTTATACTCATTCTTCTCTGCTCCTCTGGGGATGTAGAGGTGAATCCAGGCCCTGCAGTGCCTGGCTCCACTCCTACTCCCCAGGCGCTCTCTTTTGATGACTTCTGTAACCATAATAGCCTTGGATTCATGCATGTTAACATTAGAAGCCTCCTCCCTAAGTTTGTTTTATTCACTGCTTTAGCATACTCTGCCAACCTGGATGTCCTAGCTGTGTCTGAATCTTGGCTTAGGAAGTCCACCCAAAACTCTGAAATCTTCATCCCTAACTACAACGTTTTCAGACAAGATAGAACGACCAAAGGGGGCGGTGTTGCAATCTACTGCAGAGATAGCCTGCAGAGCTCTGTCCTGCTATCCAGGTCTGTACCCAAACAATTTGAACTTCTACTTTTAAAAATCCACCTCTCCAAAAACAAGTCTCTCACCGTCGCCGCCTGCTATAGACCCCCCTCGGCCCCTAGCTGTGCTCTGGACACCATATGTGAACTGATTGCCCCCCATCTATTTTCAGAGCTCGTGCTACTAGGTGACCTAAACTGGGACATGCTTAACACCCCAGCCATCCTACAATCCAAGCTTGATGCCCTCAATCTCACACAAATTATTAATGAACCCACCAGGTACAACCCCAAAGCCGCAAACACTGGCACCCTCATAGATATCATCCTAACCAACGTGCCCTCTAAATACACCTCTGCTGTTTTCAACCAAGATCTCAGCGATCACTGCCTCATTGCCTGCACCCGTAATGGTTCAGAGGTCAAACGACCTCCACTCATCACTGTCAAACGCTCCCTGAAACATTTCAACGAGCAAGCCTTTCTAATCGACCTGGCCCTGGTATCCTGGAAAAATATTGACCTCATCCCGTCAGTAGAGGATGCCTGGTTATTTTTTTTAAATGCCTTCCTCACCATCTTAAATAAGCATGCCCCTTTCAAGAAATTTAGAACCAGGAACAGATATAGCCCTTGGTTCTCCCCAGACCTGACTGCCCCTAACCAACACAAAAATATCCTGTGGCGTTCTGCATTAGCATCGAACTGCCCCCGCGATATGCAACTTTTCAGAGAAGTTAGAAACCAATACACACAGGCAGTTAGAAACGCCAAGGCTAGCTTTTTCAAACAGAAATTTGCTTCCTGCAACTCAAACTCTAAAAAGTTTTGGGACACTGTAAAGTCCATGGAGAATAAGAACACCTCCTCCCAACTGCCCACTGCACTGAGGATAGGAAACTCTGTCACCACCGATAAGCCCACTATAATTGAGAATTTCAATAAGCATTTTTCTACGGCTGGCCATGCTTTCCACCTAACTACCCCTACTGCATTCAACAGCACTGCACCCCCCACAGCTACTCGCCCAAGCCTCCCCCATTTCTCCTTCTCCCAAATCCATTCAGCTGATGTTCTGAAAGAGCTGCAAAATCTGGACCCCTACAAATCAGCTGGGCTTGACAATCTGGACCCTTTCTTTCTAAAATTATCTGCCGAAATTATTGCAACCCCTATTACTAGCCTGTTCAACCTCTCTTTCGTGTCGTCTGAGATTCCCATAGATTGGAAAGCAGCTGCTGTCATCCCCCTCTTCAAAGGAGGTGACACTCTTGACCCAAATTGCTACAGACCTATATCCATCCTACCCTGCCTTTCTAAGGTCTTCGAAAGCCAAGTCAACAAATAGATTACCGACTATTTCGAATCCCACCGCACCCTCTCCGCTATGCAATCTGGTTTCAGAGCTGGTCATGGGTGCACCTCAGCCACGCTCAAGGTCCTAAACGACATCGTAACCGCCATCGATAAGAAACAATACTGTGCTGCCGTATTCATTGACCTGGCCAAAGCTTTTGACTCTGTAAATCACCACATCCTCATCGGCAGACTCAGTAGCCTTGGTTTCTCAAACGATTGCGTCGCCTGGTTCACAAACTACTTCTCTGATAGAGTTCAGTGTGTCAAATCGGAGGGCCTGCTGTCCGGACCTCTGGCAGTCTCTATGGGGGTACCACAGGGTTCAATTCTTGGGCCAACTCTTTTCTCTGTATACATCAATGATGTCGCTCTTGCTGCTGGTGAATCTCTGATCCACCTCTACGCAGACGACACCATTCTGTATACTTCTGGCCCTTCTTTGGACACTGTGTTAACAACCCTCCAGACGAGCTTCAATGCCATACAACTCTCCTTCCGTGGTCTCCAACTGCTCCTAAATACAAGTAAAACTAAATGCATGCTCTTCAACCGATCGCTGCCTGCACCTGCCCGCCTGTCCAGCATCACTTCTCTGGACGGTTCTGACTTAGAATTTGTGGATAACTAGAAATACCTAGGTGTCTGGCTTGACTGTATACTCTCCTTCCAGACTCACATCAATCATCTCCAATCCAAAGTTAAATCTAGAATTGGCTTCCTATTTCGCAACAAAGCATCCTTCACTCATGCTGCCAAACATACCCTCGTAAAACTGACCATCCTACCAATCCTCGACTTCGGCGATGTCATTTACAAAATAGCCTCCAATACCCTACTCAACAAGCTGGATGCAGTCTATCACAGTGCCATCCGTTTTGTCACCAAAGCCCCATATACTACCCACCACTGCGACCTGTACGCTCTCGTTGGCTGGCCTTCGCTTCATAATCGTCGCCAAACACATTGGCTCCAGGTCATCTACAAGACCCTGCTAGGTAAAGTCCCCCCTTATCTCCGCTCACTGGTCACCATAGCAGCACCCACCTGTAGCACGCGCTCCAGCAGGTATATCTCTCTGGTCACCCCTAAAGCCAACTCCTCCTTTGGTCGTCTCTCCTTCCAGTTCTCTGCTGCCAATGACTGGAACGAACTACAAAAATCTCTGAAACTGGAAACACTTATCTCCCTCACTAGCTTTAAGCACCAGCTATCAGAGCAGCTCCCAGATCACTGCACCTGTACATAGCCCATCTATAATTTAGCCGAAACAACTACCTCTTCCCCTACTGTATTTATTTATTTTATTTATTATTTTGCTCCTTTGCACCATATTATTTATATTTGAACTTTGAACTTTCTTCAAATTATAATTCTACCATTCCAGTGTTTTACTTGCTATACTTTATCCTCTTGAGGATACCGTAGGATAGGGGGCGCCACAGCGCATTTTGAAAAAAAATCGTTCCCATTTTCAACGGCCTACTAATCAAACTCAGAAGATAGGGCATGCATATACTTATTATATATGGATAGAAAACACTCTAAAGTTTCTAAAACTGTTTGAATGGTGTCTGTGAGTATAACAGAACTCAAATGGCAGTCAAAACCCCGAGACCGATTGAAACAGGAAGTGGAATTCTGAATTGTGGACTCGACTTCTCATCTTTCCTTATTAATCACACCGTTAACCATGGTTCAGTGAGCACTTCCTATTGCTTCCACTAGATGTCGCCAGTCCTTTCACAGTGGTTTGAGCCTTATAGAGTCAAAACTCAGTGAATGACACGAGTTTGAAATTGGTCACAGGGGATGGGCCATCACCATTATGACGCCGGCGGCCATGTCTGCCCCCACCTTTGGATACGGTTTTAAAGGCCATGACATCATCCCCCTCGAATCTTATTGGCTCTCTTGGTGTTAGAGGCCCTGAAGATTTATTTTATACAACGTTTGACATGTTTGAACGAACCTACATGCGCGAGCATTGCATTTATTCTGAACTTCAGCCCTGCGCTTGGAGAGAGCCATAGGACGCGCTACCAACATCAGGCTAATGGAACGTGAAGTATGGACTTTTTGACCGAAAATACATCTGTTGTGGACCTGGGATGCTTTCTGATGAAGACAACTAAAGGTAGGCGATTATTGACAATATTATACAAGATAAGATGTGACATGCGATTCTTTCCAAGATGGCGCCGAGCTCTGTATATTAGCTAATTTTCTGAGTATCGCATCTCCTTTTATCGCAAAGTGTGATTACCCAGTAAAGTTAATTTAAAATCTGGTATGACGGGTGTTCTCAAGAGATATTCATCTATAAATGTTAGATTGACAATATACATTTAAAAAATCGTTATAGGATAGTAATTTAGGGAAATGTAGCATTGTTTACCGGGACGCTTTTGAGGGGAAATTATGTAGTCAACCTCAGACAGAGATGTAAAATGCTGTTTTTATATATAAATATGACCTTTATTGAACAAAAGAATGCATGCATTGTATAACATGATGTCCTAGGGGTGCCATCTAATGAAGTTTGTAAAAGGTTAGTGCTGCATTTAGCTGTTTTTTGATTATATGTGATGCAAGTGGTTGGTCGGAAAATGGCTATGAAGCTGCTTTTTACGATGGACTCATCTAATATAATCTAATGATTTGCTTTTCCTGTAAAACCTTTTTGAAATCGGACGACGTGGGTCGATTCAGGAGAGGTGTAACTATAAAAAAAAAAAAAAAAAAAAAAAAAAAAAATTTTAAATTATGATTTTTTTTTAATGCTAATTGGCGATATGATTTTTCGCTGAAGAGGATATTATTTACTTTGCCACCATGGCCTTTTTTTGCCTTTACCTCCCTTATCTCACATCATTTGCTCACATTGTATATAGTCTTATTTTTGTCTACTGTATCATTGATTGTATGTTGTTTTACTCCATGTGTAACTCTGTGTTGTTGTATGTTGTCGAACTGCTTTGCTTTATCTTGGAGAGGTCGCAATTGTAAATGAGAACTTGTTCTCAACTTGCCTACCTGGTTAAATAAAGGTGAAATAAAAAATAAAAAACACCCAAACACACACACACAAGCAAGCATGCATTTCCCTTACATGAATGTGCATTAATAATAAGGCAAAGGTGTTCGTGTTCTTCCAGGGCTAGCTAGGTAGCGGCGTAGCACCAGCCTGCATACTGATTGTGTTGTAACACCGCTGTGTGAGAGGGTCACCACAGCTGGTGTGATGCTACTTCCTCTCATCCCATGGAAACACGTTTAATTAGAACACCAGAGGGCGAGAGAGAGACAGGGAGAGAATGAGGGAGAGGAGAAAGAGGGAGGGCTGCGAACGAGCCATGATAATGAAACTCAACCAGACTGGAGGGAGAGATATAGACTGAGAAAGGGGAAGGGAAAGAGAGATGGAGAGAGGTGTCATTACCTATAAGGCTGTGGTCAACAGAAAAGACAATCACAACGAAAAGGGAGGACAAACATCAATGAAAACAGGGGCATCTTGTCCAATTTCAAAGGCCAGAGAAGTAACATCAGTGGGAGCCTACACTAGAGCACTGCTTCTTAGTGCAACTTTAGCATTTGACCATATTAGAGACCAGATCGTGGTGTAAATCCTCACTGGGCAGGAAAACGGCTCAAGCGAGGAGGGGAACCAGCAGGATTAGCATGCGTCTATGGGAGCCAGTGGGTCTAAGTGGGTTTGCATGTGCGTACCTGTGTGTGTGGGCTCGCCGGGCGAATACTAAAGCCAAACATTATCTACGTCTCTCTCTCTCTACAGTCAGGAGATGTGAGATGCCCCTGCTGGAAGATGAAAGGAGAGGAAGCGCTGGATGACTCGCCCAGGCCTCTTCTCCTCCTCACCGCCCCGGGTTCATCATTATTCATTAACCAAGCCAAAGAAGTGTGTGTGTGTGTGTGTGTGTGTGTGTGTGTGTGTGTGTGTGTGTGTGTGTGTGTGTGTGTGTGTGTGTGTGTGTGTGTGTGTGTGTGTGTGTGTGTTCATTGTAGACGGAGAAGCTTGTTCTCCAGACTGTACCAGATTAGCCTCACTCCATCACACACACACACACACACACCATCAGCCCACTGCCTATTAACCATCACTCACTCTCTCACGCGCACACACTCACACCATCAGCCCACTGCCTATTAACCATCACTCACTCTCTCTCTCACACACACACACACACACACACACACACACACACACACACACACACACACACACACACACACAAGATAGCGATTCTGGAGAGAGCCAGGAATTTGAGAGGATCCAACATCTTCCTCAACGAGGACTACTCTGAAGCTGTACGCCAGAAGCGGGAAAAACTTAACCCAGCTATGAAAGCTGCCAAAGAGCGTGGGCTCATTGCTTACATCCACCCTCCCTCCCAAAAGCCTGGGAGGAGTGAGAGAGCCAAGCCTCCAGGTCAGTAGCTTCAGCCCACCATCACACACATACATCAACTGACACTCACAAGTGCCTGATTGACAGACTATTAGCTAAGCAATGTTTTTACTTTACTTTTTATATATACTGTATATGTATTATGTCTATCTCCAATATGCTAACCGGGAAAGTCGCTTTAGAAATAAGTTTAATGAAATCAATAACTTGCTAACATCGGATAACATTCATATACTGGCCGTTTCGGAAACTCACGTAGATAATTCCTTTGATGATACAGCGGTAGCAATACAAGGATATACTGTAACATCTACAGAAAATACAGGAATGCCTATGGGCAAGGTTGTTGTATATGTTCAGAGACATACACTGCGTGCACAATTATTAGGCAAGTGAGTATTCTGATCTTATCATTGTTTCTATTCACATTTTCGAACTCCAAACCATATAAACTTGAATGCTTATTGGATTCAATCATTTTCAGGTGATATGTATTTGTGTAATGAGGGAGGGTGTGGCGAAAGTGAATAACACCTTATGTCAAGGTGTGCATAATTATTAGGCAGCCTCATTACCTCAGGTAAAATGGGCCAAAAAAGAAATTTAACTGACACTGAAAAGCCAAAAATGTAAAATGCCTTTCAGACGGATGCGATACTCTTTAAATAGCTAAACTATTGAGGTGTGACCACCGGACATTCAAACGTTTTGTTGCGAATAGTCAACTGGGGCGCAAAAAACGCATGGGGAAGAAAAGGCGCAAATTAACTGCAAAAGACTTGAGAAGAATTAAACATCAAACTACCAGGAACCCATTATCCTCCAGTCCCACCGTATTCCAGAACTGCAACCTACCTGGAGTCTTCAGAAGTACAAGGTGTCAAGTGCTCAGAGACATGGCCAAGGCCAAGAAGACTGAAACAAGACCACCACTGAATAAGATTCACAAGTTGAAGCGTCAAGATTTTATGGTTTTATGAACAGATGAAATTAAAGTGACTCTTGATGGACCAAATGGATGGGCCCGTGGCTGGATCAGAAATGGACACAGGGCACCGCTTTGAGTCAGGTGCCAGCAAGGTGAAGGAGGGGTACTGGTATGGGCTGCTATCATTGAGGATGAGGTAGTTGGACCTTTTCGGGTTGAAGATGGACTGAAACTCAACTCCCAAACCTACTGCCAGTTTCTGGAAGATTCTTTCGTCAAACAGTGGTACAGGAAGAAGTCCTCAGCATTCTAGAAGGCCATAATCTTTATGCAGGACAATGCTCCATCACATGCATCCAAGTACTCCACTGCTTGGCTAGCCAGCAAGGGCCTCAAAGATGCCTGAATAATGACCTGGCCCCCTTCCTCACCTGACTTAAATCCTATTGAGAACTTTTGGGCCCTTCTCAAACGTGAGATTTACAGTGATGGAAGACAATACATCTTTTTGAACAGCATTTGGGAGGCTGTGGTTGCTGCTTCAGCGAAAATTGATCGCGAACAGATCAAGAAACTGACAGACTCCATGGATGGAAGGCTCATGGCAGTTATTGAAAATAAGGGTGGCTATATTGGTCACTGAATATTTTTGAAAGGCCAAAAATGTTATAATTGTCATTTTGTGTTACTTATGTTACACTTACTGTAAAAATTGTGAATAAACAAGTGAGTTGAGAGAAATTATTTTTGTAATTTAGTTGCCTAATAATTCTGCACACTTATATATTTCCCGGAGAAAGACAAAACTCACTTTTCCTTTGTTAAACATTCAGGTTTGAGGTTCAATAACATTTTGGATTGACTGAAAGCATTGTGTTTGTTCAACAATAAAATTAATCCAGAGGAATACAATTTGCCTAATAATTGTGCACGCAGTGTATTTCTGTGAAGCTTAGAAAGGATCTCATGTCAAATGTTGTTGAAGTGTTGTGTTGTTGCAGGTTCACCTGCCTCATCTAACACCTCTTCTTTTATGGTGCTGCTATAGGCCAAGTGCTAACAGTCAGGTTTTAAATAATATGTATACAATGCTTGATAGTGTGTGTGATGTTAACAGAGAGGTCTATTTTCTGGGTGACCTGAACATTGACTGGTTAGCAACTAGCTGTCCTCTCAAGACAAAGCTTCTATGACTGATGGCTGTAATATGACCCAAGTTGTCACTCAACCAACTAGAGTGCGTACCAATAGTGTTGGATCTGTGACATCCGATTGTATTGATCATACAGTCACCAATTCTGCAGAGCTTTGGCTGTAGTTGTAACGGCTGTCTGGAAGAGGGAACCAAGGTGCAGCAGAGGATGTGTTCATCATTAGAATTTTAATTCAAAAAACAAGAGAACACTACAAAAATGAACAAAAACGACAGCAAACAGTCCTGTTAGGAAAATATTCTAAACAGAAACAATTACCCACAAAACCCAAAGGAAAAACATGCTCCTTATGTGTGACTCCCAATCAGCAGCAACGAGCTTCAGCTGTGCCTGATTGGGAGCCACACACACGGCCCAAAACAAAGAAATACCAAAACATAGAAAAAGGAACATAGAACGCCCACCCAATGTAACACCCTGGCCTAACCAAAATAAAGAACAAAAAACCCCTCTCTGTGGCCAGGGCGTTACAGTACCCCCCCCCCCCCCCCAAAGGTGCGGACTCCGGCCGCAAAACCTGACTCTGAAGGGGAGGGTCCGGGTGGGCCTTCTTACGGCGGCGGCTCAGGTGCGGGACGTGGCCTCTGCTCCACCCTTGGCGTCGCCCTCTTAGGTGGCGCACCTGGCCGTGCCGAAGGTCTGGTGGGCGACGCTGACTGCGCCCGGCTGGCGGCCGGCGATGGTTGCGCCCGGCTGGCGGGCGACCCTGGCTGCGCCCGGCTGGCGGGCGGCGATGGCTGCGCCCGGCTGGCGGGCGGCGATGGCTGCGCCCGGCTGGCGGGCGGCGATGGCTGCGCCCGCCACTCCGGCAGTTCAGCGCAGTCTGGCCACTCCGGCAGTTCAGCGCAGTCTGGCCACTCCGGCAGTTCAGCGCAGTCTGGCCACTCCGGCAGTTCAGCGCAGTCTGGCCACTCCGGCAGTTCAGCGCAGTCTGGCCACTCCGGCAGTTCAGCGCAGTCTGACCTCTCTGGCGACTGTTGACTGGCGGGCAGCTCTGACGACTGTTGACTGGCGGGCAGCTCTGACGACTGTTGACTGGCGGGCAGCTCTGACGACTGTTGACTGGCGGGCAGCTCTGACGACTGTTGACTGGCGGGCAGCTCTGACGACTGTTGACTGGCGGGCAGCTCTGACTGCTCTGGACAGGTGAGACCCACTGGAGGCCTAGTCCTGGGAGGTGGCACAGGATGGACCAGGATGGGGAGACCCACTGGAGGCCTGGTCCTGGGAGGTGGCACAGGATGGACCAGGATGGGGAGACCCACTGGAGGCCTGGTCCGAGGAGGAGGCACAGGATAAACCGGGCTGTGGGGGAGCACTGGAGTTCTGGTACGGACACTCTTTACCCACACTCCAGGCTGAATGCCCACTTTGGCCCGGCACGGGCGGAGAGCAGGCATTGGGCGAACTGGACCCTCCCAGCGCTCTGGAGACACAGTGCGCAACGCCGGCGCAGGATAACCTGGACCGAGGAGGCGCACTGGAGACCAGACGCGCTGAGCTGGCACCATCCGCCCAAGCTCGATACCTGCACTCGCATGGCACTTGCGGGGGGCTGGTATGTAGCGCACTGGGCTTTGAACGCGCACTGGGGACACCGTGCACTCCACAGCATAACACGGTGTCTTACCAGTACCACGCTGCTTCCGGTAAGCACGGGGAGTTGGCTTAGGTCTACCACCTGACTCCGCCAATCTCCCCGTGTGCCCCCCCAAAAAAAAATTGTGGGGCTGCCTCCCGTGTCCGTTGCGCTCCCTCTCCTCATACCAGCGCCTCTCAGCTCTCGCCACCTCGATCTCCCACTGCGGGCGGCGATAATCCCCAGCTTGAGTCCATGGTCCTTTCCCGTCCAGGATTTCCTCCCAAGTCCATGACTCCAGATAGCCTTTCTCCTGGTGCCTCTCCTTGTGTTGTTCCTTCCTCTGCTGCTTGGTCCGTTGTTGGTGGGTAATTCTGTAACGGCTGTCTGGAAGAGGGAACCAAGGTGCAGCAGAGGATGTGTTCATCATTAGAATTTTAATTCAAAAAACAAGAGAACACTACAAAAATGAACAAAAACGACAGCAAACAGTCCTGTTAGGAAAATATTCTAAACAGAAACAATTACCCACAAAACCCAAAGGAAAAACATGCTCCTTATGTGTGACTCCCAATCAGCAGCAACGAGCTTCAGCTGTGCCTGATTGGGAGCCACACACACGGCCCAAAACAAAGAAATACCAAAACATAGAAAAAGGAACATAGAACGCCCACCCAATGTAACACCCTGGCCTAACCAAAATAAAGAACAAAAAACCCCTCTCTATGGCCAGGGCGTTACAGTAGTGACCATGCCATTGTGGCAAAAACAAGGAAAGCCAAAGTGCCAAAGGTTGAGCCTAAAGCGATTTATAAGAGATCATAGAAAATATATTTTTTCAGGACTCTTTTGTTTAAGATTTTGTTTTTTGTTAAAACATGTATGTTGGTCTGATGTGTATGAGGAAGTGAATACAGATGCAGCACTGGAAGTATTTGGAAAAGTATGCATGCCAATTGTTGACAAGCATGCTAAGAAATGAACTGTGAAAACTGTTAGAGCACCCTGGATTGACGGTGAATTGAATAATTGTATGGTTCAAAGAAATTATGCAAATAGTTGGCAAACAAGTCAGGCTGCTCAGCTGATTGGTTGACATACTGTACATTTAATCAACTTAAAGCTGCAATATGTGACTTCGGCAACCAAACCAAATTCACATAGAAATGTGTGTTTATAGACCTGTCATGCTCATTGAAAGCAAGTCTAAGAAGCGGTAGATCTGTTCTATGTGCGCTATTTCTATGCTTCCCATTCTTAAGTTTTGTTTTTGCGTCTTTTACTTTCGGTTTTGTACACCAGCTTCAAACAGCTGAAAATACAATATTTTTGGTTATGGAAAATATATTTCATAGCTGTTTAAATGGTACAATGGTTCTCTACACTATACTTGCTTGTTTTGTCACATAAACAGAAATTAGACAAACTATTAGAATTTTAGCAACCAGGAAATGGTGGAGCGAGTTCTGCATGGTGCATCTTTAACAAAAAGAAGAAAAAATGATATTACTAAACCAAGATAAATGACATAAAAGACAATGGAGTACCTTAAAAAACCCAAAACCCAATTCACCTCCAACACATTGACGTTGATGGGTCATTTATAACAAAAACCTTTTGATATTGCTCCAGCTCTCCTGCTATCTCTCTCAGAATGACCTTCTTGATCCTAATCAGTCAGGTTTCAAGACTGGGCATTCAACTGAGACTGCTCTTCTCTGTGTCACGGAGGCTCTCCGCACTGCTAAAGCTAACTCTCTCTCCTCTGCTCTCATCCTTCTAGACCTATCTGCTGCCTTTGATACTGTGAACCATCAGATCCTCCTCTCCACCCTCTCCGAGTTGGGCATCTCCGGCGCGGCCCACACTTGGATTGCGTCCTACCTGACAGGTCGCTCCTACCAGGTGGCGTGGCGAGAATCTGTCTCCGCACCATGCGCTCTCACCACTGGTGTCCCCCAGGGCTCTGTTCTAGGCCCTCTCCTATTCTCGCTATACACCAAGTCACTTGGCTCTGTCATATCCTCACATGGTCTCTCCTATCATTGCTATGCAGACGACACACAATTAATCTTCTCCTTTCCCCCTTCTGATAACCAGGCGGCGAATCGCATCTCTGCATGTCTGTCAGACATATCAGTGTGGATTACGGATCACCATCCGCTACAAGACCATGGTGATTGCCTACGGAGCTGTGAAGGGAACGGCACCTCCATACCTTCAGGCTCTGATCAGGCCCTACACCCAAACAAGGGCACTGCGTTCATCCACCACTGGCCTGCTGGCCCCCCTACCTCTGAGGAAGCACAGTTCCCGCTCAGCCCAGTCAAAACTGTTCGCTGCTCTGGCACCCCAATGGTGGAACAAGCTCCCTCACGACGCCAGGACAGCGGAGTCAATCACCACCTTCCGGAGACACCTGAAACCCCACCTCTTTAAGGAATACCTAGGATAGGATAAAGTAATCCTTCTAACCCCCCCCCCCCTTAAAAGATTTAGATGCACTATTGTAAAGTGGTTGTTCCACTGGATATCATAAGGTGAATGCACCATTTTGTAAGTCGCTCTGGATAAGAGCGTCTGCTAAATGACTTAAATGTAATGTAAATGTAATATTGCCAATCATTTTCAATGACTATTTCACTATAAAAGTGGAAAAACTCAGAAGAGAAATTGAACATTGAACAGTGAACCATCATTTTATAAAATATCCAATAATGAAAGAGAAGAATGGCTGTTTTGAATTTGGTCAAGTTATTGTGGGAGATGTGGAAAAACTATTGTTATCTATAATAATGATAAACCACCAGGTATAGACAACCTTGATGGTAAACTATTGAGAATAGTAGCAGACTGTATTGACAACCCTATTCGCTTTATCTTTAACCAAAGCCTAAAGGAGTGTGTGTGTGTGTGTGTGTGTGTGTGTGTGTGTGTGTGTGTGTGTGTGTGTGTGTGTGTGTGTGTCCACAGATGTGGAAGGAAGCTAAAGTCATTCAACTACCTAAAAATAGTAAAGCACCCTTGCTGGCCTTACCAGCTGCCCAGTCAGTTTGCTGCCTGTTCTTAGTAAACTGACGGAGAGGACTATGTTTGACCAAACAATGCTACAGTATTTTTCAGAGAACAAGTTAACTACTGTCTTTCAGCATGCATATAGAAAAGGGCACTCAACTTGTACTGCACTGACTCAGATGACAGATGACAAGCGTTTCTCTGCAACCACAATAACATATGTTAAATATGTGCCTATGTGACCAATAAATGTCATTTGATTTGATTGGTTAAAAGAAATTGATAAGATTATAGTCGATTCTGTATTGTCAGATTTCAGTGCAGCCTTCGATGTTATTGATCATTCATCTTTATTGAAGAAACTCACTTGCTATGGCTTTACATCCCCTGCCATTCACATGGTTGGAGAGTTATTTATCTAATTTCAGTTACAGTATGTACTGTGCGGTGTCATATTGACAAAGTTGTTGTAAAGATGGGGAGTGGTATGTCTGTTATTAAAAGATGTTCGGCGCTTTTGACACAAATTAACTGTACTAGTTGTCTAGACTCTGGTCTTGTCCCATCTTTGATCACTGTCTGGTAATATGGTCAATTGCAGCAAAGAAAGACCTAGCAAAGCTGCAGCTGGCTCAAAACAGAGCAGCACGCCTTGTCCTTAACTGCACTTACAGAACTAACATCATCAACATGCAAGCCAGTCCTTCCTGGTTGAGGGTGGATGAAAGATGAACTGCTTGCCTTCTAGTTTCCATGAGAAATATTACTGCGATGAAATAATCTGCATAATCAAATAACATTCTGCTCAGACATTCATACATAGCCCACAAGACATGCCACCAGGGGTCTCGTCACAGTCCCGAAGTCCAAAACGAATTCACGGCAACGCACAGTATTATACAGAGCCATGATTGCATGGAACTCCCTTCCATCCCCTAATACTCAAGCAAACAGCAAAATGACCTTTAAAAAATGGATGAAACAACGTCTCATGGAACGACGGGGACTTTGAGGGGACACACAAACACACGCACACACAGACACTCTAACGCACACAATTCTTTAGTTGTATTGTTTGTATACCGTTGTATTTAAAATGTGTGTGACTTTCCTTGTTTATCAATAACCAGGTTTCCATCAAACCTTTTTATGCGAGTAAGGCACATGTGGAATACAAAATGTCATGACAGGCCTGATGGAAACGTTCCAAATGTCGACTAAACAAAATGCGCTAGAAAAGGTGAACTTTTTCAGTCTGTAAAATTAATTATGCAAGAAAAATTCGTATGGAAAAGCATTTGAACGCAAATATTTATATAATAACCATCATATCGAAGTAAACTGGGAGTCACGTGATGACGTTACGTGGTCCTCGGACTACAACTCGTCAAGCATGCAGTTTATTAAACTACAGATGAAATAAGTTAGAACGAACTTAAGAGGTGGGTGAAAGTGATGAGCTTAATGTTACTTTCCAATAAATATCGAGGGTCTTATTCCGGTGACATGATGATCGACGCTTGGCTGCCATTTTGAAAAAATAACCGTCATCTCGCTCCGTTGTCCATATAATCTCATCATGTGGGCTATACGTGCGCTCCAGCCAACCGCGTGCGCTCCAGCCAACCGCGTGCCCTCCAGCCAACCGCGTGCCGATAGCGTTGTTGGCTAGAGCGCACTTGCCACCACTAGAGTGGGCACACTCGCTGGATAATGCCAAAAAATGTGTGAGAAAATCTTATGTAACTGGCATGCTCATCTGTTTAAAATATCCATAAAACACACTTGTACAGGTTGTTTTTGCATCCATGTTTGGCAATGACTTATTATTGACCTTGTGCTGTATGAACATTCGGTGTTAATGTAAAGTCTTGCCGACTGAGATAAGAAGAGCAGCAGGTTGAGATGTCAGAGCATTGAACTGGTGTAATTACTTACAAGATCGAAGAAACGCTGACCTTCTTTCATGACCTCTTTTAACATTACATCATGTCTACTCACAACCGAGGTGGCTTGTGTAGGAACCCTACTCTACAACCTCCCAGCCTTCAAAATCCCAACAAACCTCATTGATGGAGCTCATTGGTTAAAACATCTGACACAACTCTCAGTAGTAGCCAGTGAAATAGATGGATGGACTTAGTTAGAACAGAAATATGCCAGCCAGGCCCTACTTACTCCCTATAGCAGCCATTGGGACGATAGTGACGGCACTGATGCGATTGGTGGCCATTAGTCTTCATCAGACTGTTTTGTGTGTGCGGAGAGGCGTGAGGTAGTGTAGTCAGTCACTTTGTCTCAATGAGCCCTGGGGGCTGGCGGGCCATAGTGGTGCCTGGCACTGCCCATCTGGACTGGCTTTGGCAGTGCCAATCCAATGGAGTTGGGATCTGGGTGTGGTTGGTAGGGTGAGTCAGCGTTTCAGTTGGTGTGTATGTACAGTTTGTATGGAGGGGAAATGTGTACTGTTAGACTGTTTTAGGGTCATGCTAAAGTGTGTCATCTCAAATACAGAGCAGTGTCCCTTTACTGGGCTCCTGAGTGGCGCAGCGGTCTAAGGCACTGCATCTCAGTGCTAGAGGCGTCACTACAGACCCTGGTTCGATTCCAGGCTGTATCACAACCGGCCGTGATTGGGAGATCCATAGGGCGGCGCACAATTGGCCCAGCATCGTTAGGGTTTGGCCGGGGTAGGCCGTCATTGGAATTAAGAATTTGTTCTTAACTGACTTGCCGAGTTAAATAAAGGTTAAATAGAAATTAGACAGCTTCACTCACAATTTCAACACTACAGGGATGTGCCTGTACTCTTACAGCACATGGGAGTTCAGAAAGTAATCACAAGTTTGCTAACAAGATCATTTGCTATATCAGTGGCTTAATCAAAGTGGTTGGGATGCTAATCACGGTCATTACGGTGATTATTGATCGGTCTAAGGCGGTGCTGTGGTCTCTAGATGGCTGATTAGAACTAAGGTCTATAATAATGGCCTTGATTGGGAGTGCCTTTGAAAGAAACCTTGAGCGGGCTAGATCCTCGTAAAAGGATAAGGGCTCCGAAAATACAAATACTATTCACATAAAAGGGGAAAGAACTGGCCTGTCTTTAGAGCGGGAGAGAGGGAGAAGGAGGTGGGAGAAAGAGAGAGAGAGTAAGGAACGGTGAGAGAGAAAGGAAGAACGACAGAGGGGGGAGGCACTGGACTGTTTGCTGAAAGAAAGAGAGGAGAGGAGGGGTACTTCTTTGGGGTCTTTTATTTCTAGACTTCTCATCCTTAGGCCTATTGCTCCCCTCTGTGGTGTCATGATGCTATCCGGAGGACCCAGAGGACCTCATTTAGTCAGGCAGGAGAAAAGGCCAGCTCAGCAGAAAACAGGGTCCTGTGTCGCTCTCAGTCTCGGGCTCTTTCTGTCTCTGTCTCTGTCTCTGTCGTCTCTCTCCCTCTCTTTAACAGGCTCTGCTCTCAGTGCTGGTTGGGCCTCTGTGGTCCTGTCCTTTATATCTCTCTTTCATTCCCCCTCTCCCTCCCTGTCTCCTCTGTCTCTCTCTCTCTCTCTCTCTCTCTCTCTCTCTCTCTCTCTCTCTCTCTCTCTCTCTCTCTCTCTCTCTCTCTCTCGCCCTCTCTCTCTCTCTCTCCCTCTCTCCCTCACTCTTTCTAAACAAATCCACCTCTCTTCCTAATACCATTGATCTCTCCCCATCAAAACCATGCAGTATTTTGTTACAAAGTTCATGAATGCAACTTAAAGCTCCGCTAAACTAAATGAAAGCAGAGATGCTCTTTTGAAAAGCTTCATGGCCATGAGCTGAGATCAAAGGAAGTTCCTGATATAACAATGTTGTTGAAGGAGCATTCGTCCATCCCAAATGGCACCCTATTCCTTACATTGTGCACTACTTTTGACCTGAGCCCTAAGGGGCCCTGGGCAAAAGTGGTGCACTATAAATGGAATAGGGTGCCATTTTGGATGCACACATGCTCCTTCTTCAACAACATTGTCAACAACTGTAGATGAATAAACTGTGCAGCATCGAAAGACATTGGCCTCCAAAGAACCGAACGAATGGCTGTTGTTATGATCAAACCAAGGCTGACCTTCCTTTGCACTCCTCTGTCTGCAATGCAAATATTTTCTGTTAGAAATAAGAAATGACCTTTTTAAATGGCAATAACAACGATGAATATGCAAATGTACTCTATAATATTCAGTGACTTTGGCTATTGTGCATAATCAACCAATAGAGAGGAAGTGGCTTTGAATGCTTATTATGTTCCTTCTTAATGCTTTAAGGATATGACCTCTGCTGTGATCAGTTAACCCACAGCGCGTGTGTGGGGGTGTTATCGTGTGCGTGTGTAATGTATGCTGATCAGTGCTTAATGGCCACATGGGGAACATGAGAGGATGCTTACTATTCAAGTGTGTGTGTGTGTGTGTGTGTGTGTGTGTGTGTGTGTGTGTGTGTGTGTGTGTGTGTGTGTGTGTGTGTGTGTGTGTGTGTGTGTGTGTGTGTGTGTGTGAACATGTTTAACTTTACTTGTGTATCGTTAAAATGGTAAACAAACAAAACATTTGACCAACTGGGGACATTTTGTTGGTCTCTGGGGGGTTTAGGGTTAAGGTTAGAATTAGTCTTAAAATTAGGATTATTGTTAGGAACTAGGATTAGGTTTAGGGGTTAGGGAAAATAGGATTTTGAATTGGACTGAATGAGGTTAGTTATACAAGACTGTGTGTGTGTGTGTGTGCGTGTGTGTGTTCACTCGTCTCTAACTGTGAGGAGCATGAGAGAAAGCATATGTGTGTGGGTCTCCTCGCTGACCCCCTGTCGTCTCCCTCATGTCTCTCGTCCCTTCATCCCTTCACAGTCAAAGCTGACAAAGTGAACCAGAGTGGCTTTAGTGGCTGGCGAAGCTTAATGAAACTGAATCCTATTAGAGTCAAAGCTACACATTGAGACAGATGGGAGCCTGGGTGGGCTTGCCTGGGTGGGCTTGCAAGTGTAAGGGACCACACACCCTCCATACCATCATTATTAGCTCTCATCACATACCGAGACGGAGACGGTTGCTCTCCATCTTCTCTCTTCCCTCTCTTCCCTCTCCTCCCTCCATCCCTTCTTCCTCATTCCTCCTTTCTTTCATCTGGGTGCCTGTCACTGTGTTTGGAGTTGTGCAGCTGAAGTACAACTTAGTTTGGTCTGCTCAGTGGCGCTGTTACTGGTGGTTGCTCTGTATCCTCCCTCCCTCCCTCCCTCCTTCCTTCCTTCCCTCCCTCCCTTCCTTCCTTCCTTCCTTCCTTCCTTCCTTCCTTCCTTCCTTCCTTCCTTCCTTCCTTCCTTCCTTCCTTCCTTCCTTCCCTCCCTCCATCCTTCTCTTTCTTGCATATGTAGCCTCTGACTTTCTTGACTGTTACGATAGCACCAGCGTTGCGCTGCATCTTCCTCACTACCTCAGCTACAGTACGGTCACTAAGTGTCTTCCTCACCCGTATCTTCCTGTATTGACGTAGAAATCCCCAGGCAGGTATAATCTGCTGCCGCGCCTCACCTTTAAACACACCCATCATTCCCTTTCATGGAAATTATCTTTTTTTTTTTAATGACAAGACACTTTCTAAAAAGCCATTACCCCCTTAAACCGGTGCCGTTCAAAATGTCAGGACGCCATTATTATCGTGAGAGGTGTGCCGGTTTTGTATGGTTCTCGCCTGCTCGGGCTCACCTCTGATATTTTGCTATTTGCCAACTGTGCCGAGAGGGCGTTTGGGCATTCGAGTTCAATATTATGGAAATGTTCATTTTGTTAAGCTGGCTGCTGTTTTCTTTGACTGACAGCGGAGTATAATGGGCTGTCTGGCAGGCTGTGCACTCGGCTATGGGGGAGATACACAATGCACACTTAATGAGAGGAGATAGCATTGTGGGGAGAGCTGCTGTGGATAGGAGGAGGCCAGGGCAGTGTGTGTGTGTGTGTGTGTGTGTGTGTGTGTGTGTGTGTGTGTGTGTGTGTGTGTGTGTGTGTGTGTGTGTGTGTGTGTGTGTGTGTGTGTGTGTGTGTGTGTGTGTGTGTGTGTGTGTGTGTGTGCGCGCGCGCGTGTGTGTACACGCATGGGCAAGCACAGGGATTACACTGGGTCTTAGAGGGTAATTTCAGTGGATGAAAATGTGTGAGTGGTGATGATTCATCACCAGATGTGTATGGCTACAGAGCTGTGATTATAGCTATGGCTGGTGCAAGCATTTATGTTGATAGATCACAGTTAGGGGTAATGTCTACATGAGCTGTTTAGCTGTGGAGTAGACAGGAAAAAGTGGTGATGTGATTAGGGGTGAGGCTGCATTGTCAGGTTGTGTATGGCTGGAGGGTAATCTCGCCCACACACATTGTCCTGCTGACGGGAGCAGAGACGGAGAATCATATGAAGCTCTATAATGGGTGGATCAATAGTCCATTCAGTGGTGATGAGACACCAGCTAGTCAGCCTGGCTGGCAGACAGACAAATAGATAACAATCGCTTGTTTACCTTTCATTTTTTAGCTCACCTAATTCCACTGTTTCACAATCTCTATCTCTCTCTCACACCACACACACACACACACACACACACACACACAGTCGTCGTCCCCCGTCCCCCCCCGCTCTCTCGCTCTCATTTCTCTATGACACTGGGTGTCGTATTAAAAAGTGATAACTACTTGATCAAGCTCATTACCTCTACTGGAAACTAGATTGAATCCTACTGTTCACCATTTCATCACTGCTCCATTTAACCCCTAATGTCAGATTGAAAGGGATTAGTAATGTCGGTTAACCCTTTCATGGCCAACAGTAGGAATGAAGACACGTAAAAGGGCGACGGCGTGTCTGACTGTCGACTTCTCTCAGACGGATTCAACTCCATGCAAATCTGCAAGGACCACATATTATCATGTAGCTTACTGTCCATATATCTTACGAACTATGGACTCCAATCCAATTTCGACATTTCTCCAAGGCAGTTATGCGTAGGGAAGCAGCGTGTGATATTAAGGTGTGTGCTAGTGGTTGTGCCTGTCACGTTCTGACCAGTAAAGGGGTTATTTGTTATTGTAGTTTGGTCAGGACATGGTGTTTGTTTTATGTGGTTCGGGGTGTGTGTTTATGTAGAGGGGTGTTTGTTTAGAGTTTCCGGGGTTTTGGTCTATGTTCTATGTTAGACTAGACTGAACATAGAAATACACTATCTATTTTCTATGTTTAGTTCATTGGAATTGGGCCTTCAATTGGAGGCAGCTGTTCCTCGTTGCCTCTGATTGAAGGTCCTATGTATAGGGGTGTGTTTGTTATGGGAATTGTGGGAGGTTGTTTGTGCACTGCTATGTTTAGCCTGCATTGCTGTTTAGCTGTTGTTCGTTTTTTCGTTTTGTTGTTTTTGTATAGTGTGCGTCATAAAATAAAGATGAGCATTCACGTACCCGCTGCATTTTGGTCCACTTCCTACGACGGCCGTTACAGTGCCCACCGTGGCCATATCTACCTTCCTCTTATTCACCCCAATTGGAAGCATCAGTCCCGTAACCTTGACTATCAGGCATAGGAAAGAATAAGATAGGATGAACTTTAGTGTCCCTGAGGGGAGAGTTGTCTTAGACACACAATGCTGCAGTGTAAAAATTACATTATAGCAGGAACACTAGGGCTGCAACCTATAGCTTACTAATGAAAACTAACCTGATAGAACCTGATAGTGTAGGAGTCGTGTTCTCTTTCTTTGATTAATTAGACAATGACACAGTAGTCGCCTTGGCAACCTGCAGAGTAGTGTAGGACACAAATACACCTCGTGCCTGAGCCAGCAGGCTACAGTATATCCCCTGATACTGGGGTCTTGTCTGCCGTAATATTATTCCACATCCAGTGTATATAGAATAGCTTGACTCAGACTGAATAGATGTTTGAAGCGAGATGTGTCACCTTTGAATTGATGCGATTACGCCTGTGCTCTCAGTCTCCTTCAATTTGGTGTCGGAAGTCGATCCGTAGCATATTTACTAAGATGTGTGATTTGATCATGTTTTGTGACTCTCACAAATGTTTTGGTTTCATTACATCCAAATACACCGTGAAGACAATCACGATATTGTGCAAGTTGTTTCACAGTGGCACTCAATTATTTTTCTATTCATTCTCTCAAACGGGTTGTCAGGTCTAACTTACCTCATTGTCTAAACCCACCATGTTCTACAATCTGGTGGATCGTGCGAGGAATGCACTGCTACAGCCAATTGGCAAACTGCCCTGTCAGGTAGAAGCCAATCAAGAAAAGGGGCCGACTTTTTTTTGTCCCCGTCAAAACCCCATTGACCTGTCATTAATCTGTAGCGGAGAGGTCAGGAACAGATGTCGGGTCAACCAATACTGTTAATACGTTATATAAACGTTGTGCCACCCACCGTAAAAGGGTCAACCAATTAGGTCGGGGGAGCTGGCTGGCATGGAGAGATGAGGAGAGTGGGTGGACATTTTCTCCTTAAAGAAGCCTTGTTAGATGGCTAATATTGGTTGATTTATGTAACTAGGCTGTAACCTATAACGTCTTAAACCACATACCACAGTCGTTATTGTGGGTGGCTGGGGGTGGTTGTGCAAACTGCTCATGATCCCAATGGAGAACATGGCAGCTGTGATGGAAAGAAACTGTGAGGTGATTATGTCAAAATGATAGCAACTCTTGTTTGTATCTACTGTATAGCTACTACTGTGGTCTATGTTGCTTGAGCTTCCAACTGCTGTTTCCTTTTGCATTGAGGAGGGCTGCGGTAGTCTGGTCCAATCTCCAGACACACACACACACACGCTCTCACACACATACTCTCACATGGCGTATTTATCAGCTCGGCGAAATGTATTCCTTGTTCTTTATTAGTGCCTTGACACCCAATCTGGCCGCTGTGTGACAGTGATGAAGCAGTCCATCTCCCACAGAGCGATGGGGGGAGACGGGGGTGGAGGGGGGTTGGACTGACCCACATCCAGCTAGCAACTCTTCATTACAGGAGAACTCCAGAGTGTAAACCACGGGCAAAATAACCTTCATTTGGTGGGTGTTTATAATATAAGTATATACGTTTGTTATTACAGCACATAAATTCATATGTTCAAAAAAGTTTTTATTTTTTGATTTTATTTATTTCACCTTTATTTAACCAGGTAGGCAAGTTGAGAACAAGTTCTCATGTACAATTGCGACCTGGCCAAGATAAAGCAAAGCAGTTCGACACATACACCAACACAGAGTTACACATGGAGTAAAACAAACATACAGTCAATAATATAGTCTATATACAATGTGAGCAAAAAAGGCCATGGTGGCAAAGTAAATACAATATAGCAAGTAAAACACTGGAATGGTAGATTTGTAGTGGAAGAAAGTGCAAAGTAGAAATAGAAATAATGGGGTGCAAAGGAGCAAAATAAATAAATAAATAAATACAGTAGGGGAAGAGGTAGTTGTTTCGGCTAAATTATAGATGGGCTATGTACAGGTGCAGTGATCTGTGAGCTGCTCTGACAGCTGGTACTTAAAGCTAGTGAGGGAGATAAGTGTTTCCAGTTTCAGAGATTTTTGTAGTTTGTTCCAGTCATTGGCAGCAGAGAACTGGAAGGAGAGACGGCCAAAGGAGGAATTGGCTTTGGGGGTGACCAGAGAGATATACCTGCTGGAGCACGTGCTACAGGTGGGTGCTGCTATGGTGACCAGTGAGCTGAGATAAGGGGGGACTTTACCTAGCAGGGTCTTGTAGATGACCTGGAGCCAGTAGGTTTGGCGACGAGTATGAAGCGAGGGCCAGCCAACGAGAGCGTACAGGTCACAGTGGTGGGTAGTATATGGGGCTTTGGTGACAAAACGGATGGCACTGTGATAGACTGCATCCAATTTATTGAGTAGGGTATTGGAGGCTATTTTGTAAATGACATCGCCGAAGTCGAGGATCAGTAGGATGGTCAGTTTTACGAGGGTATGTTTGGCAGCATGAGTGAAGGATGCTTTGTTGCGAAATAGGAAGCCAATTCTAGATTTAACTTTGGATTGGAGATGTTTGATGTGAGTCTGGAAGGAGAGTTTACAGTCTAACCAGACACCTAGGTTTTTGTAGTTGCCCACATATTCTAAGTAAGAACCGTCCAAAGTAGTGATGCTGGACAGGCGGGCAGGTGCAGGCAGCGATCAGTTGAAGAGCATGCATTTAGTTTTACTTGTATTTAAGAGCAGTTGGAGGCCACGGAAGGAGAGTTGTATGGCATTGAAGCTCGTCTGGAGGGTTGTTAACCCCTGTGCGGCCGACGGATATCCAGCGAAAAATGCTATCGCCATTAGCATAACAAAATGTAATACTTTTTTTTTTTTTTTTTTTTTCAAATTATATCGTTTTATAGATACACCTCTCCTGAATCGAACCACGTTGTCCGATTTCAAAAAGGCTTTACAGCAAAAGCAAAACATTATATTTTGTTAGAGGAGTATATCGTAAAAGTAGCCACATAGCCATTTTCAGACCAACCACATGCATCACAAATAACCAAAAAACAGCTAAATGCAGCACTAACCTTTGACAATCTTCATCAGATGACACACCTAGGACATCATGTTACACAATACATGCATTCTTTTGTTCGATAAAGTTCATATTTATATATAAAAACAGCATTTTACATCGGTGCGTAACGTAGCGGCCAGATTTCCCTCAAATGCATCCGATGAAACAGCGCTACAATTTACTAAATTACTATTCGAAAACATTTTTTAAATGTAATATTGTCATTCTAAGATTTATAGATGAATATCTCTTGAAAGCACCTGTAATGCCAGATTTAAAAATAACTTTACTGGGTAATCACACTTTGCGATAAAAGGGGATGCGATACTCAGAACAATAGGCTAGCAATACAGGTCAGCGCCATCTTGGAACAATCGCATATCAAATCTAGTCTTGTATACTATTGTCAACAATCCCTTAACTTTTATTATCTTCATCCTTAGGCACTTCCAGGAATCCCAGGTCCACAACAAATGTATTTTCGTTCGAAAAAGTTCATCCTTTATGTTCCATTAGCTTGTTGTTGTTAGCGCGTTCTGAAGGCTGCACCAAAAGTTCTGACGTACTCTTTCAACAAAATGCATTTTTTTCTTATTTAGGTTCGTTCAAACATGTCAAACGTTGTATAACATAAATCTTTAGGGCCTTTTTCAACCAGAGCTCCAATAAGATTCGAGGGGGACGATTGCATTGTGTTTCAAAACGTTTCGAAAGGGGAGGGTAGCTAGGGGCGCCGGCGTCATAATGGTGATGGCCCTCTCCGTGTGACCACGTTCCACAGCGTGTCATTCTGTCAGTTTTCACAGTAGGAGACTCAAATCACTTTGTAAAGACTGGGGACATCTAGTGGAAGCAATAGGAAGTGCTCAATGAACCATAGCTCACGGTGTGATTAATAGGCAACATGATGAATTTGAGTCCGCAATTCAGAATTCCACTTCCTGTTTCGATCTGTCTCGGGGTTTTGACTGCCATATGAGTTCTGTTATATTCACAGACACCATTCAAACCGTTTTAGAAACTTTAGGGTGTTTTCTATCCACAAGTATTAATTATATGCATATCCTAGCTTCTGAGTTTGAGTAGTAGGCCGTTTAAAATGGGCACGAATTTTTTTCAAAATGCGCTGTGGCGCCCCCTATCCTAGTCGACCGTCAAGAGGTTAACACAGTGTCCAAAGAAGGGCCAGAAGTATACAGAATGGTGTCGTCTGCGTAGAGGTAGATCAGAGACTCACCAGCAGCAAGAGCGACATCATTGATGTATACAGAGAAAAGAGTTGGCCCAAGAATTGAACCCTGTGGTACCCCCATAGAGACTGCCAGAGGCCCGGACAACAGGCCATCCAATTTGACACATTAAACTCTATCAGAGAAGTAGTTGGTGAACCAGGCGAGGCAATCATTTGAGAAACCAAGGCTATTGAGTCTGCCGATGAGGATGTGGTGATTGACAGAGTCGAAAGCCTTGGCCAGGTCAATGAATATGGCAGCACAGTATTGTTTCTTATTGATAGCGGTTACGATATTGTTTAGGACCTTGAGCGTGGCTGAGGTGCACCCATGACCAGCTCTGAAACCAGATTGCATAGCGGAGAAGGTGTGGTAGGATTCGAAATGGTCGGTAATCTGTTTGTTGACTTGGCTTTCGAAGACCTTAGAAAGGCAGGGTACGATAGATATAGGTCTGTAGCAGTTTGGGTCAAGAGTGTCCCGCCCTTTGAAGAGGGGGATGACCGCAGCTGCTTTCCAATCTTTGGGAATCTCAGACGACACGGAAGAGAGGTTGAACAGGCTAGTAATAGGGGTTGCAACAATTTCAGCAGATCATTTTAGAAAGAAAGGGTCCAGATTGTCTAGCCCGGCTGATTTGTAGGGGTCCAGATTTTGCAGCTCTTTCAGAACATCAGCTCACTGAATTTGGGAGAAGGAGAAATGGGGAAGGCTTGGGCGAGTAGCTGTGGGGGGTGCAGTGCTGTTGACCGCGGTAGGGGTAGCCAGGTGGAAAGCATGGCCAGCCGTAGAAAAATGCTTATTGAAATTCTCAATTATAGTGGATTTATCAGTGGTGACAGAGTTTCCTATCCTCAGTGCAGTGGGGAGCTGGGAGGAGGTGTTCTTATTCTCCATGGACTTTACAGTGTCCCAGAACTTTTTTGAGTTTGTGTTGCAGGAAGCAAATTTCTGCTTGAAAAAGCTAGCCTTGGCTTTTCTAACTGCCTGTGTATATTGGTTTCTAACTTCCCTGAAAAGTTGCATATCATGGGGGTTGTTCGATGCTAATGCAGAACGCCCCAGGATGTTTTTGTGTTGGTTAAGGGCAGTCAGGTCTGGAGAGAACCAAGGGCTATATCTGTTCCTGGTTCTACATTTCTTGAATGGGGCATGCTTATTTAAGATGGAGAGGAAGGCATTAAAAAAATAACCAGGCATCCTCTACTGACGGGATGAGGTCAATATCCTTCCAGGATACCCGGGCCAGGACGATTAGAAAGGCGTGGAGGTCGTTTGACCGCTGACCCATTACGGATGCAGGCAATGAGGCAGTGATCGCTGAGATCTTGGTTGAAAACAGCAGAGGTGTATTTAGAGGGCAAGTTGGTTAGGATGATATCTATGAGGGTGCCCGTGTTTACGGCTTTGGGGTGCTTACCTGGTAGGTTCATTGATCATTTGTGTGAGATTGAGGGCATCAAGCTTAGACTGTAGGATGGATGGGGTGTTAAGCATGTCCCAGTTTAGGTCACCTAGCAGCACGAGCTCTGAAGATAGATGGGGGGCAATCAGTTCACATATGGTGTTCAGAGCACAGCTGGGGGCAGAGGGTGGTCTATAGCAGGCGGCAACGGTGAGAGACTTGTTTTTAGAGAGGCGGATTTTTAAAAGTAGAAGTTCAAATTGTTTGGGTACAGACCTGGATAGTAGGACAGAACTCTGCAGGCTATCTCTGCAGTAGATTGCAACAACGCCACCTTTGGCCTTTCTATCTTGTCTGAAAATGTTGTAGTTAGGGATGAAGATTTCAGAGTTTTTGGTGGTCTTCCTAAGCCAGGATTCAGACACAGCTAGGACATGCATTTACATTTATGTTTTTTGCATATCGTATTCTCCCTGAGACATCCTCGGAGAGTGATGTCACGGCCAAGGGCAGTCATTATCAACAGAGACCCTGGAGCAATTATGGTTAAGTACCTTGCTCAAGGGCACATCGACAGATTGTGCACCTTGTCGGCTCGGGGATTCTATCGACCTTTCGGTTACTGGCCCAATAATCTAACCACTAGACTACAGTACCTGGCACCTCTGTGATTCCCTCAATCTGCATTCAGAGTGACTGCCAGGGCTAGAAAAACAAGGCCCTTAGTGACAGATCGCAATGTACTCATAAAACAGGCTCTCACTTATGCAAGCTGCTGATTAGGTGAAATGTATTCAGGGTACACTTCAAATCATAACCCCCCTCTTGGTGGTGAATGGGCAGGAGAGGAGTCTAGGGATGCATCCCAAATGCCACCCTATTCCATATAGTGCACTACTTTTGGCCAGAGCCCTATTGGCCCTGGTCAAAAGTAGTGCACTATATAGGGAATAGGGTGCCAATTGGGATGCATACCAGCACTCAGGGTAGGTAATTGGAACAGACGAGCCCAGGATACAGGGTGGTAATGCTGCGGCACACAGGACCAGTAACAGCTTCTACATACTGGTTCACAGACCCCCAATTAGGCTCTCTAGAAGTGGAGGTTCAGGTTCCTTCAGGGAGGGAGAGCAGGATGGTCCTCCTTCATTACATCTGGTTGAGAGGTGGTTTGTCTGCGTCCCAAATTACATCCTATTCCCTGTATAGTGCACTACTTTGGGCCAAAAGTAGTGCACTATACAGGGAATAGAATGGCATTTGGGACTCATCCTTCGGTTTTATGGGGCCTGGAAGGCAGCGCATGGAGAGACAGGGCTCCAGGTTAGCAAGTAGCGGATAAAACAGTTTTTTCTCTCTCTCTTTTCTTTCTGTCTCCTCAGTGATCGTCGTTTCTCACACACAGGGGTTGTAGAGTGAAATATTTATACAGAGCCGGATAAACGCTTCTCCTTTCCCTTGCCCTCCTAATGGGTCACAGGAGACTGTGGTTACATTGGAAGCTGGAGCTGTAGCCTGATGAAAGCTGTTCTGGGATCAGCCCATACCTCAGTTCTGGGGTTGTTAGAGGGGAGAGCAGCCCCAGAGGACTGATCCTAGTGCTAAACAGGTGGAGACTGCTGAGGAATGGTAAAAAGTGGTCATACTGTTGACAGACTGTGTGGTTGTGTAAGATGTCTTATTAGTCAGAGCCCAGAGTTTTTCCTAACCACGTGACAAATAAAACTCAGGGCTCTAGTCATGTTCCTAGTTATAGACTATTACGGGGGCACAGATCTTTTCCTGGTCACATTTAATAGGACTTATTGTCTTATTAACGTAGTCTTTAACCAACATGTACGGTAGCATTCTGTTTATTTAAGAGAGAAATGACACTATTTGTGACTGTCACAGGGGGGGAAAAGCTTATCAAGTTACTTCAGACCTCTTGAATAACTGTCACGGCTGTTGTCGGTGAATGAGGACCAAAACGCAGCAGGTACGTGAATGCTCATCTTGATTTTTAATTATCTTTCAAAACGAACATACAAAATAACAAAAACACGAACGATCAACAAAAACAGTCTGGTAAGGCACAAGGCAAAACACAGAACAATCACCCACCAATCACACATACAAACACACCCTAATATATGGAACTCTCAATCAAAGGCAGATAGACAACACCTGCCTTCAACTGAGAGTCCCAACCCCAATCAACCAAACATAGAAACACACAACCTAGACTAACCATAGAATTAACTAAACATAAACCAAAACCCGGAATTACTAAATCAAACACCCTTTACACAAACACACCACCCCGAACCACATAAAACAAATACCCCCTGCCACGCCCTGACCAAACTACAAAACAATTAACCTTATATACTGGCCAGGACGTGACAATAACTCTTGCGTAACATAGTTTTAATGTACATTACCAAAAGTTAGAGGCTCTTTACTTCCTCAGACTTAGTTTGACAGCACCCTGGTATTATTAAAATGCTAATTTGTAAAACACGTTATCCATCATAGTACAAGCAAATCCAAACAACACACAAAAGCACAGACCTTGCATAAGTCGTGACCCTTTCTTTTCTCCAGAGCAGAATAATCTCTCTACGTTTTTGTCCTCGTTGCCAACCATAGTGCCTGTGTGCTGTGTTTCAACACATAACGCCACATTGCTTCCCCATTGGCTCCATCGTAGTGTGATTACATTCTAACTTTGAGTACATTGGTGAGTTGATTAAAGGTGCGATCTGGGTATCTGTTCAATGGCCAATTAAATTATTGATATATACAAGTGGTGGGACTGCCATTATGCTGAAAAACAAATCCCAGATTGTAGCTTTAAGTTGGAGGGCGAGTTACTTGTTGTCTGGGCCCATTGTGAGTTTCATTACTCCAGGCCTACCCCAACAACACCTGGGTGACTCGCATAGAGACGTAGTTTCAGGAAGTGACAGAGATACTACTGTAAAGCATGCATCATTGTCATCCCAGCCGTGGCCACCCCAAAAAAAAACGTGCACATTTGAGAGATTTTCCCTCTACCTCATCTGATTACCATAAAAGTCATTATTGACTTACACACACACACACACACTGTACCACCACTGCCACCGCTTCCTGTGTAAATTATTCCTTGGAGGGAAATGAAGACAGTTGGGCCTGGTTTAGCGGAAGGCCAAGTCTTCCCACTCGGGAGGGACTCTGATTTGTTGTTTTAATTACCCTCGCCACCAAGACACTTTTAATCACTTTCTGTGTCTCTTCTTGTTTATAAATGCACACATATTAGTATTTTGGCCTTTTCTTAATAGCATTTTGCTCTTAATTGTGAAACAAATGTTGTTTTTGCTGCTTATTTTTACCAACCACCCGGACAACACAAAAACACTCTCATGAGAGGCTGAAGCAGTAGAGCCGTAGAGCAGAGCCCATGGAGCTATAACGGGTTAAGCTCCTTTCCCTAGGGCAGATCGATGAAAGGGAAAAAGCCAGCTGTCCTTGTCTATGGATAGTCTGCCAAACAATGGACTGTATAGTTTCTCTAGAGAGGAAGTCTGCATCTCACAATGCAAAGTGGGCCTTTATCTGTGTGAGGGAAATTTAGTCATTCACTGGAGCATTCTTAGTGTGGTGTACTCTCCTATTCTGGGTCAGATTCTGTATGGGTCGTTGTCCTAATGTCAGTGAGGTTAAAATGGGGTTTTGCCATGGTTTAAACATGGCTCGTGTTCATAAGGGCACAACATAGCAAACCTATTTTAACAACAAAAACAAGCTATTTTTATTGGACAAGTTCAGACATCCCGGTTTTGCTCCGTTTCAAAGTGTTCTTTTCAATTCTGTGTCTACTGAACACTACCTGGCCTATTTCTTCTGAATCAAATCCGCAGGGCTCTTGGTCCTGATTAACTTGTGTGACCAATGCAGAATCACTGTTCTTGCTCCTGAATGAACTTGAAGACGAGAATATGTAATGAAATCCGCTGTATGTAATGAAATCCACTGTATTTTTCAATAAGTCATTTTCTCTTCATATATGATGCATGACGACTACATATATAATATTGCACTGAATTGAATTTCCTCCACATCAAGTTAATAATTGAGTTTAATAATGTTGATTACTTTGAAGTGCTTATAGGCCTACTGTACTTTATATTAGATATGAGTCGATTCATATCATGCAGACATCTTATTTGACCTGACAAATGTAGATTCTTTCTCTGTCATCAATAACTTGTTTGATTCTTTTATCCACAGAGTGTATTTAATAGAACTAGTATGATCTCTATGATTTTCTCCTTAATCTCACCAAGACCAATGAACATACAGTTGAAGTTGGAGGTTTACATACACTTAGGTTGGCGTCATTAAAACTTGTCTTTCAACCCCTCCGCAAATGTCTTGTTAATGGCAAGTCGGTTAGGATATCTACTTTGTGCATGACACAAGTCATTTTCCAACAATTGTTTACATACTGTATCACAATTCCAGTGGGTCAGAAGTTTACATACACTAAGTTGACTATGCCTTGAAACAGCTTGGAAAATTCCTGAAAATGATGTCATGGCTTTAGAAGCTTCTGATAGGCTAATTGACATAATTTGAGTCAATTGGAGGTGCACCTGTGGATGTATTTCACAAGGCCTACCTTCAAACGCAGTGCCTCTTTGCTTGACATCATGGGAAAATCAAAATAAATCAGCCAAGACCTCAGAGATTAAATGTATTTGGCTAAGGTGTATGTAAACTTCCGACTTCAACTGTACATCATGTTAATGGGTATTTCACAAGATACATCTGAGACATAATGTCTGTCCCAACAGTAATGAGGATAACTGAACAGAAACAGAGAGATTGGGTTGTGATGTCCTCCTGGCCTACCTATGCTGAACTGTGTGTGTGTGTGTATATATATATATACACATATATATATATATATATATATACACATATATATATGTGTGTGTGTGTGTGTGTGTGTGTGTGTGTGTGTGTGTGTGTGTGTGTGTGTGGTGTGTACAGTTGTGGCCAAAGGTTTTGAGAATGACACAAATATTAATTTTCACAAAGTTTGCTGCTTCAGTGTCTTTAGATATTTTTGTCAGACGTTACTATAATTACAAGCATTTCATAAGTGTCAAAGGCTTTTATTGACAATTACATGAAGTTGATGCAAAGAGTCAATATTTGCAGAGTTGACCCTTCTTTTTCAAGACCTCTGCAATCCACCCTGGCATGCTGTCAATTAACTTCTGGGCCACATCCTGACTGATGGCAGCCCATTATTGCATAATCAATGCTTGGAGTTTGTCAGAATTTGTGGGTTTTTGTTTGTCCACCCGCCTCTTGAGGATTGACCACAAGTTCTCAATGGGATTAAGGTCTGGGGAGTTTCCTGGCCATGGACCCAAAATATCGATGTTTTGTTCCCCGAGCCACTTAGTTAACACTTTTGCCTTATGGCAAGGTGCTCCATCATGCTGGAAAAGGCATTGTTCGTCACCAAACTGTTCCTGGATGTTTGGGAGAAGTTGCTCTCGGAGGATGTGTTGGTACCATTCTTTATGCATGGCTGTGTTCTTAGGCAAAATTGTGAGTGAGCCCACTCCCTTGGCTGAGAAGCAACCCCACACATGAATGGTCTCAGGATGCTTTACTGTTGGCATGACACACGACTGATGGTAGCGCTCACCTTGTCTTCTCCGGACAAGATTTTTTCCGGATGCCCCAAACAATTGGAAAGGGGATTCATCAGAGAAAATGACTTTACCCCAGTCCTCATCAGTCCAATCCCTGTACCTTTTGTAGAATATCAGTCTGTCCCTGATGTTTTTCCTGGAGAGAAGTGGCTTCTTTTCTGCCCTTCTTGACACCAGGCCATCCTCCAAAAGTCTTCGCCTCACTGTGCATGCAGATGCACTTACACCTGCCTGCTGCCATTCCTGAGCAAGCTTTGTACTGGTGGTGACCCAATCCCGCAGCTGAATCAACTTTAGGAGACGGTCCTGGCGCTTGCTGGACTTTCTTGGGCACCCTGAAGCCTTCTTCACAACAAATTAACCGCTCTCCTTGAAGTTCTTGATGATCCGATAAATGGTTGATTTAGGTGCAATCTTACTGGCAGCAATATCCTTGCCTGTGAAGCCCTTTTTGTGCAATGCAATTGTAATACCCTTGTTTGAACCAGGTATTGAGTTTATTTGTTATAATTAATTGGTTATATATTTAAAAGATAATTGAATTGCTCCTAAACTGAAATGTTGTTAATGCATTATGCTTTTGAAGAAATATTTATTTAATGTATAAGTCAATAGTTTGTTTTACTTTGAATTGTAAGTTTTGACCAATAAGGTCGCTCATTAAGTTGTGGCCAATGGGAGTTGACCTGGTTAACAGGAGGCCTGGAAAAAAAGAAAAAAAAGAAGACGTGGATGAAAAGAATGGACGTTTTTACCTTAGGACGGTTGGTAAAGAAATTATAAAAGAAGACGACAGAACTAGAACAAAACCCACACCTACTAGGATATGAAGGGAAATACATGTTTTATTTTATAAAAGAGTTGTTATAATTTTGTTAAAACTTAGTAAAGACTGAAGCTACCGTCTCGTCGTGGAGGTATTTGTCAGCATTGAGGTTAGCCTAGCATCGTGTGACACTGGGAGATAATTGCTTGGGAAGCTTAACGAGTTCGTGTTCCCATGGGATATCGGTTACGGCTAAGGAGTACTGTCTGCATGGGTAGCTGTGCTTGCCTTGGACTTTGTGAGGAAACCTGCATGGAACTGCCATACTTCGCTGAGGGAATATCTACCAAGCAGTGAGTAACCACAACGTGAAGTGCTTCAGGATATTTTTGGGTGTCATCATTTTTTGAGCTCCAACGCGCGCCAACGGTTTATTTAAGCGAACTTGAAATAATTTGGACTCATTGGGGTTTATTATTTTCTATTTCTTTTGTTGTGGCTGAAAATGTATTTGTGTTTGAAAATGTTTTAATACACATATGGAACGTTATGTATATTGAGTTGGTGGAGTCATTGATTGTCTCAATTTAATTTAATGCATGGGATGGTCCATCCTGATTCAATAACAGAAACCTATAATCATTTAATCTGAAGTTAATACCCTATTGTCATAACCCTAGATAGTTTACAATAGGAATTCTTATTGGAGATGTCCTTCTCACCTAACATCCCATGCTGCTGAGATACTCTGCATAAGTTAATATTGTGAGAGTCATATTCGAGCCTGGTGAGAGGGTTACACAATGATGACGGCACGTGTTTCCTTGCAGGTAACTATGATTGACAGAGGAAGAACAATGATTCCAAGCACCACCCTCTTTTTGAAGCTTCCAGTCTGTTATTCAAACTCAATCAGCATGAGTGATCTCTAGCCTTTTCCTCGTCAACACTCACACCTGTGTTAACGAGAGAATCACTGACATGATGTCAGCTCGTCCTTTTGTGGCAGGGCTGAAATGCAGTGGAAATGTTTTTTGGGGATTCAGTTCATTTGCATGGCGAAGAGGGACTTTGCAATTAATTGCAATTCATCTGATCACTCTTCATAACATTCTGGAGTATATGCAAATTGCCATCATACAAACTGAGGCAGCAGACTTTGTGAAAATTAATATTTGTGTCATTCTCAAAACATTTAGCCATGACTGTGTGTGTGTGTGTGTGTGTGTGTGTGTGTGTGTGTGTGTGTGTGTGTGTGTGTGTGTGTGTGTGTGTGTGTGTGTGTGTGTGTGTGTGTGTGTGTGTGTGTGTGTGTGTGTGTGTGTGTGTGTATATATAGTAACTGACTACTATCATTCATTAGTTATTTCCCCAATTTCTGTGTTTGCACTGTGTCTAGGCAGCTGTGGCGAGGTAGACAGACACCATCTTGAGGTCACCTCTCAGAGAACAAAGCCATTAAATGAGTCTTTGTACCCCATGAAACATGCCCCTATGTTTCAAATGAACGTTCCGTGTAACCCCTCCACCACCGTAAATACTCCCAGCGCACCGCTCTGCCTTTCCACCGCAATTCACTTTAGCTTTAATAACCACTATACTACAGCCAATCTGTACAAGAGCTTGACCGCTCAGACACACACGCTGATGCGCACACAAACACACACACACACACACTGATGCGGACCCGTATTGACTCAGACGTGCTCCACACCCACAGACACACACACACACATAGCCAATGCTAGCCACTGCCCATAACAGCACTATTACTTACAGGAAATTAAACTCGCTCCTTTAACAGCCTAATACTCCTTCACAGAGGTAGACAGGGACACAAAATAACTAACAGTTAAATTGCTTAGCTATATATCTACTGAGGTACCAGTTGGCCCAAAAGATGGCATATACACACTCTCTCTCTCTCACACACACACACACACACACACACACACACACACACACACACACACACACACACACACACACACACACACACACACACACACACACACACACACACACACACACACACACACACACACACTGGCCCAAGAGGTTTTACCAGTGTTGGTCGCTGAGGTAGTGGAGTGCAGGGTTTGTGTATTCAGAACAGATATGGTGGAATGCTGGAGTCATCATTCATCGTCATTTAACTGTTGGACAAACACAAACACACACACACACACACCAATACTTGGCTAAAGGCGTCCGCATACTAAGCAAACGTCTATGGCCTTAAAAAGATATTCGCTTGAAAAACTTGGAAAAAGGGTCAATATTACTGTTTGTCCCTCTTCAAATGCCATAGCAGCAATATACAGTAACACTTCCTCAAAATTGTCAGAATCAATCTAAGATAAATCAAGAAATCTGTTATTAATTTTGGCGTTTTTGCCAAGGTTTTGTCGCGCAATTTTACATCTAACTAAGATGTTTAGTGCAGTATTTCTCAAGTGATTTTTTTGTTGTTGCATGAAAACCAGATGTCTGTCGTTAAATGACAGCAAGTATGTCACGTCCTGACCAGTAAAAGGGGTTATTTGTTATTGTAGTTTGGTCAGGGCGTGGCAGGGGGTGTTTTTCTGTGTGTTTTGGGGTTTTGGGCATTCTATGTTCTATTTTCTATGTTTTGTATTTCTTTGTTTTGGCCGGGTATGGTTCTCAATCAGGGACAGCTGTCTATCGTTGTCTCTGATTGGGAACCATACTTAGGCAGCCCTTTTTCCCACCTGTCCTTGTGGGTAGTTAACTTTGTTTGTGGCACTTTGCCCTGTAAGCTTCACGGTCATTTTGTATTGTTTATTGGTTTTGCTTGCGTCATTCAATAAAGAGGAAAATGTACGCTCACCACGCTGCACCTTGGTCTTCTTTATCCGACGGTCGTGACAGAACTACCCACCACCAAAGGACCAAGCAGCGTGGCCAGGAGAGGCAGCCCCAAGATTTTTTTGGGGGGGCACATGGGACAGTCGGCGGAGTCGAGGATGGAACCAGAGCCAGTCGGGGTAAAATTGGAGGTGAGCGAAGGGAGCGAAGCAGAGACAGTGAAGGAGTTGATGGGGAGATTGGAGGAGAGAGCTATGAGAGAGCTGCTGTGTTGGTGCATGAGGCACGACATTCGCCCTACGGAGCGTGTCCTCGAATTGATGTCACCTGAGTCAGCTCTCCATACTCGTCCTGAGGTGCGTGCTAGCCGTCTGTTGAAGACTGTGCCAGCCCCACGCACCAGGCCTCCTGTGCGCCTCCCCAGCCCTGCACGTCTTGTGCCAGCTTGGCGCTCCAGACCTTCAGTGCGCCTCCACAGCCCGGTGAGTCCTGCGCCCGCTCCACGCACGGTTTCCCCAGTTCGCCTGGACAACCCAGTGCGGCCTGAGCCAACTCCCCATGCTTACCGTGGCAAGCATTTGACTGGTCAGGCCCCGTGCTATGGGGGGATGCGCACGGTGTCGAGGCCGAGCATCCACAGGCCGGTGTGCTCGGTGCCAGCGTCCCGCATTTGCCGGGGGGAAGCGGGCACCCAGCCAGTTCGGGTGGTGCCAGTCCTGCGCTCGAGAACCCCAGTGCGCCTCCACGGCCCAGTGTATCCGGTGCCTGCTCCCAGAGCCAGGCCTCCTGCATGTCTCCCCAGCCGGGTGAGTCCTGTGCCTGCTCCCAGAGCCAGGCCTCCTGCATGTCTCCCCAGCCGGGTGAGTCCTGTGCCTACTCCTAGAGCCAGGTCTCCTGCAAGTCTCCCCAGCCTGGTGAGTCCTGTGCCTGCTCCCAGAGCCAGGCCTCCTGCATGTCTCCCCAGCCTGGTGTGTCCTGCGCCAGAGCCGCCTGCCAGTCCGGCACAGCCAGAGCCGCCTGCCAGTCCGGCGTCGGCGGCGAGGGACCCTGCTCTAGAGGTGCCACCAAAGTGGGGTGAGCCAGTGGTGGAGCGGGGTCTGCGTCCCGCTTCTGAGCCACCTCCGTAGGGGGGAGGATTGGGAAGGGGGGGTGTAGCACAAGAACCGTCGTTGACGGTGGCCATCCTCCCTTCCCTCCCTTTTAGTTTGGGGTTGTTGTTTTTTTGTTTTTTTTAGGTGCATTTCCGGGTCTGCACCTTTCGGGGGTGATTTTTTTGTTGTTGCATGAAAACCAGATGTCTGTCGTTAAATGACAGCAAGTATGTCACGTCCTGACCAGTAAAAGGGGTTATTTGTTATTGTAGTTTGGTCAGGGCGAGGCAGGGGGTGTTTTTCTGTGTGTTTTGTGGTTTTGGGCATTCTATGTTCTATTTTCTATGCTTTGTATTTCTTTGTTTTGGCCGGGTATGGTTCTCAATCAGGGACAGCTGTCTA